>NC_071405.1:17946360-18248698 GCF_017976375.1 Cuculus canorus
AACTGGTTTCTTCATGCCCCAAGCTGAGGTTTAAGTCTGTGGTTCTCATTTCTTATGAGAAACCAGCTCCAGTTCATGACCACCTAGTTCCCTGACATTGTCTTCTCTCATCTTTGGTGCCAAAGAGTTAAGATCAGCCACATCTGATTATTTTAGACCTTAAATTAGTGGAACTCTTTGCAGTATTGTATAAGGAATCAACACACATTCACCTGCTATGAAACAGGCAGACCAGACACACTTTCCCCATGAGGAAAAGCTGCCACATAGATATTAAACAGCATCTTGATGCTGCAGGGAACACCTCTCAAACTGCCCAACAAACCCTCAGCTGCCCATAAGCAAAGCAGCCCTACAGACATATACAGGGCTCTTGCACCAGAGCTGGCAGATGGCAGAGGCAGTACATCAAAAAGAAGTCTGGAAGGAACAGCACAAGAGATGCAGCAGCATTAATACACTGGAATAACTAACCAGAAAAAAAAAAAAAAAGAAAAGAAGGAAAAAGTCAGCCCCAAACTGATAGAGATCTTTAATTTAAAAACCAAGTAAGTTTATTCATTGGGAAAGTGAAACAAAATACCCCAGGGATAGTGCATTCCACTCCAACAATTAAAATTGCATTAAAAAGCAGATAGGAAGGTCTGAGTCTTAAAGAGAACAGGCACAAAAGCTAGTGCTTTTCCTTGTTTCAATATATTTATCTCTGGGTGACAGAGATAGTCACTGATTAATTTTTTAGGTACTTAATTTACAACTCCATTGCTTCTACTTGCAAGTCATCCTGTTCCTTAAAGACTCTAGCTTGGGACTAGAGAACCATAATCTGCAGGCACTTTAAGAGGGGGCAGTTTTGAAGGAACATAGGGCTCAGTCACATACTTACAGTTGGGAGTAAACCCAGCTGGGAGCTACTAGAAATCCTAAGTACAATTGTTTCTCTCTAAAATCTGAGGTATGCAAAGGGAAGTCCCGTTCTGCTCATAAAACTAGTTTCTGCTGTGGCTGAGGGGGTACAAGCAAGCAAAGGGAGAGCACAGGACCACAGCAAGCTCACAGCAGGTGTTGCTCAAGGGAGCTGCTCATTTCTGATCACTGAACCAACTTTTGCTCTGGAGGGAATTCTCTTGGAAACGTCGCAGGTATGTCTCACACCCACAGCAGCCTGTTCTCATTCATAGTTGTAACTGCCCTTCAGCTGAGCTTTACAAGCCCAATAGGATTCTGTAACACATAAGGATATGTATCTTTTGCTTGCACTTTCTGCCCAATGATTTCCAAATACGTCATGACTTGTCACCAAACAAAGCTTATAATTCTCCAACATTCAGGGGCTTTAAAGGGAACCAAGAACAGTAAACATTTGCAAAAGAACAGCAATAGAGTTCATCTCCTAAGTCCCAGTCCTGACCTTCTTTTCTTTTTAGATTCTTTTTCTCCCCCACCATATTTCTTACAGCAAGGAGTACATTCATCCTGCAAAAGTTTATTAATCCCAATACAGACGAGTGAGTTCTATGTGATTACATTAGTTCCCAGTTCCACACAGAGGTTGTCTGTCCAGTCCATGTCAGCATGATCTCCGTGTCTCAGCTGTCTGTATTTGGTTTATGTCTCTTGGCTCTGCTGTTCTCCTGATGGTGACTGTCTTCAGAGGGTGCCTGGCCCTTTCCATTTGCCCCAGATTCCTCTGGAAATTTCTGACCTTCAGCCAAAACCTGCCGAATAGTCATATTAATGCGGGAAGATTCCAAGTACTTGGCACAGACCTGCCAATCCTCATCAGAGCTGTGCTCAAGGACTGAGCCAGCAGGGAGGTCTGAAGGAAGTGCTTGGTCCAGGCATGAAGGCAAAGCTGTCCCTTCAGGGTTGGGGAGGACCCGGGGGACAGCATGGTACAGCAGACGGCTGAAGCCAGACATCACCATGATATCTCCACTGTGCATGAACATTGCTGTTGGGGCTTCCTCCCGCTTCAGGCCCCCGAGCAAAAATATTGAGGATTGCCCAAAACTGGAGATGGCATGAGGATGGAGAAAGAAGAGAAAACAAATTCAGATAGAGAACAATTACATGTAAACTAAGAAAATATTAAGCAGCTAAGTCCCTTTAGAAAAAAACGCAAACAAGAAAAGCAGATGGACTCCTAGTAACAAATGAAAACACGGAAAACAGACTAAGAGGCCTAGTTCAAGGTAGGCAGCGTGAGCAGTCACCCTGCAAGGTTTCATATATTCCATATTTCATCCTCACCTGCTGGCACCCAATTGCCACTCTGCTGCTTTAGAACAGAACTGTGCTCTATGCAAAGAGCTCTTCCACTCCAGGCATCCCATCCATGCCATTTAAGCAGCCTTCAAAGAAAAAAAACCCTGTCCCCTTGACCTACAGCTTCCTACTATTCAAAGCTTCAGAAACTGTAGATTATATACCCAATTAGCACATTACACCATACCAACTTCCCATAACCATATGCAACTATAGAAAAAAGCAAAAGGAATAAACAATCCTTCCACAATACTCCAGTGCTTGCCTTGACTCACCTGAATGATAAAAGGGGCCGAGAATGGTCTAGTTCAGACTCATCTACATGAATTCCCAGTGAAGAGTCAAAATGATAGTAGTTCAAGATCCCTGCTTGGGCTTGGAAACCTTGGAACCCACAGGCTGCAGCCACTTGTTCTGACAGGAATGCAAGGTCTGAGGGGAAAGGAGTGTGGTGATTTGCTGAGTACTTCTGGAAGAAAGAGAGTGAGAAAAAAAAACAAACGACACCCAGAACATCAGAACAGCAAATAAAATTGGCAACAAACACTGAATAAGAACTCAGAAGTTTGGCTGATAGTCATGGAGAAGGTCATCATATTTGCCTGGAAAATGACTACAGCATAGGTAGAAACAGAGCAAGTTTACCTCTCATCATTTAATTCTGGGCCTATGCTGAGACTGTGAGATATTCAATTAATTGTGGAGTTAATCATTACATTTGGATGGCAAACTAAGTCGGTAAGATTAGTACCTAAAGTTAGAACCAACATCCTGAGGATCTACCACCTAAAGCTGCCAATGGAAAGACACCTTCTTTGAAGAATAAGACAAATGGGAATCAACTGCAAACAAACCTACTTTTTCTCTCTCTCATGAGTGATTCCAAGAGGACTGGAAGGGAATAACCACGTTTTTTATTAAGGCCACCCAATAACAGGCTGACTTGGTAAAGTCAAGCAAAAATACACAAGCAGATTTGGTTAAGTATCTGCAATGTACTGATATGATCACATATTCACTCTATCATCTCTTCTCAGCCTCCATCTGACTCAGTCTTATGAAAAAATTTATTTTGGTCAGGAGCCCCAAAATAGCTATTAATTGGTAAGTGTGTACCATACTGGCTCAGACTCGCATCAGCAGCAGTCTCTTCCTGCTCAGGCTCACCCCTCCAAAGAGGAGTAGTTCCTCAGCAGCAGCTGTCTTCAAGCACTCAAGGTCATTCTCACCTTAACGAGTTAATGATGCTCTTGTGACCATCATTTTTCGTAGGGTAAAAATGCTCACTTACCCCAAAACAGAGTCACAGGTCTAGAGCTGAGCATACGGAAAGAACACAGCAATGGACTTTGGCTGTTAAATCCTTCACAGTAAACTAATACATATTAAAATATTCTTATAAGCATGGTTTGTTATAGCCTTTCCTGGGGACTGTCTGGTAGGATCATAAGCATTTTATTCCACGATACCCTTGTCTGTTGGCTGTTCCGAGTGCTTGCAGCTAAGAAAAATGGAGAAGAATTTAATTTCAGTACCTTGGTATCCCAATTATAATGGTAACCAAGGGTCACCCATCGCAGCTTCTCCAACAAGCTTCTGGGCTCCCGTTTACTGGAATCTTTCCTTCTGCAAAGACAAAAAGGAAAGAAATGGAATATGCATTAACTTCTGAGGAGATTTCTGGTAATGCAGCATATAGTAATGAGATTTACTTATCTATACGACAGCCCGTTAAAATTTTATTTTCAGTGCCATTATTTTTTTCCTCCAAAGACCTTGCAAATTCAGTTCATGCAATTTGTGCAATATAGCTATAGGGCCTACTGCCAACTGCTGTAAGTTTGAAAGCTTCCATTTTCAATATGGTTCATAATGAGTTTTCAGGAAGACAACACAATGAACTGATGCAGATTCAGTAGCCAGAAAGCATGTACTATTTGAGCACCTGAAAGGGAAAGAACAGAATCTGTGAATATCTAAAAGCTGCAAATACAAAGGAAAAATAGTCCAGGCACCTAATGGAAAATTACAAAAAAGGAAAATGCTTCGCCTGACAGTGAAGCACATCAAGCTGCATAATACTGCAATGGGCTGTTAGTTGTACTGGCTGGTACTTTTACGAGCTGTCCTTAGGATGGACTCACTAAATGTTCAGTAAGAAGCTAGACTGCTCCAGCTATGACCATACCCTTCCTGTAACATAAAGAAATCGAGATCACAGGTGTCTATCCAGACTGTTGTGCAGGGCAAAAAAAGCCCTGTTCTTCTTAAGTGACAAACCTAGTGCAGAGGGACTTGGTGGTCTGAAGCCACACACATATTTACTATTCTTACTTGAAGATGGTGAAGGCAGAAGAGATCCCAGGGAAGGGCTTTTACTAGGGCCTACAGAAAAGTCCTTAAAAAGTTACAAAGAATATTACTGTAGTAAATCAGATAGAAACATGTTAGCGACAAATATAAAAAGGAAGGTACACATCTATCTTCTAATCCACTTCTTTCAGCAATTTCAGCTTTTTTTCTTAAGCCAAGTCATGTGTTATGGTAAAGAAAGAAAGAAAGAAAATGGAAATGTACTCAGAACATCATGATAAACAGTACCACCAGATGGTTGGCTTTCATTTATGGCCTCATTATTTCAGTAAGACACGCTCTCTTTAACAAAACAGGATTCATATTTGTGCTGCCATGGTCAAGTCTCAGCCAAGCATCTGCATTTAATGTGCCTTTCTGCCTGGACACACAGCCTGTTTCTGCCCTTCACCTACACTGTACTGTTATCTCCTAAGCTAAACCAGGAACAGGAATGAAAGGCCAGTTTATTTACCTTCAGTAATTTTTCATAGCTCACTGATTATTGAAGAAAGCAATCTTTCCAGTTTCCATCTTTGTCAGAGGGTAATAGCAACTGCAATTACTGTAATGCAGCAACACAGAAGCTGTCAAATACACGCTGCTTGGAACAATTTATGGAGCCTAGAAGCAGGTAACAGAGCATTTAGAAAACTGATAGCCCACAACTCACTCCTCTACATCTTTCAGTCGATAAACTTAATGTTCATAATCAAATGTTTTAGCACATGTCTTTTGAAAGTCCCCTTTTGTTACAGTGCTAGAGTGTTTGCACAACAGGAGGAACCCTAATATGCTCAGTGGGTTCTTATTGCCAGAACTCAGTATTCTGCATGTGATTTCACATGTGATTGCTAAGGACAGAAGTCTTAGCGTCATGTAAAAAGTCTTACTGTCATGTATCTGAACTCATGTATACGAGTTCCTAGAGCTATAGCAGCAGGTGCTCCTACAAGAAAGCACAGAGAAATTCTGGTACAACTATGGTAGAAAGAGAACAAGACCAAACAGCAGAGGAGCTTTGGTCTGAAGCTCCCTTTTTTCTTTATTCACTGTTAGGTAATTGCATATATAAAGGCAACCCACAGCCTTTCCTTAGACACAAATATATCCCTTGTAGAGATGTTCTATTCCTTTTCATGCTTTTAATTGTTCCCAATTGTTCCCAAGAAAACACCCAAACTCCATTTTGTGAAGAGCACGGCATGCATTTCTAGGAACTGCATGGACTCTCCCTACCTCGCGATTCCTGCATCCTGAAAAGAGCAGATAAGCCACAACCCAAGCATATTTACAATCTTTTCAATGCTTAAAAAGCATTAAAGTTGTGTCCAGTCTTGGAGGTAGGCCTCTTCTCAGTTAAACACACCATTTCTTCCCTCCCTGAAAGACTCTCACTCCAGATACTAGACAACTTGGCTAGTTTGTTCCCTGTTCCCTAGGTAAAAGCACAAATACAGCAGTTTGCTCACTTGAAGACTCAAGGCGAGAGCTTAATAGAACTGCCAGTGTTTCTGCCAGTCATTACTCTTCCAAACACTGTTTTCAACCAAACTGGATTCAACTGCAAATTAACCTTTGTTCTGATCACTCTCTGTGCACACAAGAAGTGCTGCTGGGGGAGATCTGTCAAGCTCAAATAGTACCCCACTTTTTTTCAGCTGCAGAGGACAATGGCACAATACTTTCAAAGAACAGTTTTCTGTTGTCATGTAACACAAATGTACAAGTTAATATTTCAAACACAAAAAAGGCATCAGAATTTCTTTTACTAAGTCTGACTGAGCCAGGAAAACACAAGTGGGGGCATAACTTCTCTCCTAGGTGCAAATATTTAGAAGTCCTTATCTTGCTTTTGCCATTGTATGTTGAGAGGGTTTTTAAGAAAAATCTCAGCATGTCAATTTTACTAAGAAACTGAGGTGAAAGATGAGAGTTGTTTGGTTACTCCATCCCACGATATAATTGTTATGAAAAATGAACAGTGAAATCAACAAGGTAATAAAAATAGCCAAATAACTGAAACACTGTGTACTGCGAGCAGCATCTATCATGTATGTATTTTTACAGGGGACTCTAATTTAGAAGTTAGACTTTAAAACTTTTTACTCTACTTCAAAACTTGGGCAAATTCTCAATTAACTTCCAAATCAAGTAGAGGAAAGGCAGCTGCATCAGCCACAGAACTCTAAGCCTGTAGGAATCTTTCAGAGTAAAGAGGATTGTGATTAAAATGGTACCTTTAATCACCATCTCAGATTGGATTAAAAAGACCAAAAACCATCCCACCAAATCAAAATGAAGAAATATTTTGGAAAGTAAAACCAGAGAAACTAGATGACTTGAGAAGTCCAAAAAAGTACAAATAACAGCCTTTCAGTTACAGTATACTAGGTCTGAGAGCTGACTGGGACGAAGAGCTAGCATGAGTGGGATGTTTGGAAAGGATCCCTTTCATCTCAGAAAAACTGAGGCCTAGGGGGACCTCATGGTTCCATTTACAGCTGAGCTTAGCAAGCTTCCAAGCACCATGACATCAGCCAGAGCCACTATTTTACATTTGACTGATGGCTTTGGAATTATTTGCTACTAGAAAATCCCATTGTGAGGGTGAAAGCAGAGAATTTACAAGGATGTACGTGAAGCCACAAACACCCCATCTTTAACTTAGCATGTCTGACACTATCTGTATACAGCTACCATGCACACAATCTTTTTCATCTCCTCTTCCCCGCTCACTTTTCTTAGACCTTCTCAAAGCTGCGACCTTCTGTCTCCGTTAGTTCTGACCACCAAAGGTTATTGTGGACTTACCTCAGCTGCTCCTTGCTCTGTCCCCACAGGTCAAAGGTCTTCTCAGGAGGCATGTGCAGGTCCAGGTTGCAGACATTGGGTTTCTGGGGGTACAGCTTGAGACACTGTTTCACCCAGTGACGCTGGCAGCCCGGAAGGAAAGGGTTCAGTATGAAAATAAACCCTGACCACAGAGAAAAAGGGAAAGGGCAGGGAAAAAGTATGATTAGACATTTCCCTGTTTTTTCTAAAATTAGAGCAAAGGACAGGGGTTGGAGGTAGTGAAAAAAACCATTAGACGTACAACAACTGACTCTGCATGTAAACTGATGAAATCTATTAGTAGGTCTGAAGAGTTAACACCTATTGTTTTTTTCCATACAAACAAATGGTAGCCATAAAGTAGAAGACAGGGAGGGCAGCCAGTGCTGGTCCAAGTAAAAATACGACAATAAAGGGCATACCTGTGGAAGGCACATTGATTACAGGTAGATAAGGAGTAAGAACTCAGACAATCAATTACTTTGGAGTAAATCTGATTCTGAAATCATTCAACAAGATTTTTCTCTTGAACACTGCGAAGTTGAAGGAATTCTGGCCTTGTTTTTCTAGATTTCAAACTAACCCTGTCACTGCCTCTGAACTCATACTGCCTTCTTACTACTACTTCAGCATCGTGAACTGCAGAGAGCAGTCCATGGGCTGAGAAAGTCTGTAGTACAGGTAAACTATCCTCTCTTTTGCTTCATGCTTATTTTCGGGTAAGTCTGGTTGTATCTCTATTTGTATTTTGATATGGTAATACTCAAATTAAAATTAAAAAAAATACTCAATTATATCCCAAACTGCTTGTTGCTGACTGCATATACTTTGTAGTCATAGTTAATTAACAAAATAAACACATAGCCACTCTGCACGTTCATTTAGAAGGGCACCTCTGGCAGAGTTCAAGCAGCAGCCCCAGTAGGAGGGTTAGCAGAGATGTAATGGATTGATTTGGTCTGTAACTTAACAGACAAGAGTCCTTGACATAAGATCTGCCATCACCAGGAATGCTAACAGGAATTCTTCACTGGATTTTCCTTCACAGCACTCCAGGGATGTTTTCTTCCAGGCCAGGGTCAACAGCATTGATGAATGAGTGTCTGATGGGAAGATGCTATTAATCTGTATTGTACCTACTCTGAGAATCAAGGCACTCTCTCAAAGACTGTCAATTCACTAAGACCCACCAACACAAAATTCACATACAAAGAGAGATAAGGATATAGGAGGAACAAAGGAAAAGGAGGTTTCAAGGTTTTGCCCTACTGAGTCTTTTTGAACTTCTCAGTCATATAAAGATAAACAGAAAAAAAGTAGATGAAAAAGGAAGAAGCAATGCTAAGAGTCTCAGCAGAATACAAAGTTGCCTTTTGGCCTTATGAAAGTAACAAAAGCACAGAAAAAGCTTCCTGCCAGCACTCCTCAAAGACCTGGCAAGATCAAATTAACTGGCTAGAAAAGAGCCTTCAGTGTATGACATACCGTCATTCATTTCACTACATTCTCTGCACTTTCAGACAATGGTAGCCTACTGATAGGTCTACTTACAAGACTTTTTTTTGCTAGAAGCATTACATTTTCTTTCAGTTGGCCTCTGCATAGAATAGAATAATAAATATTGTTCCTCCTGTTAACAGCTTTTGATGTGGGGTTCTCAAAGTAATTTACCGCATTCATGAAATTACGCTCTACCACGAATGTATTATCTCCAGGTATTAAGGAAGGAATTGAAGCCTGGAGTTACACACAGAGCTGAGAACAAGAATGCAAGTTTTGTGACTCTTGTATCAGAAGCTTAGAATATGCTCATGTCTCTCCACACCTTTCAGTCCAGATTAGTCTAGATTTACAAAAGCAAGAACAACCAAAAATTGCGTTACTGCTATGCTTCTGATGTCAAGACAGGCACAACCCCCTGAATTTCTAACAGTTAGCAGAGTTTTGCTATCCAATTCTACTCTAACATTCAAGTTTAATAGTTCCTGGGAGAGCCAATAGTGCTAGAAATCAGTGACTTGCTCTTCTCCCTCCCAAGTGTGGCAAGAAATATATTTCCATAGCAATCTCTTTGAGCTGACCAAAGAACACCACCGGCAAGCTTTGAAGGCAACACAACTTAATCTCTTGGCCTTGAAAGAGTTGGTCCGAGTGGAATGAGTAAAAGACAATTCCTGGGGATCTGTAGACTAAAGGAATCTGCCTTGAAGAAGCAGATGCAATTCTCTTCCTGCAGCAAAATCTTGCAGCACATTAGAAATTAATTTATGCCTAGTGGAAGTGGTCTCCAGCCTAGGTTAGAGGAAGGCTAAACCATGTAGATGTCTAGCAACAAGAACAACCCTTCATAAAACCAATTTGTGTCAGTTACAAATCCTCAAAGACAGCATCACTCACTTCTCGCAGAACTCAGGACACTGCAAAAGAAATCCACCCAGGTTCCTTAATCTTACATTTCATTGCTTAGTGTGAGGACAAACCCAAATTACTTCCCTTCTGTTTGCCCATAGATAAACTAAAGAAATTCTAACTTATTTTAGGGGGCTATTGGGGCAGTTGGTATGTATAAAATATATATCTCATGGTGCTTTAGGATGTCTAGATAAAGGCAGCTGGAAAAGGATAAAATGTTATTCTTGTCCACACATGACTTGATTCTAAACAAGACTGAGAATTTGTTAATGTATTTGCATTTCATTTTAGTGGAAGGTTTTCTTTGTCTAAGCAGAAGAAAAATGCAGAAGAAAAATGCAGTTAAGCGGAACACTTGTGATCGCCCCAATGTAATTGCTAGGAAAAATTAAGTTTAGACAGACATAAAATGACAAGTGAGACCAAACAGCGGCAGGTTGTCTGACCAACTTTACTGCCTGCTACAGTGAGACACCTAGGCAAGGGGAAAGCATGGGATGCTGTTTACTTTGGCTTTAGCAATATTTTCTTGTCAGTCTCCTGCAGCATCACTGGAGCCAAACTGGGGGCTCATGGAGTTTATCCATAAACTGTAAGAGTGAGCAAAAGCTGACTGGGCCACCAGGTGTAAAGAGTAGTGATTTGATCGTTCACAGTGTAACCAGTGGCTGTTATGAGTTGTATTCCTCACACTGATACTGAGGCCAAGACTGATAACTACACCTACATCAACAGCTGGACAAGGGGACATTCATCCTCACTGCACTTACGGATAACATTATATTGGGGCAGCAGTGGATATGCTGCAGGCTATCATTGCCACTGAAAGGGACACTGGCCAGCCAAAGGAATGGGCCAACAAGAAACTCTGGAAGTTCTACAGTGATAATTCTGCGGAATAACCGCATGCAACAGCACAGCCTGAGGGCTGACAAGACCAGGCAGCAGCTCTAAATCAAAGGATCAGGTGTCTTGGAGAACAAACTGAGCACAAGTCAGTAGTGCACCCCTGTGTCAAGGAAGGCTGATTGCACACTAGCCTGTATTAGTTAAGACCTACCTAAAGGGGCATTATATAGAGGGTGGAGCCAGTTTCATCTCAGGGGGCTCATACCAAGATTATGAGAGGCAACAATCTCAAATAACAGAAAGGCAAATTTTGGTGAAAAATATCACAGCAAGAAAAATATCACTTCAGCAAGAGTGGCTAAACAGTGGCAGAGGTGCACTGAGAGGTTGGATAATCTTTATCCTTAGAGATATCCCAAACTCACCCATACAAAGCTCTGATCGACCTGATCTAACTTTCAAGTTCATTCAGCTTTAGTAGGAGAGAGATGAACTGGACTTCTGGAGGTGCCTGCTAACCTAGCATCTCTCTGTGATTCTATTACATGACCCACAAACTCAAGATCCATTTCATTGCTTGAAATAATGTTCCTAATGAAATTACTCTGTACCTTGAATAGGACAAGAGGTTCATATTCACTTATTGTAGTCAGTGTCTACACCAGCAGGCAGATGCCACACTTCAGCCCTGAAATGACTATTTCAGTCACTCATCTAATTCTCATGATATATATTGAGGAAACTATAGATGCTACAGAAATACAAAATCTCTGTCAAAGGCAACAGGGATCCATTCTAATGGGGGATGGTCACGATGATCAGAGATCATGAAACAACAGGTGCTTCTGGCTGGAGCGCCTCCCATACGAGGACAGGCTGAGAAAGTTGTGGTTGTTCAGCCTGGAGAAGAGAAGGCTCCAAGGAGACCTTATAGCAACCTTCCAGTACCTGAAGGGGGCCTACAAGAAAGCTGGGGAGGGACTTTTTACAAGGGCATGTAGTGATAGGATGAGGGGGAATGGCTATAAATTGGAATGGGGAAGATTTAGACTAGACATAAGGAGGAAATTCTTCACCATGAGGGTGATGAGGCCCTGGCACAAGTTGCCCAGAGAAGTTGTGGATGCCCTGTCCCTCAACGTGTTCAAGGTCAGGTCGGATGGGGCCTTGGGCAGCCTGATCTAGTGGGAGATGTCCCTGCTCATGGCAGGGGGTGGAATCAGATGATCTTTAAGGTCTCTTCCAATTCAAACCATTCTATGATTCTGCTCTGACCTTCATATATTGTTGCATCCCACCCTTTAGTTGACCTGTTTGTCCTCTTGCACTTAAAATAACATTAAATTACACTTAGGCAAGCCAAAATAGCTTTTCCAGGCAGAGCGAGGAGGATAAGATGGAAGACGCCTGAATCCAAAGCAACAAAGTTGTGTTTAACTTTTTTGAAATCAGAAGCACCTACCCGGATACCCATTGAGGCCATAGGCTTTCCACTGCCTAACTGGCTGTAATCCAGCTCTGTAGGCATCTTGATCACTGACTGAAGAAATACTGAGCTGTGATCTGAACACCTGGCAAAAGAAAAGATTTGGTTTTGTTTTTTTTTTTAAATATATATATATATATAAAACTTATTCAAACATAACACCAATAAGAAAGACTACTGCCATGTTCCAAGGCAAGTCTCGTGAAAATGCCAACTGTACCACAGAACTATTTTCTAAACAAATGCGACCAAAACAAAGCACACTGCTCATGGAGCTTACACGTACTCAACACAAGAATAACAAGTGCCTACACTTGGTACAATACTTTGGAATCAGGAGACATATCTGCCACACATAAAACTCCCTTTTTATAGTAAAGAGAAAAAAATAGGCACTATTTATTCACTTCCACAGTACAGCCTCAACATTATAAAACATTCTGGTAATTATCAGTCTCCATTAGAGAGCAGTATTTAGTACCCATAGCACTCTATACCTTCAAAGCATGTTCCAAATGTAAGTTATCAGTCATGATTCCATGGGGTAGATGACCATTCCACCTGTAATCTACAGTAGCAGTAGTACAGTGATGCAGTGGCTAAATTGTCTGATGTGAAGGACAGAAACCCTGTAAATTCTGAATACCGCATGGCCATTTCTGTTTCCAACAGCAGGGTCAGTAGCTCAAGGCTTAGCAAGAAATATTTCTCAATGTACTCTCTTGGGTCACAGTAACACATTTTCAAGCTGCAATAAGCCAACACTTGCTGAAAGAAGCAAACTCAGTCACTGTGTACCCACTGTGTTCCAAATCCTTTCATTGCTTAGGGCTGGGAACTGCCTTTGAAAGCACAGGGTAGATGCAGGTTGGTTTTGTTCTGGCTTAGTTCCCCAGTCCAGTTCTCCACGTGGCTGTGCAGATGTACAAACCTATATAAGTGAAGAGCTGGCCAGGCACAGTGAGAATAAGCAGGCAGAGACGAGCAAAACTTGGTTTACCTCAATTGAAACTGTATATGAAATGAAGGCCTAAGTGCAAGCACACAGACTCTGCAGTGATGAACGTGTAAATCAGTCTCTCTGCAGGCTCACAGCTCTGGTTAGGGGTCAAAATAACATATTTGGAATTTGTGAGAAAATTCTAAACTAGAGCTGGGCAGCAGCTTCTGGCAATGTGTTCAGCTTGACCAATTTTTCAGTGCTACTAAAAGCAGCTCTGTGACCATCAGCCTCGAAGATCTCAGTTTGGAGTCCTGTCTGCAGAACATCCCCAGGAAGGATCTTCCTTTGACCAAGACTCTGGTACCTCTCTGCCTTCTCAAACTGCTTATACACCAGCTGCTGCTGGAGCTTCTGGAGAACAGGAGCTGTTTCTATGCTGAAGAATTACATGTGTTGGATCAGTTAAATAAGCCTGGTAGCAGGGCAGCTGGTGTACGTCTCACTTCACCAAAGAGCTCAATCACTTTAAACAGTTTTTTGTGAGGAATGGAACAATAGTATCTGGGCCAACCTGCCAGACCTGTAGCTCTTCTTAAAGCAAAAAGCCACATGTTTTTAACCCAGGGGAAAGAGGAATAAAAGATGCTTGTACTACTAAGCTAATAACTTATCTTAGAAGGTAACAGGCATAATAAGAATGATATGGAGAGGGCACAGATGCTTGTGATGCTTTCAAGTACTTTGAATTTCCCAGAAGGGCCGTAATGCTGGAATCTTTTATTTGATAAAGGATTGTGCAAGCTCAGGAAAGGCTGAAACATTAACAACTGCCTTGTTTAATGCTAATGTCTTGAACAATTTCATATGGGTCAGGTTTTGTGTCCTGTTAACAATATCAAAATTATAGTCTGAAAAGATGGCAAAGTATATATCCTAACAGAACACTAAAAAAAAATTCACAACAAAAAAAAACCCACCCGAGCTATTAATAATAAGGGAAAGTTTCATTTTAACTATATTCCCAACTCCGTTTTCTCATACGGAGTAAATTCCTGGTTAGCAACACGTGAGCTGGTATCCGCTACCCTCTCGCAGGGGACAAAGTGGAAGATGAGTTTCAAGAATCACTTCTGCATCGCTCAGGACACGGCAAACTACTAACTTTCCTTAGGGACCTACGTGCCCCATACCCGCTCCAGCAGCCGGACTCGTCCTGACAGCGATACA
Organism: Cuculus canorus; assembly: GCF_017976375.1. Lineage (NCBI taxonomy): Eukaryota > Metazoa > Chordata > Aves > Cuculiformes > Cuculidae > Cuculus > Cuculus canorus. The sequence continues at coordinate 17,960,733 of NC_071405.1, forward strand.
CCAGGGGGAGCAGAGAAGGAGAAGCAGCTTAACTCCGCGGACAGGCGGCCGGGAAGAGCTGCGGGGACCCGGGAAGCGGGGTCAGCTCCAGCAGCGACGTTGGCTGTTCCCCTACACGCGTTCCTTTGCCGTCCTTTAAGCGACGGTCGGGAGATCCCTCACCGTAACGCCAAGATCCAATTAAAGGCAGAGGCCCAAGAGGCGGCGCTCGGGAAGGTCTTTCCCGAAGGTCCCGCCCGCGGAGCGCGGCTGCAACCGCAGCGTCATGGAATGGTTTGGGTTGGAAGGGGCCTGAAAGCCCACTCAGCTCCAACCCCCTGCCATGGGCAGGGACACCTTCCACTGGATCAGGCTGTCCAAGGCCCCATCCAACCTGGCCTTGAACACCTCCGGGGATGGGGCAGCCACAACCTCCCTGGGCAACCTGTGCCAGTACCTCCCCGCATTCATTGTGAAGAAATTCTTCCTCATGTCTAGTCTAAATCTGCCCCTCTCCAGTTTATACCTCGTCCTATCCCCACACGCCTTTGTGAACAGTCCCTCCTCAGCTTTCTTGTTGCTCCTTCAGATACTGGAAGGTCGCTATAAGATCTCCCCTGAGCCTTCTCTTCTCCAGGCTGAACAATCCCAACTCCCTCAGCCTGGCCTCGTACGGAAGGTGCTCCAGCCCTCTCCATCCTTGTAGCCTCCTCTGGACCCGTTCCAACAGTGATCTTTAAGGTCCCTTCCAACCTAAGCCATTCCATCGTTCCATAGTTCCCAGGGCGAATAATCCCAACGCCCCGAGCCGGGAACTGCGCCTCCAGCCGCCGAGGAGGCGGAGCAGGACCGGTTACCTGGGCCCCCGGTGCGGAGAAGTCCACAACGCCCCTCAAATCCAACGTGTCACGTTGCCGGTAGAAGCGAAAAAGCCGGCGGAAGGCGTCCTCCCCTCCCTCCCGGGTCAGGGCCGCAGCCACCCCCACCGACATTTTGGCCCGGGCGGGGAGGGCGGAGGGCGCAGCGGGGGCGGGGCTTTCCCGCCATTCCGGCCTGGCCGCGCGCGGGTGGGCGGGGCGCCCCACCGGTCCGACCAAGGGGTGGGCGTGGCCTCGCACTGACGGGGCGGGGCATACGCACCATTCCTGTTTGAGTGGGTGTGGTCACGCGGAGAGGGGGCGGGGCTTACCCGCCATCCCGTCCCTCTCCGCGAGTCCCAAGATGGCGGCGGGTGGTGCTGTTCGTGGCGTGGGGCGCCGCTCGCGGAGGTTGTTCGATATCTTCGTGGCCGACGTTCCCTGGACGGTGTCGAGCCGTGAGTGCTGTCCCCCTCCTCGTACCCCCGGTGCCGCTGGGACCGCGTAACCAGGCGTGTGTTTTCCCCGCAGGGGAGCTGAAGGAATACTTCTCGCAGTTCGGGGCCGTGCAGAGGTGCCAGCTGCCCTTCGTGAGTACCTGTCCCCCGCTCGCGGGTTCGGAGCTCTCGCCTTTCCTCCCGCCCCGGCACTTCGAGCCGCAGGCCCCGCCGAGGCTCCGTGCTTTCCATCGGCTTTGAATCGCAGAATTCTTAGAAGGCTTAGGAAAGGCCTTTAAGGTCACGCTGTCCAGCCTCAGCGGCGCCCTGGTGTGCCAGGTCTGCACGCTTTTTGAGCGTCTCTTAGGGATGGAGGCTCCACCCTGGGCAGCCTCTTCCAGTGTTTCATTACTCTTTCAGTCAACAAATTTTTTCTGATATCCAATATAAACCTCTGTTGGTGCAACTTGAGGCTATTTCCTCTGGTCGTATCACTTGATAGCTGGGAGAAGAGGCCACCACTCACCTCTCTGCAGCCTCCTTTCAGGTAGTTGCAGGGGGTGATAAGGCATCCCCTCACTCTCCTCTAGGCTAAGCAATCCCATTTTCCTCAGCTGCTCCTCATGAGACTTGTTTTCCAGACCCTTCGCTACCTTGATTAAAAGAGCTTTAGAAAGCCCATCTTTTGAGTCCTGTTGGCATTGCCATTTTTGAATAATTCACCCAAAAGCACCTTGAATTTCTCTGTCATGATGTCGTCTTTCTTCTGACAGACGATAAAGTGTTCATGTGCTTGGTATTTGCTGGCCTAAAACCCCTAAAGATGCAGGTATAAACCTACAGCCTTTCCCTGGTGTGGGCTCATGCCTCATCCAGATGGAAGGGCTTAAACAAAACCTGTGGCCTTCTCATGGTGCTCCCAAGCCATCAACTATTTATGGCTTTGCCAGTTGAATTATTTATCTACTGAGCACACAGATCAGGAAAAACAGTATGCAGTCCCGTTTGTTGAGATGAACAGTCAAAACAAGTGTTCCTTTTCCATACTCTTACTTGTTTATTTGTAGGTCATTGTTGAAGGAGCAGAGGCTCTTTTGCCTGCCCATGTTTCTCTATGCAAAGTAGTGGGCTGTTAAATTACGCTCGGTGTGTAGTCAGCTTCAGTTGGTGAACTGATAGGTTCATTATCAGTTGAAGGCTCACATTCTCTTTCTCAGGCCCAGAACAGAATATGTTGCTTTGTTGTGAAGGCTGGCAGCTTACTATAAACCTGCCTCCATCACTGATTAAAACTGAACTGATGCACATGTTCACATCTTGTTTTGGTGATTACTTTAGGAGTGTTCATTGATGCTTAAAACTGCTGGAGTTACAAAAATCATCCAGCAGTGGAAGGTGCCCTAATTAAGACCTTAGTGGAGTATTGAAATAGGCAGTCTGACTCTAGTAACTTGTGGGGAACAGCTTCAAAAGTGTTTCAGTTCTGTGGCAGAGATGCTGTGAAGTCTTACGTAAAGCTTGGGATTAAAAGCACATCAGTAAACTTGGGTCTTCTGCAGTATCTCCATTTTATTGACGACTGTTTTTTTCTCACTGGCAAATTATTCTTAAAAATAACCTTTTTATCTTTTCAGTGCAGTTAGTGCTTGTCTTCTTGAATTGCATCCTGCTTTTGTAGTATCTTAAGCAGCTGCTTTACCTTGCTGGATGCTTTTCAAGTACTGGGGCAGGCTTATTTTCAGATCAGGTTGCCATTTAAATGTCAGTTCTGTTGCGAGTAGCTTAATAGTAAGCAGGTAACTACTGCAGTTTGAAACAACCTGCTATGAGTTATTCCAGTCTTCCGCCATAACTTATAATTGTAATTTTTATTTCTTTCGTGATTGCTGGACTTGAATAGAGAGAAAAGGATGGAGAACAGCCTCTGCTATGCCCTTGCATATTGTCAAAGAAAGTAAATGTCTTTCAAGTGTGAAAAAGGCTTCTGAAATAGCAGGTGTACCAGTTTCTTGGAATCCTTAAATTGAATATCTGTATAAAGTTTTTAACAGCATGTGTGCATATTTTCTACAGTAATAAGTTTTTATTTTTTTGAAACTGGTCACTAGGATAGAGACACAGGCTTTCACAGGCGTTACTGCTGGATTAAATTCTCAACTCCAGAAGATGTTCAGAATGTGTTGCAGAAGGACTCCCACATACTTGAAGGTGCCAAGGTAATGTGCTAATTCCTTTAATGAGTTGTCTTTTAACTCTGCGTTTTGCTGCATGCAGTACTATCAAAATATTGCCATACTGGTTCCAAGTGTGATTAAGCATTTTGCCACTTAGTGTGCTTTAAATCATTTAGTTTCTTCTCTCGACTTGTTAACATCTGAGATGGTATATCCATAGGTACCACAGAGATCCCACACTAGGGATCAAAACCTCCTGCTATGCCAAGCTGAAGGAGTATGAATGCAGTAGAAATGCCGTGGAGCTCTTTGCTATTTGTAATACAGGTTTCTGCAGGTGGATTCCAACATCTGGTTTGGATGTTGGGAGGCAGGGGGAAGATGACAAAAAATGTAAAGCTAAGCTTTAAACTTCAGTGAAAATTTCTTTTTTGTTCAGCTATTGCTTCTTACAGGAGCAATCGGCTGCCTACTTTCACATTTTCAAGATAACTTAATTAGCTGTAGTGTAGCTTTTTTTTTTTACTTGCTGTCTCTAACATTTTAAACATTTATAAAGGAAAAAACAGGCCTCTTTGTCAATCTCAGTGCATTAGTGTGTCATATCAAGAGACAGTGTGAACAGTCAGTTAAAAAACATTGGCCTATTACCAGATGCAGAGGCATCTGTCATTGACTGGTCTGTTAAGAGCCAGACAACTGTATCCTGTAGCTTCACTGTAGTAAATAAATAGAGCAAAGAAACGGGTGTTGACAGATAGGAGGATAAAAGTATATTGAGCCCATGGCTGCCCAAAATCATTAGTAAACTAAGAACTTGCCCTAAGTATGCTCACTAAATAGAGACAAATCATTAAGGAGATTTTCTTGTAGACTTGAATATATTGCAGCTGATCTGCCTACTCAGATGTAGTAGTAGAGTGTAACTGTGGGCAAGAAGCAGGCTGGTGTTACAGATGGGATAATTCGTGTCTTCGAATAAGAATTCTCCACTGTGCTTCTGACAACTATTTTCTTGTTTTGAGACTTCCAGTGCTAGAGATGGTAACAGTAAAATGAATTGGCAAGAATAAATACAATGTTCATTTCTTGGGTATTATTTTGATGTTTTTCATTCTTGGAGCTGTGAGGTTCCATACCCACTTAACTGTCTGGGCCTCCAGAAGTATTGGCAAGAGGTGCTAGAGCCTTCTATATCATGAAACTTACAAGCAGAAGGCAGGCAGGTGTTGGCTTTCTTCATGTCTTCAAAAATGCAAGCAGTTCTTGCACTTTGTTCCAGGCTAGGTTCAGACTGTTACCTTTTATTAGTTCCCCATGAAAGCACAGGTTTTTAAGATGCATCTTGCTGATACAATCAGCAATTGCTGTGCAAATTATGTTCAGCTTTCCCATTAGGAACTTAGCATTTATGTTATGGCTCATGACACCAAACTGGTTATAAACCTATCTTCTGCTTTCCATATGAATGTTTTAGAAGCTCAGAAATGAAAAAAAAAATAGCAAACCTTCTTGCCTAACTAATTTGAAGCATTTCCATTGTTTTCAGCTTGTTCTCAGGGAGCAGTCCCGGAGAAGACACAGTCAACAAAAGAATCCAAGTGAGTGAGCAGTGGAAGGAGGCTTTATTTCACTAAATGTACAGAAACTGAAATTAAGTTTACTGAGAAACTTATGTTTTAAAACAGAATCCAGCTGTTTCCCCTCATTGTTCAAATAAACTGCTTAACCACACTAAAGAAATGCTGAATCATAAACTCCATAGCATCCATTACAGCATAAGACAGTGATTATATACAGCAGGAAAACAGATGAAATAGAAGCATTAGCTGCCTACAAAAAATAAAGCTGTAGGAGGGGGCTACATTCTTACCCTGAGATGCTGGGCAGAGAATTAGCTAAGTTGGAGCACTTGCTAAAGAATAATTCCTCCGTGAAGTGTTCCAAACTGGTCTCCGTTCCTCCACTCCACGGCTAGAAGAATTAGTGTGTGTATATACATATCTCTCCACACAAAACAAAGGGTTGTCAACTGTTGTATTACAACACTGTCCCCCGTAAACACCACTGATATTAAAAATGCCTGTTGCATAAAGTCCAGGCTTGGAGTCCATTTCTCTGCTACTCAAAGATCAGAGGCGTTCAGTCCTTCCTCCTCTTTTTCGTCTCATGCTCATGTTCTTTAGGGCGGCTGCTATCCGAGGGCCGTTTAGAACCACCGTGTTGCTTAGCTTCTTCCAGAAATTTGTCCAAACCAAATGGATCCTCCTCAAACTGAACTGGTCCATCTCTGCCCCTCCCCCTGCTGTTACGATCAGAGTTAGAAAACTCTTTGTCAGGAACAAACCTGCAGAAGAAGAGGTGATAACTCAGTTGACTGGAACGTCAGAGTATCAGTTGAGAATATTTCTTAAGTTAATTTTCTTACCTATTGGTCTTTATCCTGGCCTCTAGATCATCACCATACATGTCCTTATCCACATTTTTACTTGGCCTGTAGATGTTTTGGGCCATATCTTTGCCACTTCTCCAAGGCTGGTCGTAAACATTATAAATTTCATCCTCTCCTCCAGCAAAGCCACTGTCCATGCCCTGTGAAGAAGAAAGAACAGTGACATAATACAAACGAGTCTGTAAAAATTCAGCTTATTTATTTTAACAACAAGATACACTAACAGTGTCAAGCAACTACACATAGATGGCATTAGGTGATTTACTACTGATCTGAAATGAGTTCAAACGCTTCATTAGGATACAAGTGGGTTTGGGTCTGGGATTAAGTCCAGAGAACATCATACAAGTAATTACAAGCCTCAGTCAGGTCCACTTCTACTCTTTCATAAAGCAAGAAGGAGGATTACAAGCCATTCATATTTCAGAAAAATAGATCATTTCAGTCTGCCCTGCGAGTACAGCTGTAACAGCCAAGTACAGCCATCAAAATATGTATATTATTGAGAATTTCTGGAAAACATGATTTAAGGCAACTGATCCAAATCACAGAGGCTTATGTAAAGTATGAAAGCTTTCCCTTCTGCCTCCAAGTCTTTCACTGGAGATGTGAAAAAGAATGAACCACAACTGTGGGTCTATTCGGGGACTTTCTGAAGCCTGATGTACTTTATCTGTGAACACTATAAAGTTCAGGGAAAATAAATGTTGCTGTTAACTATTTATATCTTCAGAAGGATTTTTACATAAGAAATAATGGCAATGGGAAGTATTTACATGCTTCTCTCTCAGAGGTTTCCCTTATTTAGTCAATACATTTGTACAAAAGAAGAAAATTAGATCAGTGCAGCTTGAAGGCAAAGTAGCTTCATTCTCTCCCCACTCACCAGTGAGAAAAACACACAACGAATCCACCTTAATCCATTAATAAATCTAGAATATTCCACTTTTGTTCCATCATCTATGTATAAAGGAGATCAATAGTTTCCTAGCCAGTTATGTAGAGACATCTTTCCGAGTGCGTTCACACCATCCATGAGAATGGGATCCCTTCAGTGGTACTTCAGCCACACCCAGTAAGGAAGGATGAACATGTTCTCATAGACGTGAAAAGGTGTTTTTACCTTGCTCCGGTTGAACAGCCTCTGGTCATACTGGACCTCGTTGGATGGCCTGGGGTTAGGTACCCCCAGGGCAATAACTTCACTGATATCTCTGTTCTCATTTCTCTGCAGCTTTGACCTGAATTAAAAAAAATGAAGTTTTATTAGGTCAGTAAACAATATTTGTTGACATGCTCAACTGCAACCTGATCCTGTATTAGTTGCTAACAATTTGCTTCAGGGAGCCCGATTCTGACCACTGCCCTTCCTTACGAGGTAACATTTAAAATTTGTCTCCTGGCAAAGGAAACATTTGAGAAAGTTATGTTCAGCTGGGCATGACATTTAAATTTGCCTTCCACTATCTGCTATTTACATCAAGCCGACTTGGTCTAAAATGTCATATTTATTTTTTGCAAGAACCGGTGTAATTACATTCTAGGAAGGCTGAGCAATCTAATTTTAAAGATATTAGAGATTTTAAGCCTCCAGAAACCACTTGTGCTCAGAGCTCTCTCAGTGGCTTAGGTAAACAAGATACTTCAGCCTACACTCATAAATCTAAGCTTACTTCAAATGAACAGCTTCAGGAAGCAAAGCCACTAATGATATTCTGGTCTCACTGAAGTTATAGGGTCCGAGTTTCAACCTTTGCTGTCAACGAGTTAATTAAATCTGAAGGTACTGAAGTTCTGCTAAAGAAAAACCCACCCAAAACCAGCAACCCCCCATTCCTCCATTCACGTGGAAAATTATAAATTTAGAGGAGTGCACTGCAATATTTGAACAGAGCGAAACCAATTCATGCAATGAATTCACTGGTGAATACCAGTTTTCAGTGTGAACCAGTGAATATCTTCACAAGGTCAAATTCAGGCACTCGCATCAAGCGAAAGGAGAAAGCCCAGTGTAATTGTTTCCCTAGTGGGGAAGCCAGTGCCAGTACAGGAATAAAGCAGCTTTCTTCTGTGGCTCACCTTTTGTCAGGGGCTGCCCTGGAAAGATTTCTGTCGTGCTGTCTCTCTTTGCGCCGGTCATGTCTGATTTCATCTCTTTCTCTAGCTTCGCCATCCTCTGAACAAACACAAGGTTGCTCATTATAGAGAAATATTTGAATATCAGTATTCTTTTACAAAAAAAGTGACCTTTAGCACTATCTAAAATGCTACACTTTAAGCAAACTGAACACACAGAAAGCCATTAGCAACTCTAACATTCTCAGTGATGTCCTAGACCTGTATACGCTGCTGTGAGGTTTAAATTCAGATCCCATCACACTAGCCAGCGAATTAACCAAGTTCACTGGCTGATCAAGTAACAACACGAAGAACAGATGTCATGCCTAGAATTTAAAATTGACATTTACGTATTACAAGTTCTCTGGTTATTCTCCAAAACCACACTTCAGAGTGCTAACTCCCTCCTGCCCACCCCGCTCCCCAGAATCCCAATAATAAAGTACCTTTTTCAACATGGGTTTTGATCCCTGCTCTTCTCTCCCTGGCTTTCTGAGCCATTTCACGGAGCTTTTCCTCATGTTTCTCTTTTTCTTTCTGAGCCATCTTCCTCTCCACTTGGGCACGCATTTCTACAGCCTCACGAGCCTGCAAACGTAAGAAATAGTTGAAGTGCCAGACAGCTAGCACCCGGGATACACACAGATCTTTTACCATGGAGTTAGAATCGCAGCAGGAATCAAGCCACAAAGATGAAGTTCAAAGCCAGAAAGCCACAGCAGTTAGACCTGAGAAACAAGACCCATGGCCTCCAACAACCTAACCTACACTAAGTCACTGATCTAAAGACATTGGGGATAAGACGGTGACATCTTATGTTAGCTACAGCCTATTCACAGTGGATTTTCTCAAGGAAATAAACACACAAATGTGGTGAAACCACATGGAACAAAACAACTTAAACAACCATCTCACCTTTCTGTCAGCTATATAGAGAGCCTCAGCAAGCTTGGCAAAGTTTTCATTAATATGAACAGTCTGCAGTCCTCTGCCATCCGCAGCCAGACGCTTGTCTAATGGAATGGTGTAACCCTAGTGGAAACAAAGGCAGTTAATCACAGAAACTAACATGATTTGTAGTAACAAACATTATTACATTTATTGTGTAAGAAAACAAAACCCACAAAGGCTTCCTTTATGCGTACTTCAAATTCTCACCATGTAATAATAAGCTCTCCCGCAACTGCACACCCACCGCAAACCTGAATCAAATTTTTCCTGCAAGTTACACCTTAGTACAAATGACAGGTATTGATCAATAAGGTCCACTCTTTGCTCTGTGTTAAGAAATACGGATGATCGCTTTCCCAGTCTCTAATATATTTTACCATTTGTGTTTAAAAACTGTTTTACCTAAACTGTTTTAACCCTGTTAAGAGGTTAGCTGATTCAAAATGAGAAAGCAGGAAGGCTGACAGCTAAAGCAACAGACACTACATGCCTTCATTTTGTGCCTTCAAAATTTTGCCTTCAAAAGCTGAAACCCAGAATTATTTATAGATGATATTTTAGGATTTTTTAGAGAGCTCTACAAAATTTTTGCTTTGGTTTTAGCATCTGTAACCTAAAATTTGATCTACTAATTAGTGTCAGTCCCAGTTTTACAGCTGTGTTGGGGTATTAAAAAATAACATCCAAACACGCAGCTTTTCCTTCCTCCATTTGAAGAGGCTGCCTCACAACAATAACTTGCTAAGTTTGAGAACGATCAGGCCAGTTACTGGAGCAAATTATAAATTCTCCCTCCTCTCTGAGCATAAACTTACTGGCTGATAAAAATCAAAGGGACAGGACATGTCTACTCAAACAAGAAATAAAAACAGCTAAGCTAACCATTGATGAAAATGAATTGGTGAAAGAATGCAACAAAGCAAACTTTCCAGAAACTCAGACTGCTGTTTCTCAATGAACTACCCTTCTTTTTTCTCAGTTTAGATGGTTTTACCTTAAGGGTTTCAGAGAGTTTGGTTTCAGACTCCACATATTGCACTATTATGGGCATTTTAACTATCTTTGCCATGAAGTAATAAATTCTCTCCTGCTCCTATACTCCTGTCAATTTGATAACCCAGATATGCCAAAGAAAGAAAAACTGAGCTGTATAATTGTGTGGGAAGCAGCCAGTTTACCTAACTCCACAGGTTTAAACCCAGTATTATTCACGCTTGAATAATTTGTAGAAGTCTCCCAGCAGGGTATAATATTAGAAAAGTGAATTTATGACAACTCAAATACCTTTGCATTTTTCCAGTTTGAAATGCATGGAGGAATTTTCCACTCTTGCTGCTCTTTCACGGTCATCTGATTTAAGAGAGGAAGCAAAGTCATTTTTAGGTTTACAGCAAAAGGAAATACAGTTTTCTTTCTCAAAGGCAGCTATGAAACTGTTGAAATAAATGAGTGCGAGGTTCAGGACACTGCTACAAAAAACCCAACCCATCTTAGCAGCAATAAGATGTTAATTTCTGTACTGTACCTTTGCAACACTGAATAAAGCTATGACAGCTTTTCAGCCATCCTCTTAAACTCTCCTCACGCAGACCAGAACTCACAACCAGCTTGTTAACATTGGCACATTTCATGGCAGTTCAAATTGCAGGAAACTCATAAACAACCACCAACACCCTAACGTCTCAGAAGGATGCTAACAGGCTACTGTTATTAAGGATTACTGTAATAGTATTGTCTAAAACCAGCATCAGTCTACCGAGGCCAAAGCCTCGGGCAACTCATCCATGCCGTGGACAACTCCAGCAATTCAGCTCTGCACAGAATATATAAGAAATCTACTCAAGCTCTGATATAGGAACAGAGCTGCTTTCAGAACTGTGCTAAAAAAACCCAAGGACTGCACCAGGCACCAAGTTCATCACTTCATGTCACAGCAAAAGAACAGTAAAGACAAGGTACGCAGAAATGAACCAGATCAAAATAGAATTTGTTAATCCATCTAGAATGCAAAACCGAGAACAGCTATGGCATTTCATACCTTTCTGCTAGGAGAGTGCATTACAGGTGCTGGAGGAGAAGGTGGTCCACGGGGAATCTTTTTGTTAATTCTAAACAATTAAGAAAACAAATACAATCAGCATGTAATATATGGAAACACACTACAGGATCTTCTATTTGCCATGAAGAAGTTTTGAATAGTTACTTGAATCTTGGAGGCTCCATAGGATCCTTCTGCATTTCCACCATCCGAATAACTCTCTGTTTCGCTCCAGAGTTGAAGGCAACGCCTTGCTGGGATGGCGTGTACCTGAATAAAACAATAAGAGCACACAGTTCTCTGCACACAGCTAGATACTCCTTTCCCACCCTGACTTTCACTCAGTTCAATGCTCTAGCTGCACTTTTCCACTGTGAATACCTGTAGCCGGTAATGGCACAGAGGGAAGAACCTTGTCATCTTGGGTTGAAACTCCCAGTAAAGACTCTGTTCACAGGGCAGCATCATTCATACTGCTTCCTGACAAATCTACATTAAGTTGCTAAGCCAATAACTCCTCCACAATGTGCCCCAACTCATGACATGTTAAGACATTTAAACCCACTTCAAACTAATTTATCATGAGTGGGTTAATTCAAAATGTGTATGCCAGTTTCATATTATTTCCAGAAGAAGAGAGGAATTTATGTTCTCAGAAAGTCAAGGAATATCCTAATTTTAATCAATTTTGTATACACCACCACCTTACACAAACACACCAGCACTACATACCGAATGTATTGTGCAGGAGCTAGTTTGTCAGCTGCTCGAACTGGCATGGCTGCCGCAATTTTTTGGGAGACTGATTTCTCCAAGGCTGCTCTTGTCTTCTCTGTTATCTGAAGGCAAAAGTACAACAGAATGCATCTCATCACATACGCAAGACATATAATACACCGATGACAACAGGGCGCATCAGTGCAAATAATACCTCTCTAATTGTCTCCTCATCTGGTCTTTGCAATTCAGGATCATCCACATTCATGACCTCTTTTGGCACAAGATCTGTGTATTTGCTGTAAATAACCTGAAAGACATAATATTTTTTTTTAGTGCTGGTGATTAGGAACAAATACACGTATTTCAAAGGTACTAATTAAAACTTGTGTACAACTCCAAATGCATTACAATTACACACTCTTCAGTAACTCCCATAGAACAAGAATATATGCCAGACCCCATTTTACAGACTGAATAATGGAAGAAAAGAAGCAATTTGATTAACTATAATTATGTAAATCACTTTCTGAGCTGGGATTAGACACCAGTTTCCTGCTTCCCATTCTTACTCTTTTCCTTTTTCAGGCTCCCCAAGTCAGACAGACAAACACACATTTGTACTTCTGCTTTCAAGAATTTTTGCATCTAGATCTTTTACATGTCATTATGTTTGCTATGTTGTTGAAATAATAAATTCTTGAGAAGTTCTTTACACTTCCCCCTATATGAATACTTCAGTTTTCATACAACCTGCAGCTAGCTACCACTAATTTTAAGCTCCAATTTTAAATATAGGGAAGAACCCTATTAGATGGCTACAGGGAAGAATTTATTCTATTTATTGCACTAATGTTTCGCATTTGTCCAACAAAATAACACCAGAAAGTCTTAGTTCAAAGGGTTAAAAGTCAATGCAACTATTATTTCAAGTTCATTAATAAGGGCGTGATCCAACTATTAAACTGACCTTTAGCCTCAGCATTAATTTGTCACACCAGAGCCATTTACTGCTTCTCATCCTTCACTCCTAAAATGTTAATCCCTTGAGTATCAATAATATCCTAGCTTGTCAGATGCTGAACGAAGGAGATCTGAAGAGCAGTGCCTCTCTAAGGCACGCCAAGTTCAAGCGTCTTGCTGGATGAAGAACAAAGTATGCTGAAAGAGTTCAGAGCATCCCAGGAGACAAAGAAGTAGTAAAAGAAGTCTAAGAGGTACTCCAAAAACTACAGTACACCTGCAAATGAGCTCCAGGAACTAGTTAAACCCTAAAATACTGCATGCAAGCTGCATTAGTGTGAAAGACATATGGATAATATAGATTAAACTAGCCTGAAAATACCAAAATTTTTGTCTCCATCAAAAATCTGATACACTTGCATGTTCTAACTGGAGTCTTTTTTGAGGTGATATAGATGGGCAGGTAAAGATATTGCACTGTGTTGTTGTTCTAGAGCTTCACCTTATTTTAACAGCAATGTTGAGACATTTTATTAATCTAAGAGAGAGAGAAGATTGGGACTGTTTGATACTGTAGTATGTCCATTCACTACCGGTTTTTATCTATTAAAATTTAAAAGGAAGCATCAGCTTGTGCTTTAGATATTTCATTGCGATTGCTACTGAAAAGCAGAATCGCCTTCCAGGCAGAAATAAGATGCTTAATTTTTCATATAGTTAGATGCTTCCTTCTCTGGCTGCAATTAACAGGCATCAATTAGGAATCTGCATGCCACTGCCATCAGAGAGAGAGCAACCATACCTAACTAGTCATGTAAGGTACTCTAGCTCACAGCAGAGTTTAGACATCCATCACATTCAGAGTTTCACAAGACACCTGACATACACCAGTGTCTTGACAGTAACATCCTCATTTTTAACACATAAATCCCTACCCTCAACGTATTTTATTCTATACATTCAGAAAGCCCTGTACAGTGCCCATCAATCCTTTGTGTAAATTGAGGAGTTGCCATCAAGCACTGCAGAATGAATTTTTTCCTTGTCAAAGCATAGTTTCTCCATATGAAGCATATAACCTTTCAGAAGTCATTACAATTATCCGGCTGGAAGACTGCACACACAGCAGAGAAAAAAGATTGGCAATAAGCTTGCAAACCAAGCTCTCTCACAAGGGTAAATACTTTATGAGTAATGAATACTTTTGATTATTTGAATGATACTTATGTTCTCTTGTCCTATTCCATCACCGTGACAGGAATTCCTTCAACAATGGAACTACTCTCTCTTGTGGGTGTTTCAACTGAATTCACAATCTTGAGAAAAAACATGTAGTAAGATTTGTGGTACTTTTTGTCTCTTTTAACATCTAAGCTGCAGCCTTGGGCCACTAAGAAGAAATACAATTCTTGCACAGAAAAATCATCCTTGCCACAAAATAGTAATGGACCTTATATTTTATTCTTTGATTTCACTCTCTCTTCTGTCTTAATAAAAACACATGAAGCAATAATATCTCCTTTTCTTATTATATAAAAATATATTTATATTTATATAAAAATATATATAAAATATCTTATTTTTTTAATAAAGGGACAAAGCATCAGTCTCACCAAAATATATCAATTACTAATGCATTATTTTAGCCCGGCTTTTAGTTATGTGAGTAGAGAAAGTATTAGAAGAATCTATAGCAGCCCAAGAGCTAAGCCCATCGCAAATGGTGGAAATCCTTCATCTGGGCAAACAGATGGAACTCCATCCTCAGATCAATAAGGTCAAGCATCCAGGTTTGTCAAAACTATCCAGTATTTCATGTTCAGAGACTCTCTGCAAGCCCCAAACAGGAGGCTTGTCAGATTACTTCATTTATGTCAGCATTTTTCAAGGAAAATCCTCTGAAGCAAGTATTTTTTAAATATGTAAGGGGACAGATAAAGAGAGAGGAACCACTACAGCAGCAGAAACTGCTGACAAGCCAGCTAGATATAGGGTCCAGATGATGGAACTGCTGCCTCTACAAGACAGAATACTAAATTCAACTTCAAAAAAATCCATAAGCTGTAGCAAAATCAAAATTTGCTATTTAGCTCAGACCAAAAAAGTAGCTCATAGAATAGGATGAGAAACTTCATCTCATTTCTAGCCGGCTGCTAAGAATGTGTTTCTCTTGGAGCTAAGTATTAAGATTGAAGAAATATACGAATTATGACTGCAACTCTCATGATAATGAAACTTCTGTATGTAATCCCACTGGATCCTGCACTAGCACAAGTTCTGTGTTATAGAAAATATTCCACAATATTCAACTCAACACACATCAGAGAAGAACAGCTCCCTAAGACATCTCTGCCAATGCTCTCTCTCTCCTGAAAAACAAATGAAGCAATAGTAGTTCTGCTACTTCCAGTGAAAATGTTTCAAATCTCTAATTTTCCCCTAGTTTTACTCCCACTTGAATCACAATACTTAATCTTTAGTCTCAGCATTTGCATGCAGCTGGATGCAATCAGAATCAAGCTGATCCAGAAGGCATAGCTTAGAGTTAGAAAACCCTAATTTCAGTTCTACAGAGCTCAGTGAAGAGGTGCCAGTTTTGGAAAAGCGAGTCATCTCTTCCATCCTACTAAGGACAGCCACGAAGTAAGAATATTACTGCTTCTTTAGAGCTGCCATATGGAAGCTTAGTGAATGCTGGTACAGATCTTCATGAATCAAGTACGACAAATATTAATATCTTAAACATAACTTTACCTGTTATAATTATTTTCCTAACTGAACCAAATAAGGTACAGTGAAACAGTGACTCAGTCCTTTTTGCCTAAACCCTACTACCCTTTCAAGTTCTTTTTCAAATACACTTAGATCCCAATCCAAAGAGTTCTATTACATGAAGAATATATCTGATTCTACAAGTAAGTAGAGGTGTATATGACAAGTTGTAAAAAGAAAGATTTAACTGTACTACTTTTTTTCTCTTATTTGCCCTATAGCTTCCTCAGAATCAGTACAATTATTATTGCTTGTCTACTATTCTCCTCCAAATTATTTTTTTATGCTTTTGGATAAGTCAAATTTCTATTTTGTACCAACTATTGACTACCAAGTTTCAAATATTTAATATCACTGTATTATATTAATGTAATTAATATTTTAGCACCTTCCTCTTGACAAATAATTCAAGACACTACATAAAGTCTGACTGAATCCCAATGAAAGTCCCCTCAATAAAAGTATTGCTTCTGCTATTCTGTTTAGTCTGACTACTTCCTACAACATGACAGCATTGAGTCCAACTGATCACTTTTTTCAAAGATTTTACTTTAGATGCATAGGATGAGGATACACAAATTGTGACACCTTCTTTAATGCTGAAAGGTATTAGTTAGATATAAAATCCTACTGGCATTAACCTTCTGCAGCTTTGGTAACTGTAGGATCAATTTAAAACAACAAAATACTTGATCTGTTAAAAAAGACTTCCACTGATATTCTTAGAATGCTTACTCTATTTTTTTGTTTGTTCGGCTATTGTATTTACATAGTTTTTGCCCCTAATTTTGCAGTATGACATGAGGCATATTATATACCCATAAGCTTTTTAAGGCATCCTAAATTAAACCAGAAGTCAAATTATTTTCAAAACAATTATTCATATCAATCAACTACAATCTCCTCTGTAGCAAACCCTCGTTTAAGATTTCCTTTGGGTTAGGAGATGCTTGCTATGACAAGCA
Source organism: Cuculus canorus (assembly GCF_017976375.1). NCBI lineage: Eukaryota > Metazoa > Chordata > Aves > Cuculiformes > Cuculidae > Cuculus > Cuculus canorus. Next base: position 17,977,156 of record NC_071405.1, read on the forward strand.
GCTGGTCAAACACTTGGTCACGCCTCAGCAGTTTTCCAGCAACCAAGATGTGCTACGAGAATTCAAGTTTTAATGTAGTCCACTTTCTTACATTTGAAAAGGTGGACGTAGATGCTCCACAAAGTGAACTTACGAGACTCAAGTAAGTGGTCCCCTCAATACTAGTCAGGATTTCAAGACAAAGCGTCATCTCTTTGTTTCTAGAAAGTCCACGGTATACAAGAAACAAGTTGGCTCACACTGAACACTATTAGAAACTGTCCACCACTGAACACAAAAATTGGTGTATCTAATGGCAATACTTTCTGCTGCAATTAAAAAGTAAGCACCTAACGAGATTAGGAACAGCCAGAACCTTCAAATATAGTAAGACACAAGGTGTAATAGTAAGACACAAGGTGTAGTATTCTGAAAGCTGAACTGTTCTCTGTTTTGTGTTCCACCACCCCCCACCCCCGCTCCCCCCGACATGAGGCTGCTTGTGATCTCAGTTTCTTGCCTTCATTGGAAAGCTCTCTAATGAAGGCTGCTAAGCTAACAAGCAAGTTTTGTCTAGAGACTCTCACCATTTTTCACCTTACCTTTTAATTACATAACAGAGAAGACCATTCTGATCCCAGGCAAAATGCTCATGTCTGTCTGACATGATTTAATTTCTAAGCTCTAAAAAACCAAGATGTAATCCATTTGCTAATGCCAGACCAATGAGTTTAAATATATGCAATGTTTAATTACAACTTTTCCAGGTATACATATCAGCCTACGTATCCAAAGAAAAGTTACCTTGTCCTTTGATTGTCCTTGTCGAGCAATTGCATCGTATTTTATTTTTCCTTCTGCATCCACCTGAACAGCCAAAGCATTGGACATTTTCTTCTTTCGGCCCATATCCAATGGGTATTGGGCCACGTGAATTTCTGGGAAAGCACCCCCATCTCCAAAATCCTACAAAAAAGAAAAAGTAATGAATGACTGGAAGACAAAAACATACTATAAGGAAATAGGAAATGAAATGGAAGACAGGATGGAGTATAACAAAATGAAATGTAGGCAGAATGCTTACGTAAATTTACTTGTTTAGCAGGCAAGAAAGCAATGGACTACAGAACTTACACTTATTAAACGAAAAGGCACTGAATGCATAGACATCTTGCAGTACTTATTCCTGGCACAGAGCAAGAGCCCGTATCAACTAGAATGCACAGGGGCTACTATGCTACAGACTACAATACATGACTAAGTATTTAATTCACATATGAGTTATTAATTAGAATTTCAAAATTTATCTTCTGCAGTAAAGCAACTGTGGAAACACTAAAATTATAAGAGCAGCAATTTTTTGATGAAAATCTCTACTGGTTATTTATTGCTTTTCATGCCATAATGAAAGTAAGAAATTAGAAAAGCTTTCCATTCCTTTCAAAGCCTTTGACATGTGAATATACTGAAAACCGGGCCAGTGCCCAACAGCCTTACAATTTACTTCCTCTGTTGTTCAATGTGTTGCTGTAACAGCATTTAATGAACAGACACCCAAAGATCTCTTAAAGTAGACTATCCTGACTAACACCTGAGGATGCACACAGAACTGGTACTACTCATAAACCAACTTCAAGCTACAGTTTCAAATACAGTTCTTCAGAGGAAGTGTTTGTTTAAAGCGGCATGAGCATCTCCCCCTCCCTCTGCTGGAATGGCACTGCTTAATGTGGAGTCTGATAATGAACAAGGTGAAAAAAGAATAAGCGTCTTAGGCAGATCGATCTCCCTCCATGTTCATCATGTGACCAAACAGTTAACACCACTGCAACAGAAAGGCTGGAATAAACAAGCAGAACATTTCCTTCCAAAGAAGAGCATGCTTATACCATCTTAAAGTGCTCACTGAAACACGGCTTTGGTTATTTAGTGCCTTTCATTGGATGTTCCACATCCAATGATTACAGAATCAACATTGAAGCATTAGCTAGAACAAGTCAGCTCTTCCTCAAATTTTTTTGCATAACTCTTGATCTGTTAAGAACAGATTTGGTTTTTCCCAATGATGACATTCCAGAACCACTGGACAAAGTTTATGCTTTGGAAATGTTTATCACTCTTAAAGAATTTGCATTTGCTTATGAGGCAGAAAGGAATCCTTAACAGTTTTTTTGAGATGTGCATCACTTTGTGGCCCACTGACACTGGAAACTCTTTGAAAACCATCATCACTTGACTTCTTAAGCAGTTCTTTTGCCAACATTTATAAAGAATAAGCACTAACATACTGACTTCAGTAATCAGTCTAGGGAGGGAACTCTACAGTGAATGCAATGAAAGTATAGCTTTTAACATTGCATGCTTTATTCATGGAACAGGTGATCTTGAGTGCTATCATGAAGCACATGCAAGAGAACCAGGTGATCAGGCCCAGTCAACATGAGTTTACAAAAGGCAGGTCTCGCCAAACTAACCTGATCGCCTTCTATGACAAAATGACTCGACTACTGGATGGGGGAAAAGGCTGTGGATGTAGTCTTCTTGGACTTTGGTAAAGCCTTTCACACAGTTTCTCACAGCATTCTGTTTCAGAAACTGTCAGCCTCTGGCCTGGGTTGAAAACTGGTTGGATGGCCGGGCCCAGAGAGTGGTGGTAAACACAGTTAACTCCAGCGGGAGGCCCGTCACAAGTGGGGTTCCTCAGGGCTCGGTACTGGGTCCAGCTCTGTTCAATGTCTTTATCAATGACCTGGATGAAGGCATTGAGTGCACCCTCAGCAAGTTTACGGATGACACTAAGCTGGGTGGAAGTGCGGATCTGCTGGAGGGTAGGGAGGCTCTGCAAAGGGATCTTAACAGGCTGGACTGCTGGGCTGAGGCCAATGGCATGAGGTTCAATAAGGCCAAATGCCGGGTCCTGCACTTGGGGCACAACAACCCTGTGTCATGCTACAGACTGGGGGAAGAGTGGCTGGAGAGCTGTACAGAGGAGAAGGACCTGGGGGTGCTGGTTGACAGCCGACTGAACATGAGCCAGCAGTGTGCCCAGGTGGCCAAGAAGGCCAATGGCATCTTGGCTTGTATCAGAAACGGTGTGACCAGCAGGTCCAGGGAGGTTATTCTCCCCCTGTACTCAGCACTGGTGAGACCGCACCTCAAATCCTGTGTTCAGTTCTGGGCCCCTCACAACAAGAAGGATGTTGAGGCTCTGGAGCGTGTCCAGAGAAGAGCAACGAAGCTGGTGAGGGGGCTGGAGGAGCAGCTGAGAGAGCTGGGGTTGTTCAGCCTGGAGAAGAGAAGGCTGAGGGGAGACTTTATTACTCTCTACAACTACCTGAAAGGAGGTTGTGGAGAGAAGGGAGCTGGCCTTTTCTCCTAAGTGACAGGGGACACGAGAAGGGGGAATGGCCTGAAGCTCCACCAGGGGAGGTTCAGGCTGGATATCAGAAAAAAATTCTTCACAGAAAGAGTCATCGGGCACTGGAACAGGCTGCCCAGGGTGGTGGTTGAGTCACCTTCCCTGGAGGTGTTTAAGGAACGGGTTGATGAAGTGCTTAGGGACAGGGTTTAAGGGAGTGTTAGGAATGGTTGGACTCGATGATGCAGTGGGTCCTTTCCAACCTGGTGATTTTATGATTCTATGATTAAATGCTGAGTCTACTTTTTTTTTGATTTAGAGAACCCTTGGAATTACTATGTGAAGTCACCTTATCTAGCACTAACAGATCACCATGCTACAATGTCAGATCCATCTTTATGAAAATGGGACTCAAACATAAACGAGAGTAAGGCTGTTACTTGCTCATGAAAGGGTGGCATTTGGGGACAATGCAGGATCACATCTGAAATACTGCATCAAAACCTCAACAGTATGCCTTGTCCCAAGAGCACTGGCTGCTGACTCATCAGAGCAGGTCTCAGACATTTTGCTAAATATCATTTCAAAATCTGGAAGGTTTTGTGGCTCATGGCAAGAAACTGTTGCAAACTAGGTTTGTAATCACAGTTATTCACCTGCATTTTTCCAGTTGAAATTACGTTAAACTGGCAAGGATTACAGCTAAATACACGCAGCATTGCCCAAATCCCTTTTGCCAGTAACATCCTTAAAAAATAAGTATCTAACAAATTTTTAAGTTTCTATCCAAGTCTAATATTTTTCTGCCCTATTTACAGCTACCTTGTGTTATGCTAAGAACTGAATACACGTGACCATTCTGTTCTCTGATATGCATGTTCGCTTCATTCTAGCTATAATCTGGAACGTGCATTTAACAAATAATAACAGAGGAACAATGCAGATGTCTTTCTCAGAGGATCCTTGTCTTCACAGATTGTAAGCTGAAATGATCATGGACCTATTTCCTTATCACAACAAAACAACCTGTGAAGAGAAGAATCCTTATAACATCCTGTTTATCATTAAACATTTTAAGTAATCTGTTGACTAGAACAATTTCCCCCAACCCCAGAAAACACCCATCAGTCTGGATGGAAATTCTGCATGCAGTAAGACTGCACAATTCCGTGCTACAGTCAAGATGCTCAGAGCTTATTTCTACTCCAGAAAACATACTTCTTTTCCCCATTAGCAGACACACTACTACAAAGTGAATTTAAATATCCACCTCTAGCACTCGTGGTATCCATCCTTTCCGGTAACCGTACGGGGGAGGTTCCCGTCGTGATGAGACTAGAGCAGTCTGCCTAGATCTTTGAGCTCTTGCCCTTTCTTCGAGTTCTAGCTGGTCTTGAGACAGCTGGGTTGGAGCTGGTAAAAAACTGCACATCCACAGACAGTCACCAAAAAAAGAGACACACAAAGTTAATTTCACTCAGTGACAATCAAACATTCCCGACTCTATTACTAAACTATTACATTCTCTGTAGTCACTCTGTACAGTTTAAGAAACAATTTATGAAACTTGAGTGTTGTGATCATAAACCTGCGGGCAGTAACTTCTGAAATTAAAAACATGTGTTCTCTTGGCATTCTGGAAGATCCCTACAAAATCCGATGCCGAAATCATCCACACTCACACCTTGTTTGAAAACGAGAGTGCGACAATGGCCATTCTCCAACAGGAACGTCGCACACCACTGTCTACTCTTCCCCCCACCCCGGAGCAGAAAAGCAAAACATGACCTTAGCCTCAGCGACTCTCCCTTTCTTTCTCTCGTGGCAAACACCCTCAAAAAAAAATCAATCCACAAGCTCCCCCCCTTAATTCCCGGTCCCTCCCGGCCCAGGCCCATTTGTGGAGACACGATTTCTCAGCTTCCCCGTTTCGGCTCCTCTCGCCGGCCCCGTCCCGGGGTGTCCCCGAGCGCCCACGCCGGGGCAGAACCACCAGCCCCGCAGGAGGCACAGCCTCCTAACAAAGGCCTCTCGCTCCAGCAAAGAAAACCCGCACAAAGCCCTCAGACCCAGCCGAGGAGCTGCTTCTTCCTGCAGGAAGCGGGCGAGGGAGGTGGAACCGCGGCCTCGCAAACGCTCCCTCCCGCCAGGCGCCTCCCCGGGACGCGACTCGGACCCCATGGCCCCACGCAGGCCCCACGCAGGCCCCACGGCGCAATACAGGCCCTCAGCCACAGCCCCGGCCCCAGCCCCAGCCCCGGCCCCGGCCGCAGCCCCACAGCGTAATGCAAGTCCCCGGCCCCGGCTCCTTTGCTCGCCACGAGCGGCCCATTTGCGCAGCGGGGAGCGTAGGCCTCACCTGTTGAGCGCCATCTTGCCGCCGTCCCGCGAGCCGCCGCGCGAGAGGGGCGGGGAATGCGAAGGCAGCAACTGCGCATGCGCAGCACGGGGCCTCCGAGGGACTTAGCGCAGTCCCCGTGACGTCACGGCCGGGGCGCGCGTCGCGTGTCCCCATTGCCGCTCGCGCCGCGGGGTTCGAGGCGTCATGGGGGGAGGGTACGGGGGCTGCGGGCACCGGGCGGGGCGGGGGCTGTTCAGTCTTTGGAGATTATAACATTGGTGCCTTGAAAAAGGCCAAACTTAATGATTAAAGCCAATTTGATGATTAAGCAGATATTGCTTTAATGTGTAATAAGTCATAGGACACACGGAGAGTATTTTCACCTAATGTGTGTCCATTGAGGCTGGTTACAGGACTTTTATACTGGTTAAACATACGTATTTATATAGATTCTGAGGAAAGGAAAAAAAATCACTAATAATAAATCACATCTTGGTCAGCTTGCAGTAAGAAAGAATGTCATTGCAACAGGAGTTTAGCTTGTTTACTAGTTGAAACAAGGACAGTCCCTGAGCAGGAACAAAGGACAGACCTGAGCTCACCAAGAGGACACAATTAGGAAGGAGATAAAGAGCATCAGAGGATTCTGAAGACACAAAGGAACTGTGATGTACATACTTATAATAATACTTATTATTCTTAATGATTTATTTATTGGCTGAGACCAATGGCATGAGGTTTAACAAGGCCAGAGGTTGTGGTGAGGAGGGAGCTGGCCTCTTCTCTGAAGTGACAGGGGACAGGACAAGAGGGAATAGCCTCAAGCTCCACCAGGGGAGGTTCAGGCCGGACATCAGGAAAAAAATTTTCACAGAAAGGGTCATTGGGCAGTGGCAGAGGCTGCCCGGGGAGGTGGTTGAGTCACCTTCCCTGGAGGTGTTTAAGGGACGGGTGGATGAGGTGCTGAGGGGCATGGTTTAGGGATTGTTAGGAATGGTTGGACTCAAATGGTCCAGTGGGTCCTTTCCAACATAGTGATTCTATGATTCTATGATTCTTTCCTTCAACATCTTGTGTGCAGTGTGATCTGTGCTGAACAGATCTGTCTTCTTGAAGGAAAGAATAAATCGTTATGTTAAGGGAATGAATTAGCTTAAGCAATAATAATAGGAATCAAATCTTGGCCAGCTTGCAGTTAGAAAGAATGTGATTGTAACAGGAGTTTAGCTTGTTTACTAGTTGAAACAAGGAACAAATCAAGTATTGAAAGGACAGTCCTGCAGCAGGAGCAAAAGACAGACCTGAGCCTACCAAGAGGATAAAATGAGGAAGAAGATAACAGAAAGACCATCAGAGGCTTCTGAAGGCACAAAGAAACTGTGATGTATATACAAAAGTGGGTGATAAACTAAATAAGGTCCCGGAAAAACAATGGACATGTAACATGTTTCTAGAAATCTATATGGATATGTATGTTTAACCAGCATAAAAGTCATGTGACCAGTCTCAATTGTTGGACACAGTAGGTGGATAACCCCATGTGTACCCTGCTGCTGTTTATTAAAGGAATACTTGCTTAATAATCAAATTGGCACTGACTGTTGAGTTAGCCTTTCACAGCATCATTCTGTAATCACCTCTGTTTGCAGGCTTTTCCCATCTCAAATGCAAGGTCAGACAGAGAGCTTGAGCCAGCTCCAAGTTAGCAAGAGATTTGCCTGTTGTGAAGTTCATAGTAACATTAAAATTGATCCTTGGAAAGTAATAGAATATGCGTAAGTTTTCTGGCAAAATTCATACATGTGCATGTAAGTGGAAATACACTCTGTCCCCAGCTCTTGTCTCATGGCACACGATTGACGGAGATCATTGCCTCGTATTGCCCAGGCCTGATAAAGGATGCTCACTTTCTAAAACTCCAAAACGAGTCTTAGAAGGTTTATTTGCTGGCATTTTTCATATCAGAAGAACAAGTAAAGGGGGAAGCTCAGTGCCATATCCCTGTTTTTTTCAGATATCCTGTCTATTCAGATAGTTTTTGACAAGTTCAGTGACTTTATGGTTCATAAACCACACCTAAAAGTGTCCAAGTAAAAAGCAGAAAATACGAAGCAAATGAATTGGAATAAAATGTCTTATTCTGTTATCTGCTACTTAGATATCCTTGAGCTGGGACATAAGAAAGAATGGAAGAAGAGAGATGTGAAGTGCTGTAAAAATATATTGATTTAAAATAAAAACTTAATGTATGAAATGCCTAGAGTTATCTTGTTCATGTGCAGTGGGCATCTAATGTGACAAAGTTGTCTTTATTTTAAATCAAGCCAAGAGATGCACTTTTAGAGTATAGTTACAATGTGGAAAAGTACTTCCCAGAGAACTGGAAACTAGGTGGAGCTTTACATGGATAAGTAGCTACTGGTTTTAAAGTGGTAGTATGTGGCTACATATATATATATATAAAATTAATTTATTAATTAGTAACTGCTATTAGCCTTTAGTGCATCAAAGGAAGAAGAGTCACATTGTGCTAGGTGTGGTTCATCTAGAAAAGAAACAGAAGCTGGTTAGAGAAGAAAAGGCTAGAATGATTAATAGATAAACAGTCTTCATTAGAAACAAATCATACCATAAGAGGCAGGAAGACTATAAAGCAGACTAAATGAATGTCTTAGAATCTTCTTGTCCTCTTGTCTGTATTATCTTCTACTCTGCAGGACAGACTGGTTCTACAGGATAAATTCACTGCTACAACTTCTACGATGAGGGAGATGTGGAAGAAGATAAGGACAGACTTCTTGCAGTCTTTCTATGCCAAAACTCTTGTAATGTCCAGTGGGAATCAGACATTGGCTTTGCATTGTGGTGACAGCAACTCTGTCATCACCTCTATGAGTGACAGATACTTCCTCTCCTCTCCGAGACAGCTGGCCTCTTATGAACACTTTAGACAAAGCTAAAGATACAAGAATTTGACAGAGATCATTTATCAATAATTTTCCTGAGCAAAACTCATCTGTCATTTCTCCTACCCATGTCTGTCAGTCATTTAGCAACAGAATTGGTGTTGTCACATGTGGCAATATTGCCTCCTGATTCAGGAGCCTCCTCTCACGCTCAGAAGTTGCTGTGGTCTCTTGTCTCCAGCTGTTATACTAGCCTCAGCTGAAAAATTATCTTTGCTCCCTCCTACTTCTACATTTCTCCTTCTTCCTTTGCCTATTTAATGCTATATGGTATATATACATTCTGTAGGCTGTTTCGCAATACGATTTATATGACAGCCACAGCACAAAACTGTTCTTTACGAGTGTAAAATTGTAGGTGAACAACATGCACAAGGTAGAAGCTACTTTGGTTTCCTCAGTCTCACAGCCTGTTTTTTAGAACAGCACAGTCACTCTTTGAAGACAGTGAGCTGTTCATGTTTGCAGATGTTTATAGCTGGCTAGGTATAAGCAACACCGGTTCCTTTTAATACTTCCTTTTCATCCCCTTGAACTACTTTCTTTTAATTTTTTTTTTGTTTAATTTTGATGTCTGAGTTGGTTAATTTTGAGTTTGTGAACATGTGAGGCTCTTGGCACTGGACAGAGGGGATCATATGGTATGAAGGGACGGTACAGGCTTTTTCAAAAGCATATAGCTCTAAAACCACATCACAGTCTTCTATGCACTTGCTGCTAATCCAGTTGTGAACAACTTCTTGTCCCTGCCCTACATTACCTATCATGTAACAAACTTAGAAAGTGCTTACGTACGTGTTTTAAAATGTTTAGTAGAGTAAAATGAAAATTATTTAGAGGTTCTGAACTAAAAACTGTGGGAAAGTTTGAATCTTTTTCAACATTTTCAAAATGGATCCTTCAGACTTTGGTGTAAAGCAATGTTTGTTGGTCAAGTATAGGCTGAATGTGCTTATGAAAGTGGGAAAAAAGCTTTAAACAAGAACGTACTTAATTTCTGATCCAATACTTCTTGTGTTTTCCCCATGTGGAATGGTGTTTTGGTTTGTTTGTCTTTCCTTCCCCCTCCCCCCCCAGTTTTCTTCTTGAAGTGAGAAAACAATTTTAATTTTTTGTGTTTGGTTAGTCAACAGACCAAAGAAAGTTTTTTTTATTATTCACATAGTTGTCCTTGAACCTGACCTGGTACATCTCCTGTTACTTCTGTCTTCTGCTTCTCATGCCATTTTAATTAAAGCATTAGTGCTGTGCAACACCTTAAGATGTATGCTAGGTGAAATGGAGATCCAGGTTACGAGAGAGAAGCAGTTGAGCATGAATTTCATGTGCAGTGAAGTAACAAAAAGCCTCATGCAGCCCATGGATATTGAAGTAGGGACATGGTGAACAGTAGAGGGACTCTGTTGTCCTGGTGTTCAAGTTTTTAAAACAATGCTAGACCAATTGAAGAGGGTTAGAGGACTGCAAAGATAATATAAAGCTAGTGTTAATTGTAAGTGTGGGGGAAATAAAGTAAGTAAACTTCTTTTGTGGGGAACTTTTAAGAAGTAAATGTTATATTGCCAGATTAGAATGAGATAAACTCCATTTATTTGTACTTACTGTCAATAAAATTACAAAGACAAATGATCTGAGTGAGCAAATTAAAGCATTCAGCATGTTTTGCTCATTATAAGATGATTGAGAAGAGATTGGACCATCCTGTGTGGGTAATGTACAAGTTTGAAATGCAAGAGCTAAAAATATTCTTTAATCTCATAGAGGAAGGCAAAACAAGAACCAGTGACTGGAACTGGAAATTAAGGAAATTAAAGTGAGAAATTAGGCAGAAATATTTAACAGTGAGAGCGATTAAACTTTGGAAAGCTGCAGGGAGTGGTAGCTTTTCCATCCCTTGTTATTTTCTAATCGAAGCTGAAGTCGCTTGCAAAGAGATGCTTTATTACAAGCCTGAACAACTAGGGCTAATACAGGACTATCCAGATGAAACTTTATGTCCCACAATATATACAACATCAGACAAGAAAACTTAATATCATCTTCTGGCTCTGTGAATTGATCATCTCTGTGCATCTTCATATATCTCCTAGATCTGGACTTTTTTCTGAACCAGGCCTGGTAATGGCTTAAAGGCGCCAGCTGTGGCAAAGCTTTGGTAAGAGGAAACTTATGCAAGAACTGGTGCTGGGATCCTCAACCACATTTTCTCTAAATATATATCTATATCTAAGAAGAAAGGATGAGTTCCTTTTTATTTTTACCATCATCTTTTTTTGCTTAACATTTCTGGACAGTAACCCTATCAGGTCTCCATATACATCACTTCTCACAGGTACACCAAAATGATCCTCTGTTTTGTGAGTAAGGAGTTGACCCTTGGCATGGCTGCCAGCAAGGACATTTTTAGTTTGCTGCAAATACCACAGCTGGTTTTGAGACCATATTCCTGATGCACTCCATGGAGCCTTTTGGGGTAGATTTAGGCTATTAAATCCTCTGCACCTTTTTTATCTACTTCAGCACTTTTCACATTTGCAAATGCAGTATTAAACGGTTCATGAAATATCTTGTAACAAATGAAGATGATAATACAAAGTAATGGAATAAGCTGTTGTTAATGTTAGGGAGATATCTGTATGCCTAACAGTCGCTGCACATTGTGGGATTAAAATGATCACAATAAATGACACTTCTTAACTCAAGGGATAAATTATGCCATAGGTAAAATGCTAAACAGTGAAAAAGAAGAGATTTACCTAAATGAAAAGGTTCAGCCACACAAGCAATCCCTGCGCTTCATGTTCCCTTAGGGGTTACAGGCAGCATTCAGAAGAAATATTTATATCTAGGGGGGTAAAGATCAGAAGGTCTATTAGTGCTTTTGCAAAAATCTTTAAGTTCTTCAAGCTTTGTCTGTGTTATGTGGAACAACTGAAAGGGAGGCTGGTTTAATTTCTATTATTTGTTATACTTTCTAGAAAATTCTCAGGCAGAAACGATCTCACTTACTTCTGTAACACCTTCCAGGCTCCAGGGTGTTTTGCAAATGTTTTGCAAGCATTCCACTCCCAGCTAATAAGCATATTTTAACACAAGACATGGTGGTCCACAGACACTTCCCAACAACCTGCAAGAAGGGTGATATACTTTAGCCACCAACGACTTTAGCAAACAAAGCAAAAGGGAAGAAATTATGAAAGAGGTATGGAGGTGGCATGCAATTGTCTGAACTGATACTGGACAACAAGGCTGAGCAAAGGTCTCAAGGAATAAAATATTAGTAGAAGTGGATTATGCAGCTTACCTAAAGCACAGCTCCCCGAGCAGCACATCACTTTCTGTTGTCACATTCAGACACTGGTCACTACTGACTAGAAGGGACTGAATGACCTGGGGCAACGGGCATGTTTCTTTCAAGAGATGTCTTAACCAAATAATGGCTCTGTACTATATAATCAGTAAGAAGATGCTATTTTAAAATTGGATGGCTCCCAGAGTTAGCTGTGAGCTTTCTGTTGCTGATAAAAGGGCAAAACCTGCCAATTTCCATTTTAAGGTGGACAAAGAACATGGCTGGGTTTGGCCCAGCAGGAGACCTGTGGAAGGATGTTAGACTATCTTCAGGAATTAGCTCCAGGTAGATTGTTTGGCTTCCTGTTTTGCATGTTGTTTTGCACACCTGTCAGCCCTTGTACAAAGGTATTTGTAGGATTTCTTCTGGTGACCTGAACTAACCAGAAAAGAATCAGAAGATAATTCAGAAGTACAGATCTCCAGTAGCAGAGATTCTACAGCCAGATCTTCAACTTCTATGAATTGCCATTGCTACAGTGACTTTTAGATATGAACTTGTTTATGTCTGCAGAAGATGAATCTGCCTCAAAAGTTGTGTTGTTGACCATCCACAGAATGGTAGGACAGATCAGAAGAGTGAAGAAGGACCTGCTATGTCAAGCTGTTCTTCCCTCTGCACCAGCAGCAATTTCTCCCCATCCCTTTTCAAGTTTCCTTGTTAGGCTAGTTCTCTAGGTCCACAAAATCATAGGATCATCTATTTTCTGGGACTGTTTTGATCTCTTTTCCTGTGCCTCCTCCCATATATGAGGACTGCCTGGTGTAAGGAAGACTTTCCAGATATTTTGCCATGTTCTTTATCAAATGCAATCTAAACTAGAGATTGATTCTCATAGGGAGGACCAATAGTGACCTTCTGTCCTCTCTTCAGGCAGCATGACTGCTCTTACTGCTCCAGTTTTTAGGACAGAGAGGCCTGAGTCTTTGGGTTTGTTTCTCCATTTCCTGAGATTCCCACCTGGGATGCAAATGTCTTCAATGAGTATGAAAAAGAAATGCTTTTTGCTTTTCATCTGTCACAGCAATTTAGGGTAATCTGAGATTTAATTTATTCACCAGTTGAAAGGGAAAGGGAAATCAAGCCAGCATCTTTCTTTTGAGCCAAGCTTTTTCTTGTACCTCCCACCCGTGCAGGCTCACACAAAAGAGGTCTGATCACTCTAACTAGGTGCTTGTTCTAATTATAGAAGGATTTAGCATTGGTTACATAATTGCCCACTACACATCAGCACACAGCATTGTTATACTACAAAAGCCTCTTTTTTCCCCTCTCTCTGCAGCAGACCCAGTGTCAGCCTGTTTAACTGAGAGCTGCAAAGAAACAGAATTAATCTGAAGAAACCTCCCATAGCTTTTCCAGGAGATGCCAGCAAAAATCAGATACTGACCTCCCTTTGCTGGGAGCTTTGCCAACATGTGTGATCTAGTGGTTAAAGCAGGGGGCAGATAGCCTTTGCTGCAGTCTTAAGCATCTTGGGTAGAAGTAGAGAGCTGAGATCAGGAATCAGTGGTTGTGCTGAGGTTACAGTCTCTATTTTCGATTTTGATATGCAGTAGCACAGTAGTTTTTAAAGGATACACTGCCATCACACCCTGTATCAACCCGAGTCATGGAGGTTATGAATTTGCAATCACAAAAAGCCATAGCAAAACTTCCACGGGCTGTAATAGACACAGGAGTAGATCTTTTCCCATATTTCTAAGCTTATTTTGTCTTGTGATTCAGAGTGGTTACTCCACGTTCAGCTTACACTCATTTATCTCTCATTTTCTCAGTAGTACATCGCATGCACATCTCCCTCACTTTTTCTTTCTCTTTTAATACCACCCCCTACACTGTAAAGCTTCCTTCCAACAAATAGCCTTTCCTACACAATTTGTGTTGGTCCAAGACTAAGCTGAGATGCTTCACTGCATACCAGGAGTTCAAAAGCACCCACCTGTCCAAGAAGGGAAAGAAACTTGTGGGATTTTAGCCAGTTTTGCCATCACACGGCTGATGCAGCAACTGGCCCCGTGGGCCTGTAGCCTCAATGTGCTGACAGGGTGATTACCCATAATACTCTGCCCTTCATAACTCGTAAATGCTTTGTCAGGAAGCCCATCTTGTGCAGGCATTTATGTTAATGGCTGCCACAGGGGACAAACAGGGAAAACAAAACTGAAATGAAGCCAAATGGAAACAAAGGGGGTACCAAGCAAATATTCCCAATATTATTTTGATCTTTTAGGAAAACCTTTAGTATACCACTGTCCCACTGCCAGGGAGGAAGGTGGATAAATTACCATTACAGCAATTTTAATGAGGGCTTGGATGGAAATCCTGGCCATCCTGGAAGAGAGGCTAGTCATCAGCATCTTTCCTTGAGCACAATGTCCTGGTTTATCTCCCTCTTCTAGAAAGACCTTTTGCTTCATTCTCTTGAGTGTTTCTAGATTGCTTTTTGCCCTGTCTGTACCTTTTTGGGTGCAACTGTATCGCTGCAAATGTGAATGGAAGCACAGTGTGGTGATGCTTTCCTGCATTTGTTTCAGTGTTTCCTGAATCCTGTTGAAAACTTTAATGCTCAAATTATTATTAAGAACTTTTCCCTCTCATTCTGGTTTTGATCTCTGGCATCCTTTTAACATATTAAGGATTAATTGTGGTAGCCACATCCTTAAGTCTGTCCCAGATACTTACAATTTTCCACTCTGTGTTCCCTGGTGCTGTTGAATTGCAGGTTCTCTTTATCAGAAAGATACTGGTGTGAGAATAATGTTCAGTTTTCTTCTTTTCACAATAGGAGAAAAGTTCAACCAGAAACGCTGGTATCAAGTGGGTGACTATCAAAGTAGGTGTTTGCTCCGGGGAATAGTAATCTCTTGCAATATTTATGAGGTAACATTTTTTCATTCTCTGCTTTGTTCTTTCTCTCTTTTATCATAATCTTTATTGCAAGAAGACTTTAGTAAAGAGATTGGTTTTGCATTGAACCCTGAGTAGTATAAAATTTATTATCATTTTCATTTCCTAGAATAAGGACCTAAAGGTTAGCTGCAGAGAAAGCTTTTTTTTTTCCCATTCTGCAATTATTTTCCTTGTTGCCAACAGCTCTTTTATTCTCGATGAACACAATTGTTGTACTGGATCATTCTCTTGGATGGAGAACAGCAGTTCCTGAGATATTTATCTCAGGCACATCTCTTTGGCCTTTGGAATTACACCCTTAAATATAAATTGGTATTAGGCAGCCATGTGTGCATGCCACTGAATGACAAAAGCTAAGTATAGCTGCATAGTTTATGCTATCAATATACAGTGCCTGAAAATCTGAACGCATGACACACAAAAATGTGTAGATGTTATGATTTTAGAACTAAAATGTAGGATTAGCGTGAATAATAACTTTTAGCTGCCTGTGCCCAGCGGCGGCACCTGAAGACTACATGTCCCAGCATGCCGCGCGGGCAGGGCCGTACCATGTGCGAGCCGCGGGGGGGGAAGGAGCAGGCAGCTGGGCGCCGGCGAAGCAGTAAGTGCGGCCTCGGGGCCAGCGGGGGCGGCTCGCGGGGCCGGGGCTGAAGGAGAGTCCGCCGCAGCCGCCGGCGGCCTCCTCGCGTCCTTGGCGGGGGCACCGCGGCGCCCGGGCTGCGGGGAGCGGCTGAGGCGAGGCCGGGGCGGCTCTGCCCCCTGCGAGTCCCGGGAAGGCGGCGGGAGGCGATGAATTACTGCAGGCCGGCATCGGGAGAGGCGGAGGCACCGCTGGGGTGTTGCGACAGCGGATGCAGTTGGAAAGGGCTCCTGAGCAGCGCCATATGCAAAACTTTGAAGTAAACTGCTCAGGGAAGCTGTGGCTGCCCCGTCCCTGCAGGTGTCCAAGGCCAGGCTGGATGGGCAGCTGCTCTGTGGGAGGTGTCCCTGCCCAGGGCAGGGGGTTGGAATTAAATGATCTTCAAGGTCCCTTCCAACCCAAACCATCCTAAGATTCTACTATTGATTTGTGACAGCGCCCCTTTCATGGCAGCGGGGTTAATTATTCCCTTCTTACTGGTACGATGTGTTAAGCATAAAAGCAGGAGCTATGTTGCTGCAGAGCTCAGCTGCTTTGCCTGTTTATTTGCTATCTAAGTTCCTGCCTTTTGTTTCTGATGTACAGCTGGCGGGTATGGCAATACGTGTGATGTCATGAACTACAGATTATAGCTTCAGGTAGGAATAAACTGCAAGAACAGATGGACTTGCATCCTGCTTTCAAGCAAATGTTCTTTTAGTAATAAAGAAGGTGAAGGAAAAAATAATGGAAAAAACTGCATATTTTCTGTGTTAAAAAAAAGGTCACTGTTTGCACTTTTCACTTTCCAGTAAACAAAATCTTACAAAAATGTACAAGGAGCAGAAATGGTTTAATTAAAACACTTTGCAGAAAATGTTTTTTGAAGGTCACAGAGGATACAAGAGATTTCTGTACAAAAGAGGTCAGTCCTCCAGGAAGACGCCTCAACATTTCGGTGAAGCAGGGAGAGGAGGGCAGCCTTTTTTTTTTTTGGGAAGCACATGTTCATTTGGCTGCTGTCAAGAGGACAGATGTATTTTTTCTTGAGTTTGATTGTAGGTTTGGAGGACTCCTGAGCCAGCTACCCATTCTGACAGGGGAAACAGCTGGGGTGCTGCATGCAGCTCTGACTGGCACTGGCAGAATCTTGGCTTTTCCGCCTTGAAGTTACCTGGGGCTTGTAAAATAAATAAAAGGAAATAATGAAGTTTAGCTAAGGTTTGTGTACAGAGGTCTCTTGTGTTATATTGGACTATGTTGCTGATACTGTTTTTGTGAACTGTTTTTGAAATCCTTGACCTGTGTCACTGCATGTATTTTTTGGTTACAAGGCTTCCGAGACAAAAGGCATGAACCAGACTGACCCTCTGGAAGGTTCCGAGTGAAAAGTAGGAAAGTTTCTTGATCAGATCTAAGAGTGGGAGTGTTAGTGGGCTTCATCTTGATAAAGTAAAAACCTGCATTCTGTTAAGGGTGCTCTTGAATACTTGCAGAGTAGGTGAACTATGCCTCTTGATACACAGTGTAAGCAGAAAGAATGGCTGATCATATTTTCTATCGAATACCAGCCAAGGGAAAGGGCAGAAACATGTACCTGATTTTGATTTGTAATTTTTTTCCAAGTCTGAATCCTCTAAAGTGAAATAAGGAATCATAATACATACATCACATATAATGAATTAAATGTTTACACTGCTTTATATTCTATGAGCAATGAATGCAGGGCTTCAAAGGACGTAGTGTCAGAAATGCGTTTGTTCCCTACCTTTGTCTTCCAGAGAAAAAGTGAGTGAGGAGAGCAGTGTCTCACTGCAGGCCTGTGCTGGACCTGTGACAGAGCCAGGATTGAGCTGTTGATTCCTGCAAATGTTTGCTCTGCCAGTGCAGTCTCTGCCTGGCTCTTGAATGTGATGGTGATGATGTGAAAACAAGTCCCTCTGATCAGGTCCCCCAGCCGCGTTGTATGTGGCTGCCACTGGCTGCTGGAGTTGCATGCAGCTTCTAAGGATGCACCACCTCTTCTTGCACCACTCAGCAGCAGTCAGGCATTTTCACAACTGGCCTTGCAGAGTTTCCAATAATTTTTGAGTGCTCTTAACGTCACAAGAACTCTTTTTACACCCTGTTTCTTTACATCTTCTGTTATCCCCTTGCAATCTGCCTGTGCTGTGATATCTTCAAAACATTTGCAGTGACAAAGTGGCCTGTTGTTGTGATCAGAATTGACTTTTGGTGAGCACGTGCTCCCTTGTCTCTGTCCACCTGTTGTTTCTCCTTGTAGACCATGTAGACTCCTTTTGACCATGAGCAAATATTTTGTTGTATATACATGAGGTCTAGCACAGTGAGTTACTTCTGGGTTTGTGGCCCATGTTCACCACTCAGTTAGAAATAACAATGAAGCCAGAGCTTGCATTTGGTTGCTGCATGGCTGCTCTTGGCTGAGCGCAGTGCTAGCAATGCAAAGGAGCAATTAGAACTTGGATTGTCAGGTCCCTTGGAGCTGTAAGTGTGGGAGCACTATGTCTGTGTCAGATGTTACAGTTGCTCTTTTGTGTCTTGGCAGGGTTCATCGGTCATGGCACGAAGGGCCTTGAAACTTGCCTCCTTGGTGGCAGCCACTTCTGGTATATATCTGTATGGCAACAAATTCCTGGATCCCAATGATTTTGGAGTTGTTCGAGTGGGCCGAGCCATTGCCACAGTAAGTTTTGTCCTAGTAATGCCCAGGAAGATCGCTAGGTGGGTAAGGGAATTGGAGTTCGCAAGAACTTGGGATTTCCTGCATTCTCTCTCTGCATTTCCAGTTGGCAGCTGGCTCCTGAAGTCAGAAGGTCAATATGGAGGTCTTCAAGTTATGGACATAGTAGAAAAGAGGTGAAAGCATAGAAGGTGTAGAGCTGTCATTTGCACGTTTTGGAAATAATAAGCAGAGATACTGAGCTGCAGAGAACTTTCTTTGCTTCTGTGGATAGGGTGGGACTGTCAGAGCAAGGGCTCACTTTGGGCCTGTGTCTTCATCAGACGCCCTTCAAGGTCAGTCACCCAGGTCAGGTGTCCTGCGGCCTGTAACAGTGATCTAGTTCAAACCATCTTGTCTGCATATGCTATATTTGCATTGGAACATTTTGGTTTAGGAATCGTAGCAGTTGTATTGCTATGCTATGGAAGCCATTGCCCTGTCACCCTTAGTATGAGAGATTTGGGAAGAAGTGGGCAGATGTCTTGAGGATCATTCTCAAAGCAAGGATTAAGCGAAGATGGGACATGATGTACTGAGATTGGATTGATTACCATACTCACCTAAGAAATGCTACATCTGCCTAGCATTATCGCTATTTCACCTTTGTGTTGATCACCACTCCAGAAAACGTGAGAATGGAGACTGCCAGCCAACCAGGTTGCTGCCTTCTCCTTGAGGATATTCACTGATGAATCCATGAGCAGCCAGGAACAAAGAGAGCAGAGACTCTGGAGGGCGTATCAGTCTCCCTGTACCTCACTTGCATTATGTATCTGTCACTTCAGGCCACGATCTCCATCATTTACAGAACCCCAGTGGTAAGCAGCTGTCTGTCTGCATATTCTATGACTTTTAAGCACTTCATTAATGAGTTTTAGAGAGAGTCAGTTCCTGAGGGCAGATAGAATAAGAAACAAACTCTGTGGGTTGGCTCAGGTGCTGTGCTATTTAAATGTGCAGACTGCACCATGAACTGTTGTGAGAAATTAGTGTTTATTTCAAAAGCGTGAGGGCAGAAATACAAACTGTCCTTCTTAGCTAATAAGTGCTAAGCTTTGTGCTCTGTCCCTGTGTTGCCTGGTGACAGGGAGCAACTGTCTCAATTTTACTGCACAGGAAACTGAGGCATGGAAAAGGAATATAGTTCACTGTGGCTGGGGAGGAACCTGCTACCCAGGCTGCTTGAGTTCTACCCTTGAGTTCTGTCTGCTTGACCAACGTTTCTCAATCTGACTTGAAGACAGTGTTTTTTTGTGTCTGCTTAAGGCAAAAATAAGTAAGAATTTTGCAGTGATGAAGCTGCGCAGTTCGTCTGTGATTTGAGTGATTACTTTCCTGATTAATGGGAAGTAGGGGACAGGAGATTTTCTTTGCTTTAGACACTAGCAAATCTAAAGACGTGCTTGACTTTCACGTTGTCTGCCTTCAGAGAGGTCACAAATCATAGGCTGTAAAGCACTTCAGTGGCCCTGCTTTTAAATGCAGTAGAGGCTTCAGCACCCATAGCTGCAAGCAGTGACCACCAAAACCATGCTGCCAGTGTTCTGTAGGTGATGGCAGTGTGTGTTTATATCTCTGTGTTTGTATACTTTTCAACACGAATTTTCTGTCTCTTTTGAATTCTCTGTTTCCACTGCTATAGGACCGCATATGCTTAGCTTCTTCAGTCCTGCTGCACCAGTGACCTCTGCTTCCCCAGCTTGGGACCTTCTCTTTCTTGGAAAGGCTGAGGTCAGCTCTCATCTGAGCACTGGCAGCCTTGACTGCTCCCATTCCTTAGCCATAGATCGGGTGAAGCCGAAAGAGCAATTAGACATGTTCATTTCTAATAAGCCTAGCTTCTCAGGCTTGCTCTTTTTGTAGATGAAAGCTGAGACTCTGTAGCAAACAAGAGAATTTGGATGTTGGTGAGATGCGTATAGACCTGAAGTGTCTGTCCTTTAATTTAGTCTTGCCCAGGCTTCTTACCTGGGTGCTTGATTTGCTCATTGGACCATAGCCAGGCAAAACCAGGCTGTAATTAAGGAACAGTAATTCTTCAGAGCTAAGTTCAGCAGTAGCAGACACAAAAATTTAAGACAAATTGTGTCGTGATAAACAAACCAAAACACAACAAAGGCCTGGAGGGAAGAACACGTGGAGTTCAAGAAACCTGGCTTAGAGCTGCAGGGCTCTGGACAGATTTCAGCTGGGTTTGATTAGAAAGATTTGAGTCTGCTTGTATTTTAAGCATATGGGTTCAGTTGTCCTTTGCAGACTTTCTTAAGACAGTTGGTGAAGTGCGCCAGCAGAACATGTCTTCTTAAGCCTCAGTTTAGGGAGCTGGCTCTTGCTTACGTGTGAGTAGGCAGCTGTTCAGAGGGAACACTGTGCAATGACCTGATGAGATCTGAGGGTACCTCAGGAGTGGTTGAAGAATGTAGGTTGTTGAGAATCCATTGATACAAAGTGGAATCCCAAGTCTTTGTGACATATAACACTGGACTGGGTACAAGATGAGTTAAAGAAGTAATCTGGCATTTGTTAGGGAGTTTGTTGATCTTGGAGGTCACTTTATGTCTCTGAGATTCAGTCTTACACTGTAACATGAATGACAGCACTAATCTTGGATGAGAATGGAGTCAGTGGCCTAGACAGAATCACAGTTTAGACAGTTTCTGTTTTCTGGTAAAATTAGAAACACGGCAGAACAGTTGTGCTTTTGCTGTGTTTCTTTGAGGTTATCCCAGTTGTTTTGGGTATATAGTAGGAACATTCTGTGCAGTTGCTGAAATACATCTGACACACTAGCATGGATTTGGCAATGTCAGAGTTGCCTATCAGGATCATCATAATACTAATTTAGTGTTTAAGATTATGATGTAATTAGCAACCGCTTAATTAATTCCCTCTTCCTCTGTAATACAGGCCAATCTGTTAGCTGCTTCTTTTCAAGTTGGAGGTGATAATTACCCTTGTAAACCAGAGATAATATAAGAATCAACTCAAGCCTTCATGCAAGGCTGATTTGAACCTCCCTCCACTTCAAAGTTGTTCTTTGAGGTTAGGAAGATGCTTTGAAAATTTTTCTTCTGAATATGATGCTCTGTAGCTGTGCAGCTCCTGAGTTCACCAGGGGCAAAAGAACCTGAAAAGCTCAATTTCCGATCTGGAAAACAGGAAATGTGAGAAACCTAACCTTCACAGGGAAGGAGCGTGTCTGTCTGTAACTGATTGCCAGATTCATCCCTTCTTGGATGCATTTCTGAGCTTTTGACTGTTTCCCTGTTGTCAGTTCCAGCAACTTTATCTCTAAGTAGATTTGATCCTCTTGCCTCCCTGGCTTTCATGTTACATCAACTGTGCTTTATGGTTTTACTAGGTGTGTTTGTGGTGAAAGGAAGGGGTTAGTATCCTGTCCCAAAATGGGATGCTACTCCTTCAGTAGGGAGGTTTGAGGATATCTGTTTTTCAATCTGAGTCATCCAGGTGGTTCTTTATAGCAAGGATCTTGAAGTTCAAATGGCAGGTTAGCGTGCAGGTTCATCTAGGTATATATTCTCTTCTCTTCCCGCAAAGTAAACTTTATGAATGTTATCTGTATGTTTCTGTTCTGTTGTCTAACTGTGGAAAAAGAGGAACTTTAATTGTAGGATAAAATTGTGAAAATACCCAAGTCCATTTTCAGAAATCATTAAGGCACTTAGGAATCCAATTCCATTGTCTGTGGCTATGTCTAGCTAGTAGGCTTTAGCTGGATCCCCATATAGTTGTTTTGTAATTGGATATCTGAGGCTTTGGTCCTCTAGTCCTTTGCACAGCTGAATATCCACAAAAGTACTGCTGCTTGTGCTAGTTGGTGAGCTTGTCTTCAGCCACTCTGCTCCCTGCTGAACCATCTACCCAGAGGGAGCTCACTGGGCACCAGTGTGGTTTAGCAGGTTGGAGGTGTGAAGATGAAGTATGGGATAACTGGTGGGGCAAAACAGGGTCTTCATGGCCTTTGTTACAAGCAGCAGACCTTTTTGTGGAAGCTGACAGAGAATGACTGAGATGATGACAGTTCTTTTGAGCTTTCAAATGCAAGATAGTATAGAAGTACCAAGTGTTGGTTATTTTTAATACCTATGTGTCAATGAGCTCCCTGCACTGCCTTCTATAAGTGTTTATTGAAATTTAAATATTCTAATGTAATTTTTTATGAGTCTATTGCCATAAACTCCACTGTGGGGCCAAAACTTAGGAACCTAAGCCATGTACATTCTCCCTAACAGAAGTTTTTTTTATTGTAATCCAAGATAACTTCAGAGCTTGCTTAACATTTCTGGTTTCATTTGCAGACGGCAGTTATCACCTATGACTACCTCACCTCCCTTCGGAGCGTCCCATATGGATCAGAGGAGTATGACTTCCTCAAATCACAGGTAAGCGGTAGCATTGGACTGTGTTCCTCAGAAATTGTAAGGCAGGAGTGTGTTGCCAAAGCCTTTGCTGTAAAGAAAACGATCAAGCTGTCAGCTTAATGATTCAATATATCTTCTACCAAATTGGTAACAGCAGAAGCAAACTGTACTGCATATTACATAGGATTGCTGCAGGATCTGTGTCAACCAATGGAGAAGATCCCTCATCAAGAGTAGCCCTGTGCAACCAGTGCTCACTTATATCCATTAGAAATTCAAGTTCTCGGTGTGTGGGATGAGACATGTTTGGACTCTGTCACTGACCCTCTGCTGCCCAGACAGGTTGTGTGGAGATCTGCTGCTGGGAGGGGCCTGGCAGTGTTTTCTTAGCCTGCTGTAATGGCCATAACATGAAGCCTAAGGGATTTAAGGAAAAAGAGTATGTTGGAAGGGAAATAATAGGGATGAATCAGTCTTGCAAATCTCTGAAGATATCAGAATTGGGCAAAGTACATCTCATTGCAAAACACGTTGTCGTGTTTTGATATCACTAATTTACGTGAATAGAAAAAACATTTCTAGTGAGAAGTAAGATGTGCACTCGTACTGTTCCTCTCAGTCCTGTGCTGCACCTTCCATTACAGCCTACAGCCCTACAAAACCTTGAGCTGTAAGTGACACTGAGTTTTAATTCAGTGTGGATGGTGTATGTAGCCACAGTATTTCTGCTATTCCAGCTCAGGGCCTCTTTGGAGTGGGAAATACAGTTTGTGCTGAATTAGGGCAGTCTGCATAGTATATTTGAAGTAAGGTCTTTAACCTCATTTTTCTTTTTAGTGCATGTAGGATTTAGGCCACTGGTGTGGTTGTAATACATGGGGTGGTGCTCTCCAGGGACTTTCAGACTGCAGGCACACTAAAGCTGGGAACAGCAGTGGGCCAGGTGGAAATCAGTGACACTGGACTTCAGTGTGCATTAGTATTCCTCTGGCAAAAAATCCACATCATCATCAGTATGGTTGCAGACTATTTGGAACAGTTTGCAGAGAGGCTTTCTTGGGCTTGTTCTCATCCTCTTCTGTCTAGGGATGCTAAGCTCCTTTGCTGTAGCTCCTCATCTCAGGTGAGTGGCACTGATGCCCTGGCATAAACTGGAGGTAGGTGTGTTGGAGTCTGGAGCTTCACTTTCCATCTGCCCATGTCTCTGTCATGCGGCTTTGAAACCTGGTTTGCAGAAGGGCTGCTTGCAGGTTTTTTTGAGTGACATTTCATTTATGGAGTTATCAGTGCTGTGGACAGCTTGTCATTTGGCAGCAGTTTGCAGCAGTCCTTGCAAATTCCTGACCTTTTGCCGTGTCTCTCCATGGCTTCATTAACCTCTGTCATGCAGGTTTTGATGGTTTGTCAATTCTTGCCCCTGGCATCCAGAAAGGGCCTGGTTTTGCTGGTGCTGCACAGAGCTGTCCTCTCCCTGCTTGGCAGCCAAGACTGGCTGAGTCAGCCTCTGTGCCTGGAGCGGCAAGTGCAGCATGTCAGCATGGCACAAGAGGGCTATGTGGCATGGCCTTTGGCTGCGTGAAGAGGAATGAGCTGGGAGATAGAGAAGAGGAAGTAGGTGTAGGCTTAACATGAGTTAGCAAAACTCGTTGGGCTATGGAGGCCTGTCCTGCTGCTGGCAGGTGTACAGAGGGCCACCACTGGACAGTGACAGCCCTTGTGGATTCCTCAGCAGCATCCTTGTAGTGCTTCTGCTAGCAAAGCATCAGCTTGGCAGGGGAGATTTTTTAGGCCTGGCCGAGTGCACGCCAAATCCTGAACCTCAGTGCAGATCTAAGTGGGTAGCAAGAAAGTCTTCACCATCTTGCAGCTCTTTTAACACTGGGAGCTGTTTTTGTTGGTCTTGGACTAGCTCAGCTTTGAAGAAGTTACCCCATTGCAATTGGTACTAAAGGTTAGTCACTGAATAGGATCAAGAGGATGTGAATGCCTCTCCCAAGTAAGTGTTGTGTGTGAAGGATACTTATCCAATGTTGCTTCTACTTGCCTCTGTCCTGGTTAGATCTCTGCTACTCTCAGCTATTCGTTGTGCTCTGTTGGCTTTCTGTCTTTCAAGTGAGGACAGCTTAACCTCCTCTTCATATGCTGAGTTTGGAATTTTCTTTTAAGAAAGTGTATGAATTTGTTGCTGATTTTCAGCCTTACTTTTGGTGCTATGCTTAGAACAGAGATTCCGTGAGGCAGGGATTTGGTCAGACTGTGGATAGTGCCAGCAAGTATGGTTGTAACCACTCTGCCTCTGAATGTGGTGACGGGGTGCAGCTGCATTTGTGTCGTGGATGGGTTTGCAGCTGGGATTGGAAGATTTTTTCTGTGCATCGCCTCCTGGTACTCAGCGTATTGGTGGGTGCTACTCCAGTGCAAATGATAATGTTTAACTCACTCTCCACGGATTCCCAGTCAGCCATTAAACTGGTGCCTCTAAATTACCCACAGCTTCAGATGACAAATGGGAAGCCTCAGTGGCTGCACTAGTCCCGAGCCTGTTGGGGCCAAACAGGGACAGAGTCATTAGGAAACAATTAAATGCAAAGCAGATTAAGAAGGAAATGGGTTCCCCAGGGGCTTTTAGCAAGGTTCCCAGTTAGCTCCAAGGAATTATCTTCAATCTTACTCTATTTTTTCATCCCTCATGGGCTGCTTTTGATGCTAAATGCTCTCAGCCACTTAGTTCTTAGCAGTTTTTTATGGTCAGCAGATTGGGGGTGTATTTGCTACTCTCCATGCGGCATGAAGCAGTGGCTGGGAATTCATTTTGTGTCCCTGGGGTTGCTTTACCTCTCTCTGGTTCTCCTGTCAGCCAGCAGATACGAGAATCTGCCTTCCTGATGGCACTCACAGCTCTTAGCAGCAGTCAAGAGAAAAGATGCCTTACCTTTTCCATTTTTTGCTCTCCCTATAGCGGAGAGAAACCTGCTTAGGTGGTCAGACTTCATGTCTGTCCCAAAGGTTTCTTCATCTCACCACTGATGGCTGGATCGCATAGGTAGCTTTATCTTTCTCCTGAGTTATGGTTTCTTTTCTGGGGTGCCTGCCCTTTTCCTCTATATGAATATAATGCAAACGTATTGGTGTAGCCATGGTTAGCCCCAGGGCTGGATGTTTGTAGGTCTAGCATCAGGAGCATTAGGGGAGATAGGAGCTTTCTTCACTTCATGTCTGTTTCATTAAATTATTCTGGCCATCTTTGTACACATAAACTTGGGCATTTCTTCCCATTTTTTGCTCCTGCTTGTGCTGGGCCAGAGGAGGGAGAGCAGCCAGCTCAGTGCCATTTCTTTACCTATTGCTTTCTCAACCATTTTATTCTGTAGAGGACATTCTTCTGCCTCCTAGAGTGTTTGCCTCCTTGAGTGTTTGTCAGCCTGCTCGGTGACATTTCCAGTGTGCCTCTCCTCGTAGCATCTGGATGTCTTGGTTGACACTTTCTATATTGCTGGCATCAATTTCTGTTGATCGTGCTGTCAGTCAGGAGGTATCTGACAACATGCAGTTTGTTTAAGTGCGGGTATCAATGGGCTTCTGAGTTTTTGTCAGTGTACTAAGAGGATTGCAATGATTTGGTCATCTTGCAGATTTCCGCAATGGCGTCCATACTGGAAAATCTTGAGCAGGGCATTCGTTATCATTTTCCTATGTGAACCAAAAGGTTATTGCTGTGAAAGTGGATACAGGTATTTTTTTTATGGAGAGGAGGTAGGGAGGAGAGAGAATCTCTGGTCAAGGTGTCTCGTGAGACACTGAGAATCCATTCCTGAATTAACTTTGTTGGCTTCAGAATTGCTTTGTCAGGGAAAAGCCATTTGGGGAGGTTAATTAACTTTCCTCCTTTTGAGAGCAGGATGAGGATTTTCTCATTCAAACTCCTGGTTATTGGGCTGTCAGTATCTGGGCAAATATTTGGAAAGTGTAACCTTGTGCCATCTTTATGCAGAATAAGATTTCTTGCTCCTTGGAGGCTATTCCTGGCATTTGTTTTATTTGCTTCTCACGGTAGGGTGGGTCTTTTCAAAATGAGCTGTGTCTCACAGCGAAGTTGCCTGACTGAAGGATTGTGGAAGGAAAATGAGTTGGGTGTACATGTGCTTATGTTTTTCAAAAATAACCTACAGCTTCTGTATAGTTCAGACCAACAAAGTAGCCTGTGTCATTGGACTTCCCTTGTGATTCTGTAACATTGTGTGCCTTAACTAACAGGAAGTGACATCCTAAAATAGTTTCTTCATGATGGAGGTGGACTGCATCTGCAGAAAGAAATCCTCAGGAGCTCTCTATGGCTTTCCTACAAAAAGGCAGCTGTTGAGTGGGGACTGTGGGCTGTTCCACACCACAGCCGGTGAGAGCCATGGTGGCTCTCTTTGCCTGTGCTTCAACCTGTGGTGAACTGTGAGAAGAAGCAAATGGACTTCCCTATGACACACGGAATAACCGTTAGGTGGCAGTGACTTTCTGTCACCATGCTAAATGGCAACCAGCAATAGAGGGGTCAAGAGCTTCACAGCCCATCCCATCCACAGTTCCTGAGCTAATCACACTAGGTTGCCCTATTATGTGCTCCCCAGGATATCTCTTCATCTAAAAGAGGGCGTCATGGTTGATGCTAATGCAGACTAAAAAAGCTACTAGCAGGGCCAGCTGGTGGCTTGATGACTCTACATTTGAGCATCACTGTCCAGCAAACTTCCTTTCAACATATAAAGCATGAAGGCTTTGTACTGTAAACAAAAGCTGTAAAATAAATTTTATTGTAAAACACTTCCTTTTCCTTCTTCTGCTTTCTAGAGTGGTGTCAGCTGAACATTATGGCTGCAGCATCTCTGGGTTTTAATTTTGTAGCATTAGGAATGTCTATTTTTTTGAGTTCTGTGTGTGTAAAACAGGATGTTTCTCAGTCCTCTGCAGTGATTTATTCAGAGAAATGGGCCATCACACTGTGACATTTTTAGAGGAGGAAGAAGCAGAGAAGCGAGGGGAAAGAGGCAGTGCCTCATTTATTGCACTTTTCCTGGCTGTGCCCCCTTGTCCCTGAAATGCTTCACTCCAGGAGCATGACTGTGAGGTGTCAGGCACACCACTTACCTAAGTGGTCCTGCATCTATCTTGCACCTCCACAGCAGGAGTGAAACTGTGTGCCTTAGGAGCATTAAGCCTTCTCTCCTCCAGGTGGGGCTATCCCTTTTCATTTGAGTCCCTGAAGACCTCATTACTTTGCTTCCTTATGGCTACTGAAGAGGTAGGTAATAGGTAGAAGATTATCTGAAGAACATCTCAGCCAGTACAGTGAAGAAACTATTAAGAAGCTCTTGAAGGGTGTAGACTGCAAGGAGCCTGCACCACGAGGAGCGCTATAAAAAGAGCAAATGAAAAGTGAAGAAGTAATCTTGTTATATTTAGTGTTTGGACTACTCCTTGAGTCTTGATGTGAAATGAATCATAGAATCATAGAGTGGTTTGGGTTGGAAGGGACCTTAAAAATCATCCAGTTGGAATCCCCCTTGTAGTGGGCAGGGACATCTTCCACTAGATCAGTTTACTCAAAGCCTTATCCAGTCTGGCCTTTAGCACCTCCAGAGATGGGGCATCCATGACTTCTCTGGACAATCTGTTTCATTGCCTCTCCACCCTCACAGTAAAAAATTTCTCCCTAATATCTAATCTAAATTTACCCTCTTCTAGCTTAAAACTGTTATCACTACATTTCCTGATAAGGAGTTCATCCCCATATTTCCTGTAGGCCCCCTTTAAGTACTGGAAGGCTGCTGTAAGGTCTCCCTGGAGCCTTCTCTCCTTTAGGCTAACAAGGCCCAACTCTCTCAGCCTGTCCTTGTATGGGAGGTGCTCCAGCCCTCTGATCATCTTTGTGGCCTGATGAACACTCATCAGTGCAAAGTCAAGAGATATGGCAAGAGATGTTGTCCTCTCTGAAAGAGTTTATGGTTGATGTTTATTTGGATTTTCACCCTACGTGTGAGTGATGCAAATAGACATACACATAGGATTTCTCAGAGGGTTGAAGGCCTGTGTAAAGAGAGAAGGAGACAAAAAAAAGTGGGAATTTCTTAGGATGCCACTGTAAGTAACTTAAAGCTGGTCCCATTGACTTTGGGTGAAGTACTAAATAGGGATGCTTTCTTAATAAAGGACTGTGTAGCCTTGAACTTCTGGCTGGTTTATATGACTTAGTTTTTGGAAGCCACCTGAAAAATCAATAGAGCTGACAGATAACCAGTGCTTTACATATTTTGAAAATGGAAGACATCTGGCTTGAGAATTTAAATAATCTTATCTGAGACTAGGAAAATAGATACCTAAAAGATTCATTTGTGGACAGGG
The DNA here is from genome assembly GCF_017976375.1 of Cuculus canorus. Taxonomy (NCBI): domain Eukaryota; kingdom Metazoa; phylum Chordata; class Aves; order Cuculiformes; family Cuculidae; genus Cuculus; species Cuculus canorus. The sequence continues at coordinate 18,006,205 of NC_071405.1, forward strand.
ACACATCAGTACATGCAGTGGCAAACTGGGCATCTCAAACATTGTTTGGTTTGTCGAGTCCTTAATAAGACCCATATTGTGGATTCTTTTCCCCTTTCTGAGGTTACTGTAGTCAGCTTGCAGTGAAACACAGCTTGAAGGACCTCTAATTAGGATTACAGGGATGTAAAAACGGGAGTGAAGAGATTGGTGTGGCTTGCCAAAGATATTTCACATATCAGGCCAGGCTCGAATTTCAAAGCAGGACTGCATACTGGAGATTTGCTCTGCCAAACCAGTGACCTTATGGCATTCTCCCTAAAGTGTATCTGACAAAAGAATGTGCTAGAGGGTAGCACACAATTAGCTTACCTGTCAAGCCAGTGTCTTCATTTAGTCTGTTAGGTCAGTGTTGTGATGGGTGGTGTCTTGCAAATACTTCTCTGGAATTCTTGGCAACACTGAAGGCATCTTAGTGGGTTTCAGGCAAGCCCTTTTGCCTAGATGGAGGCCACCTTATTTGCGTACTTGAGGGGAAGTGTCTCTGAAGGGAACTCTGCCGTCTTCCTCCATCCGGTACCCCAGGGCCAGACAGGACTCTGCCGGGCTGAGGAAAAAAGGAATCTTATGTTTCTCTTTAGTTGGAACAATTGATCATTTAGTCTAGGAACAAAGCAAAATGTAAAATTCAGTGCCAGGTTTGGAACCTACTGTACTTTATTGACTAGGGTGTTCAAGTGCCCTCACTAGAAACCTGATGCGAGCACGTGTCTGCATTTTGTACATCTGGATGGGTGCATCTGTCTGCCTATAGACGTGTGCCCATGTGTTAGGATGTGAGTGCTTCTATTGAAATAACCGCTTCCAAGACAGAGTCAAAGGTTCAAAGATGACTTTGGAGGAATGAATCCAAGATGGTAATCACATTCACTGCTACTCTAGTTAAGTCTAATTTTAGTGCCATAGGATTGGTTTGAAGTTTCTTTTTTTTTTGTTGTTTTCTTTTTTTAACTTGAGAGTTCTGTCTCGATGGCTGCAGATTCTGCTGATGGTGCACCATTCAGAGTGGCTTGCTGCTCCTTCCTCTGCAGCAGCATCATCTTGGCAGGTCTGACACCAGTAACAACTTGTTTTTGTCAGTGTACTGAGCTGATGTGACTTGGAAGGGGCCCACAGGGAACAGATAAACATAGTGACAAAGGTCATCTTTATACAGCCTCGACTCTGTTCCTAGCTCTGCTTTAACAATGAATTCGCATGTGAGCCTGCACATACACACGCATGCACAGTGCTTTATGAAATACTTCTTGCCAAGCCTAGATCCATTTACTGTCTTGCCAGCTTTGCTGAATTTACAGTTAAATTCACTGAAAAGGCCACCAGCAGATTTGCTTTTAAAAAAAACCCCGAAACAAAATCCCACCCCATCTCCTAAAATGTCTTTCCTGCCCCTGCAGTCTCTGAAAATGTACTCTTTCTGAGTTGCCTGTGAACTTTGTAACTGTGCAGTATGTTTGTTATTGAAGGGTTGCTCTGAACACAAGTTGGTTTTTGCATGATTGCTAAAGGGCAGCAGACTTTACACTCCCATGTGTTTATTGTAGGCTGTCCTGTCAAGAGAAGTAGGGAAGATACAGTTTCCTCCCTCAGGCCCTTTCCTTTGCTTTCACAGTCAGGCAGCACAGCTGGGCATATCCAGAGCCCGGTAGGAGCTGTTTCATCTCTGAAATGCTTTGGTATTGCCTCTTCTGTCTCCCCGTTTCCTCTCCAGGACAGCTTCCCTGCTTCTATATCTTGCAGTAAGTTGAAGTTTTGCTGTGGCAGTCTGAATTGCGAATTATTCACTACCAATATAAAGAGTGGTGATCCTTGACTGGGGAACATTGTTATAATGAAATGATGGCTTCTGCGTGGTGGGGAGTGAGAAACAGCAAGGCTGTTAGCTGGAACTGTGCTTTTCTTGCTCTAGTTCGTGCTTGTACTGGGCCGTGTGCTTGAAGACAAGAGGTGTCTGCAACCTGATGCATGTGGAGGGCCCCAAAGGCTAGGGACTGAGTGTGTAACAGGAGTGAGAATGATGTTTCTAAACCTATATTTGTAATTTAGGGTAGCAAGTGCTTGGTAACATGGCTCAGGACTGAGCGAAATGCAGGCAGAAGCAGCTTCACATATGCACCAATCCTGGTATATCCCCACCTGCCTGCATGCAGTTTCCCATGCTAGCCCTGCACAGCTGACCTCTCTGTTCACTTGCGCTGCTATCCTGTACTGGGCCTGAATCAGCTTCCTGGTCTGCCAGCGCCAGCTCTGCCCTTGCCTCTCCCCACTGATACCTCAGCCTGGGCTGCCGCTTCCTTGGCCCTTGCCATGCTGTTATCAGATTTGATTCAGACTGACTCTACCAGGTCTTAAATTGATTTGCCACAATCTTAGTTTTCTGAGAAAACTGAGACCTACGTACTGGTGGATTTGTTGCCAGCTCCAGGCAGGACAGCTCTTCAGGCTGCAGCTTTGCACAACTGTGTCCATGGCAGCTGAGCCAGCAGGTTTCTCCTTCCCAGTCCCCTTCTGGAGTAGGATTCCCAGCATGAATCCAGGACAACTCTCCATGGGATAACTCTCAGTGGGCACAAGTCTACGTGAGTACAACTCTATGCGGGACACCTCTAACCCTCATACTAACTCTAATGGCTTCCTATGGAGAGTTGTCCCCATGGAGAGTTGTCCTGCGGAGAGATGAGCTCCATACTGTGTGTGCCTTAGTTTTGTTCCTGGAAATCTCACCCAAGAAACAGTCAGGTATCAGGTTCCATAACGTGCTGAAATCCGATAAGCTCACAGCCCAAGGAATTCTTCCGTTTACAAACTGCCTAGAAACTCATTATATTTCGTATTGGTATTGAAAGACTGTTGTAGGCATGTGGTTTTTATTTGAAAGATACTGTATTTAAAAAAAGGAGCAGCAAAGAAGTCAAGCTCTGTCTTTTTGCAAAATCTTTGAAATGATGGGACGTATATGTTGCTGATGAAGGAAGGTTCCTTTAAATATTTTAAAAAAGTGTCCACTGCTTGTAATTGTTGAAGATACATGTAATAAATTAAAGAAGCAGCAAAGTATAGGTAAGACTGCTTCCCCACACAACCCCCGTCCCCGTGACAGGTGCCCCTCCTTTCTCCTGCATCACTCAACAAATTTCATCTCAAGAGGGGAAATGAATTCTCAATTTCAACATGCCAAGTAATTAACCGCACTGTAATTCTAATGTGCAGTGCTGTCACCCACCATCGGGTGGGAGTGGAAAAGGCACTGCATTTTGTTGATAGTTGAACATTTGTTTTCCTCATCATTTTGACACCAGAGGTAATTGCCATTCCTGAAATATTCTCTCGCTACTGTTACAAAGCAACTGTTAGGGACAAATTAATTATGAAGAATCTCGTTATGACAGATTAATAAGCCAACAGAGGAGATTTCTTTTTCTTGTTTCAGGCAACTGAATAGTAAAATCTAACAGCTCCCATCTAACTGCTAGAAACATGTACTTCTCTGTAAGCCAACACAAATTTTGTTTGCGATGGGGGATTTGCAAAACTAGGACTTGAGTATAGAGTGGGTTTCCAAGCTTGCTTTTATTGAACTTTTGGTTTCCCAATATCATGTGCCAAAATGAGCTTGACTGGTCATTGCCATATGGAGGGGAGGTCTTCATGGTTGATGTTGGACCAATGTCTTCTGTCTGGGTCATGGTTGAGCAGCATCATGAAGGCTTGGAAGTGAGGAATGCTGGACTTGCATTCAGATTTGATGGATTTTACAAGACATAAAGGCGTTATCCAGACTGCTTTATGGCCACTAAGGGTTCCCTGTGTCAGGGACATCAGATCTGTTGTGCTGGCCAAGTTCCAAGTGGCCAGTGATGTTCTGTGTGCCTGTGTCCCCCTGGAAGCTGCAGACTACCTACCCCAAATTATCCTTGTGGCATGGTCTCTGGGGACTGTTGTGATGTGGCCTGCCTTCCTGTAGTGGAAGTGACTGAGATACCCTGCCTCCGTGAAATTGAATTGTTCTGTCAAAGCCTGGGGGAGAAAGAGTTTGAAATATCTGGATTGCTTATGGCTGTGTTTAGAAGCTCACCCAAGTTATGTGTAGTCAGGATAGCAATTTATGTAGACTTGGTAATTGTGCTTTCAAAGAGGTAATTAGATATGTATCTCCCAGTTGACTGGCTACTATGGGATGCTATTGAATCCAAGTGCTGATGAGCACACAGTTAAAAAGGAGTCTATTTTAGGCTCCAGAATAGGCATAATCTAGAATAAATAAGCTGCCTGGAGGAGGCCTATTCACATTCTCAGCTTTACCTTCTTTGAAATCTCACTCAAGTTTATCAGGCAGATGTTTAAACAGAGTTTATCACCTTCAGTCAAGTGCTTGTATGTACAGCACTCTGTCTTTGCCCAGGAAAGGAACACATCCTCTGTGGTAATCAATGCACAACGCTCTTTCATGCCATCATCTTTTTAATGAGAGAACAGTGAAGCTCCACTCTTTTACAGAGACCAACCAAGACCACATTTATCCTGTTTCTCATCTTCCCCTGGCTGTGGACATCAACTCTCTGTTTCACAGTGACTTCATCCTTCTTTGTGGAATTTCTGTATCTCTGTGCAAAATATAAATGCTTTAATGAAATAATTATATGACGCTAGAAGTCGTAGATAGCATTTACTAGTATCTGATTTGTTTTCATTGCTTTGCTTCACACCCATCTTCTGTAGTGCTGATTCTCTATGGTCCTTTTTGGCATGCAAATTTTGTCTGTGAGACTATCCACAATAATTGTATTTTGCCAGCAAGGACTAGTTCTTTGGGGGATCTTTGTCAATCTTATTTTTCTGTAAGGTTTTGTACAGATTGCCTTTGTGATAGGCCTTCTGTCTCAAGTTCACTTTTTACCTTCTAGTCAACATTAGAAATTGGCTGTCTTTGACTGGTCTGTTGATGGAGAGTTTCTCTTGCCTATTATATCCACTGCAGTGTCATATTTGTTTCCTCTTGTCCAGTGTTAGCGTCTTACACCAGGTTCTCCCCCTCTTGATGAAACCTTGGCTTTTGCTCAAGTGAGATTGAAACTGAAACCTCTGGATTCCTAGATGGTGCTTTCTTTTTTAAATGGTGGCAAGCACTGCCCAATTTGCATTTTTTCCTCAAAGAATTAGTAAGTTGGTAGTGATGGACCAGGCTTTTCTTACGCTGCCCCTTGGAGTAGCTGCACAGGTGATCTGTGGTAGTTAGCATCTCATATATCAAGAAAAAAAAAACATCTTAGATTTCTACTTGATAAAGCCCACTTCCTGCTATTTGTAGTTGCTTCTCTGGAAGGGTAGGGGATAAAAGTAGGGATATTCCTCCACAGGCAATAGAGCAGGAATCTATTTTATAATTTCCTAGGCTGAACCACTCTTAAAGACTGGTGACCCGTCACTTTGATCCTGGATGGGATAGGTTACCTGGAGGTGGAGGCTCTCTGTTCCTTTTCTTCTTGGCTTTCTACTCAACTCCTCATGCACTGATAATGTTTCCCATTGCACCCAATTCTTTGTAAATAAAATAATGGCTGACAGTGAGTCTGCAGGTGGAGGGATGCTCTGTTTTCTTAAAATTAGAATGAGACAAGATATCCAGCAGCTTTACTCACTATTTTATTCTAGGTTCTTATAATATGTTTGACATTTACAAATGCAGCGTCCTTACCTCATGGATGCTCATTCATCTCTTGAATGAGGGAAAACTCAGCAAGTGGCAATGGAAAGGGCAAAATGTTGAATATGTAATTGCATATTGAGACAATCTCAGTTTTATTCCCTTCAAAACCTCGGTGAGCCGCAGTGAAGTGCAAGGGAAACACGTACAATATTGTTCATTGTGATACCTGCTGCAATAAAGGCAATTGCCTCTGGTACTGCTGGGGGTAATATCTTCTGCTTATTGTGGGAGCAAAAGTAATCTCGTCTAGATAATGAACAACCAATGCGCGGCCTCATCTAGGCTCTCCTTTTGTTCATCTCAGTATGGTGCCATGTCAAATATTCATATGTTTTACTTTATTAAACTGCTGTCTCATACTATTTTTAAGCGGTACCCTCAAAGCCAATATAGGTTCTCCCTGCTATTTGTGTTCCTAGCAGCTTCAGTAGATCAAATGCTACCTTCACTGGCACCCACTTAAGACCACTTTTTCCTAATTCTGCTTCCACTGGCACCTGGACAAACCTATTGTTTTCAGTGTGAAAGCAAAGGAGTGGCTGTAAGGAAGAATCTGACCTTCTAATTGCAGTCTAACAAGTCTATTGATTGTGCATGGATCAGAAGAGACAGCAGCTCAGTCTCCTGTAGTGGTGACATTGCTGGGATGCTAATAGACACCAACTGCCTTTCTTGGTATGGAGCTGTGTGATGTTAACTGGATGAAGAAGCTGGAATTATTTTTTTTTATATATATATATATATATATAAATGAAGTCAGCAACTCTGACTGATACCTGAAGGGGAACAGACCTACTGAGTAACAAGGGGACATTTCTTGGTGTTTTTTTTTTTCCCCAACATAGGCACTTTTTAAAGTAGGACTGCACTTTACCGTTGATGATGACTTAGTGGCACTGCAGCCACTTTCTGTCTGTTGGATGTAGTGCTATGACAGTCACTACAGTTTTTTGGAATTGACAGCATAATCCCATGGTGGTTATCTTTCCTGACTTCCTCGTCAATCCAATTTAATCACTTCTAGGTATTTCATGTGTTACTGTCTCTCTCCTCTTCAGGCATCCTGTTCCTATGGGAAGAGGTCTGTACTTTAAAGGTCAGAGCTTCTCAGATTAAAGAAGGGGAAAAGAATCTCCCTCTGTCAATTCAGTAAGGGGATGTACTGAGATCTCTAGAGAAGCTGCAGTGGAAACCCTTCTTTCTGGGTCCTGTGATGAACATAAATGCTGGTGCTCATCTGTGTGGCTGTAAGAGGGGAGCCCTCTTGCTCTGCTCCCCTGGCCATTGGAGTGACCTGTCAGGAGAGAGTTTGCGTATGTACAAGCGGGAGAAGCTGCTGTTGCATGGTTTAATCGCCTGACATTGACTCAGATAGGTCCTGACTGGAGGTCAGCTGTGACGTGCAGCTGGTAGGGTGGGATTCGACTGTTGGGAAGAGAAAAATGTCAGCCCAGATTCTTTGGTGTTGACAAAGTGGATGCGACGATTTCTCCCCTCCAGCTGCAACGGCTGCTTCTGTGCTTCCTTCTCCCCTGCACACCCACACTAGGAGAGCAGACTGTGTGAAGCTACCCTGTTTTGAACCTCAGCTGCTGAACTAGATGAGACTCAGCTGAGCTTTCTTTATCTTCCTTCTGTGCTTGGGCCATCCGTTTTGATAAACCTCATCTTTTAGTGTGTCTTTCAGTATATCCTGTCTGACGATGCTTCCTGTGGACTCCATGGCTTTTTCAGCTCCATTTTATTGCAGGAGATGGGGTGGGGACTAAGGGAAGAGTCTGTTAGATGTCTGTTTTCATCTGCTGCTAGGATCCTTCGCTTTGCTTTGAAGGCTAGGAGTTGAAAAGATTCCCTTGATACACATTTACTCTCATCTTCCACCTCTTTACTAACCATAGTAACATCCTGTACGTTTCCCTTCCTGTTTACAGTGTCTGAAAATGTTACCAGGTCGGTCTTCTTGGCACCATCTGGTTGAAAGTCTTTCACATTTATACCATAGTGGTTCATCTGTCTTGCAGTAGCTCCTGATGTACTTTTGATTGTTTGTTTTGCTCCTTCTGCTCTTTCTGGGACTTCAGACCTTTTTACAAGCAAAGAGATCATCCCTACACTCAACTTGTGCCAATGTGGAGCCTCCCTATGCGTAGCCATAATTCTATGAGCTTCAGTGACAGCTACTTCCTTGTGGCCTTGTTAGAGCTTTTTCCTTCCTGTGCCCTATGAGCCAGGACCAACCTGCACTTCCCATGTTATTGCCTTCCCACGGTTTCCTTACATGGCCATGGCTGTGTAGGGAGCGTTCTCCCTTCACATCACTTTTGCTGCACAACATTACCTCTTTATGTTCAGTCAATAGTCTATGGTTTCTGTAGGGCATGTTGGCAGCTTCTGTTTAGGAAACACTTCTGAATGTAACATGTCTGGATTGATCTTGTTCCTTACAACAACCAAAAATAGCAAATAGAACAGAGCTTAATAGGACTGATGGCTGGGAGCCCCTTCCCCCTATATAAAATATAAAATGGTGTCTTTATATCCCTCAGCTTGTTTTCACTGCGGTGCCACATGGTCTGATCCAAGCTGAGTGGAATTAATTTTGTAAGCAAGATTTTGAGAGATGCTGTGTCAAATTTATTATCATTTCACCTGCCTCTGTAACAGAAGCTGCAGGCACTGTGATCAATGGATTGAGACATGTGCCTGATTTCACTGCGGCTTCTATAAATGTTTCTGTGCTTTCTACAGCCGTGCTGTTGAATGACTTCCTATCCTCCATGGGTGCTCTGCAATGAAGCACAGGATATATCTCTTTGTGTATCAACTCTATCAGGACAGGGTGGCACTGAAGGCACTTTTGGGAACATGCTGACTTTGCAAGTATTATATGTCTGTATATACATAGGCCTGATCCTTCCTTATCATGAAAATCTGATCTGATCTTATCCTCATGTGAGAGTACCATTCACATGCCCCAAAAGAGAGCCTGTGTGCGGGACCTGTTGAGCAGTCACAGGCATCATCTTCTGGAGATGGCTTCAAGAGCAGAACTTTGTTCACTGGAGGCGATGTATGTAGGTGTACAGGACTCAGCTTGACTCTCAGATTCCTGTATTCAGCAGTTCGATCTGGAACTGTTAGTTGGAGAGGACACGCAGGTAATGCCTTAGCTATAGAAGTGCTAAGATCCAGTTATTTTACCATGTTATTTTCCCCATGTCTCTAACCATCCTTTCCCTGCGTTCCTTGTTTTCTCTGCTCCAGAGACTTAGAATAGTGCATTATATCACAGAGGTGTCTAGAGGGGGAACAGCTGCTCCCTTCTGATTTCTTACCTGAACTGCCCCACAGATAACTAATTGCAGCTCAGTTGCTTCTATTAGCTATTTACCTAAAATTGAGCTGGCTAATGAAAATGTTTTTAATTAATATGAGGCAGATTAAAACTCATTACAGCAAGGTCGTCAGTAATGAGAGATAATCAGAACACAAATGTCCGAGCTTGGAGCAAAATGAAGATGGAACAGAAGCACACGATCAGTACTGGTTGTCCATGCACCAGCCAGACAGGATAGGGTTCAGCAAGGTGACTGCTAGTGCCCTGTGCTGCATTCAAACAACGCTGCTTCCTCCTCTATAGAGCAGCTTGGGAAGTGACTGGTGGAAGAAATGGATCTCAGCCCAGCGTGTTACCTGAACCAAGTGGCATCTCAAACTAGGGTTTTTTTGCTAGGCCACCCCTTAGTCACCTCCATGGACTTTTAGGAACCATGTTATGAATCAGGGCATTAGCGGGAAGACTATGGGAGTATGCATAATGTAGGTGCGAGGTTGATGTCTGTGTGTGCTCGTGTGTGGAAATTCAGAGTCCTGATGGCTTGGAGGGTGGGAGCTTGCACACCTGTTCAGTGTGAAGTGGGCTGGCCTAGGTTTGGAAAAGTCTTTCCTGATCTCCAGGAAAGATTGCACAAATCGTGAAACGTGTTTGCTTTAACTTCAGCTGCATTTAGCACTGGCAATGCAAATCCCCAGCACCAACACCAGACTCCAGCTGTCTGGAGCAGGCTCGCTCTGTATATCCTTCCATGGGTACAGAGTGCACTGGCCATCTTGCTGGTTATGTGACTCCTTGTTCCTGTGTTTGTGAAACTGAGAAGCTAAGAAAATGTCACTTTAGTCTAGGGGGTCATCTCTGTCATTTATCTTTTGCAATCTCTAAAGCTCTGTTTCTGGCTTTCCGGCTGTACCACTGCTCTGCCAGAATTTCTGAAGGGTTTTCATCTCTGCTAGGACTATTTTGAGCTGTGGAAGCCAAACCTGAGAATTAGGGGAATGCCTTTTTAGTCAGGGTTTGCACCAAGGGGAACTAGCTAAAAAGTATAGGTCTGAAAAGTTAGCAATGTACCTGCCTACGTGGGAACCAATGGAGGGCCCTGCTTTCATATGAGCAGGCAGAGACCTATAGGTGATTCTTTAGGAATGTTATACATAACTTACACAAATAATGAATTATTAGATAGTGGGGAGCAGTGCAGGAGTTATTCCAATTCCAAAGACGTGAATCTGCCCGTGATCAGCAGTATGATCAGTTAGTATTGGTAGAGGGAACTATTTGAATGGGAAATATCTGGTATGCATAGGAATGAGCTTTTGTAAAAGGTAGGCAGGAAAGATAGTACAAAAAGGAGGCAATGACAATTCCGTTTAGAGTTGCGTGTCTCCCTGCAACATCCGTGCTGTCAGTCAATTTGATTACCAGGCTGATAGTGTTAGTGAAGGCTATAGTAGTTTGTATTAGCTGTAGGCTTATTCAGATTTGTTGAAAGAGGAGATAGCAGTCTCTTGGACAGAACTACACTGTCATTGCAATGGTTTTTAGGTTTTCTATTGCTGTTTTTAAGGCACCCAGGTACCCTATTCATTTCACCAGTAGCCATATTCTCCCTAGACATCTTCGCAGATCTTTTGGTATGGCACTTAGTTTCATTCTCTCACTGTGTTAAATTGAGGTGGACATCGCTTTGTTCCTCCTCGGTTTGTGCTGTCCTGGTTCATCTAAAGCTGTTCTGTAGGTTTACCAGTCATGTGTATGTAGCCCTGTCGTTATCAGGAGTTGGAAAGAAAAGGACTGTGGCCAGATTCCTTTCCTGTCTTCTCTGATATGTCTTTTCTCCCTCTCCAATTTACTGTGTTCTGGAGATACCCACTAAAGAGATGTGATGCCATCATCTCTTCCCTCTGTATGGAGTCCAAGGGATAGCCTAGCTCTTCCAGTCCAGTCTCCTGCTACCACAGACATTCCTGGAAGAGATGTCTTGTGCAGGATGGCTGACAGCATATATGCATGGGATGCTCTCACACACTGTGTGCCACAAGATACTTCTCAGCATCCCAAAATCTTAGTATGAAATACCATAAACAGCAATTCTGCTCTGTCATGGGGAGAAAGCAAGAGTCCATCACCAATGTCCCAAGTGCTTGCAATGGCAGGTAATTTAATAAATACAGAAGATCCTTGGAAGCAGATTGAACCCCAGCAGAGGGGGTGACAAATTTAACTAGAATGTGGGAGCGGAATGCTCCAAGTAGGTTCTTTAAAGATGTTAATGATGCTGGGAGTATCAGTGTGCTCTGTTTGCAATCTGTCTCTCACTGTGGCAAATCAATAGGGTAATTTTTGTCTTGATGCCTTGAGCAAGAGTGTTTAAAGCCCTTTATACATTTTATTACATGTAATGTAGTTATGAGTCTGCAAAATGGGGGATAGCGATCCTGAGTTTTGTAGAGAGCTTTGCAAAAGCACTTTTAGAGATGAAAAGCTCCATATAAAATCAGGTATGGTTGTTTTATCATAAATGTCTAAAGCCTTTCTGAATTCCATTAAGCTCTTGGCTTCTCTGTCCTCTGACAGTGAGTGCCACTGGTTAATGCTGTATTGTGCAAAATGAGATGCAAAAAAACTTAAAAAAGGTTGTTGCTTTGTGGAGTGCCATATTGTTTGCTGTGTTGTGATAGCTGGATATAGGAATAATAGATTTTATTATTTCATATAACTCTTTTCTCTTATGCATCAGCTCTCTCAAATCTAAACAGTCCCCTAGCATTTCAGAACTCTTTTTTAACAGATTCTTTCAAAAGTCCTTGATCAGTTTTCCCTGTTCTTCTCTGTCGTGTCCTTTTTTCTTCTGTACCTCTTTTTGTGATGTCTAGAATCCAAGGTGAGATTGTGCTTTCAGTTTTTACAATGGCATTTTGATATTTGTATTTTTTTTCTTTTCCTTTCTTAACACAGTCAAACAGCTTGTTTGGGTTTACCTGACTCCTGCTGTGCATGGAGCAGGTGCCTTCACTGAACCATCAACAACAACGTGATGCAAGTTTTTTGGTGGTTATAGTTAATTTAGAGCCTATCAGTGTGTCTGGGCAGGATAAATTGCACCTTCCAATATGTGTAACCTTGCAGCCATCTATGTTGATGTTGATTTGCCAGTCTATTGATTGTTCACCTGTCTTTTGTAGGGACTTGGCAGGGCTTATTTTTCCGTAGTGGTGAATAATTTCTGTTATATCTCATGGAATTTTTGTCACTGCGCTGTCCTCTCCCTTGCCAGATCACTAGCAGGGAAATTAAACCTTGGTGTAGGAATGGGTGTAATGGGACACTGCTGTTTGTTTTTGACAGTGATGCGGGTCAACTCATCTATAGGAGAGAACCCCTTCGGCCTTGTGCCCTTCTGCCTGTACCTCTCTCGCTTTTCATCACGTTTCTCAGTGTTTCAGTGCTAGCTCAGCCTCACTGGAAGTAACAACATTGCAAGTGCTAATGTAGACAAGAGCTTCTGAAGTATCACCTCATCTAAAAGAGTTCAGAGCAGGTTGAAACGAAGCTGTGGTAAAAACATCACTACATGTTGCAGCGTTGTCCTAGGTGGAGAGTTCGCCACTGCTGCTGTCTGTAGTGCTGGGCTTGGTGTTGTGAAGAGGAAATTCTGAGTTGGGAGTTGGATAAAATGAGCAAGTGATGTTCTTGCATCTTCTCCAATAATTACTTGATTTTCTTTTCACTCTTTGTGAGGGAATTTATTGAAAGCCATTTGAAAGTCCCAATAAATATCTCCCTTTTCTTTTCTATTGACCATTGCATTAACATGCTCAGTGTATTTTAGTGGACCAGTGAAGAATGATTTTTTCCCTCTCAAAATCCTTGTTGGCTTTTCTCAGTCATATCACATTTAGCTAGAGGATTTTTTGTACTCTCTGTAATTATTGTCTCAACTAATTTAGTTGAGACAGAATAAAAGCTTGCAGGACTATTATTTCCCAGATTACTGTAGATTTTTCTTAAAAACAGGGCAACATTTATTCCCCTTCAGTCTTTTGGAAGCTGACAGATTTAATATGTGATCCCCTTTTTATTACAGTTATTAGCATCTTAGCTCCTTTTGTAATTGATTTTTATATGATTGAAATTTTCAAGGTATTTTCTGAAGATATCTTTCTTGAAATACTGTCTTGGAGAGTGTTTCTCCATTGTAAGCAGTCAAGCCCAGTGCAGGGAATTGCCTGCAGCAGGAGAAGGTGCCTCCTTTTCTTTGCTCAGGTTGGGAGTAGGTGAGATGTGAGTGGGCACCACGTGATGTGGAGCTGATCCTGCTCACCTGTACCAGAGTGCTTTTCAGAATGGAGGTGAGAGAAAGAGCAACCCTTCTAGCCCTGTCCTTTGGGTGAAATCCAGCCTGGTGTCCTTTATGAGATGTCTATGTCTGCAGTGTTCCTGGAGGCAGCACTCATCACCAGGAATTCCTGGTGACTTCTTGTTATGTCTTTGACTAATTGCATTTCAAATTTTCTCACTGCATTCCTAATCGTCATTTCATGTTTTGCCCGCTCTGAAAATGCCCTTCAGGGTTAGAATGACTTTTCTGAAGGATTTTTCATATCAGGAGTGGCTTCTACCACTTACCTTACTGTCTCTAGTGGCTTTTCTGAGCTGTTTTGGCACCAGGTCTGTCAACAGATACTCAGATTTTCACCAGTATATTTTAACTTTGGTATTTATTTTCTGCTAAATTAATTCCTCTGTTTTTAAGACTGGATTAGCATCTGCCAATCTGAGACACCTTGTAAGTCTGATGCTCTGAAGAACATTTCATTGCTGAGGTCTCTGTGAATAAAGGCTCCTTCAAAAGCATCAAGATTACGTGAGAAGCTGTGTCTGCTTGTACATCAAGGGTAAAAAACATCCCTTTGCAGCTCTGTTTGCAGGGTATGTTCTTCATTCCAGAGGTGCCTCCTCTCCATACCTGACAGTTATTACTTCCATTATGGCCCACGCGAGACAATTTTAATAGTCAGTGTTAATTGCAGTCTACCAGGGCTTAAGCAAACCACATGGGTCTGATAGCCATGTTGTGGGCTGATGGGGAGTTTGTCCTGCTGGAACTCAGGGAAGGGGTTTGAGGCAGAAGAAGATGACCATGTGAACTGAGGAAAGAGCTGTATACACACTCATACAGCATTTGTAATCTGAAGTGCTTCCTGAGGCAGACTTATTCTTGGTAATCCTCAGTATGAGAAATTCTTCTCTTCTGTGCAGCGTGCTCATAGGCATGATGCCTGTTGTTCCCAGCTCTTTTCTCTGATAAGAAGAGTATTCAAGGTATTGCTCATGCAACAAAGAGCAATCTTGAGAGATTCCTTGGAGAAAAGCTCTGAGCCATTCTAGGGGCTCTAAGCCATTTACCCTGCTTCAAGGTAGGACAGAAACGTAGGTCAACAGTATTGGGCACAGTAGTGGAAACATGGCACTCTGCCTATGATTAGGAGATCATCTGTCAGAGAACCAAGTGCTGCCTCTGGACCGTGACCTAGCTTGGGGAGATCCAGGCAATTAACAGATAGCGTTATGAACATTTTTCTGCTAAAAATCTTGACCTGATTGGTAAGGAAAGAGACCTTGAAAGCTGCATTCACAGTACTGCTTCATTCTTGCTGTACTTCTGCCTCTAATGTGGACTGGTTTTGTAAAATGTAGGGCTACAGCAAGATTTCCTTCTTCTGAGACGAGTTACCTGGTCATCTTCTATCGCTCTAACAGGGGTGGTTGTGAGAGCATGGTGGCGGTTGTGAGAGCATGGTGAGAGCAGCTCATGCATGCTGTGCATGAGCAGGCTGTTCTGTTTTGTTCCTGGATCCCTCTGTAAGGATTCTCTTGTCTCTCTTGGCCAGAAATTCTGTGTCTGTGAGGCCAACTGGGTTCCCCACAGGGTGGATGAGTTCGAGAGGGCCAAAATTTCCTCTCTCCTTGTGCTAGAGGAGAGAGGGGCAATTTCTGCCTCCTTCTCAGCACTGACTGATATGGAGATACACCCTGCATCTGAGTGTGTCTACAACCAATTGCATTTTCAGCTATATGAGCTATCCATCCTGTTTTTTCCATCTCCCTCGGTGACCTGTACAGAGTGGGTAGGTGGATTGGAGCCAGCACCTCTACCCCGAGCTGGCTGCCCAGCCTCACACTAAGCATTGTACTACAGTCCCAGCGGTGCTGCCACTCTGCCCCGAGCCATGCCACAGCCCAGAGTCATTTGATGGGCTCCTGCTGTCCCTGTGTGAGGTTGTGGGGTCCTGTGCTGACCTGTGCTCAGTGCTGGGGTTTTTGTAGCACGTCTGCAAGGATCCTTGCCACTGTTTCCAGGCTGTGCTGTGGGCTGTGGCAGCCTGATGCGTCAGGAAGGGTGGCTGGCCACTGTTCCCCCTTCTCTTCACTGCTTACAGGGGGTTTCCTCTATGGATGAAGGCAGGACGATTATCGGAGCTGCATAAAAGCTGTTTGCTTGTAATGGGCTGCCCTCCTGGTGCTGTGACAACTACTCAGCTGCTCTGGCTCCCTCCCTCACGCTGCCTTTCTCTTTCATCCCATTACTGCCTCCCTGCTTTTCTTGCCCTCTTGTCTTCTTTCACAGCTTCCTTTCCTTGTCCCCTTTTGGCCTGCTTTGCCTTTGCTGCACACAGGGAAGGAGAGCAGGGAAACAGCCAGGGCAAAGCCTTGCTTGTTACAACAGGAGCT
This sequence comes from Cuculus canorus, assembly GCF_017976375.1. Lineage (NCBI taxonomy): Eukaryota > Metazoa > Chordata > Aves > Cuculiformes > Cuculidae > Cuculus > Cuculus canorus. The sequence goes on from NC_071405.1 coordinate 18,022,020, forward strand.
TTAAAGCTGGTGTGTAAAATGCAGCACAATAATGTGGGAGACCAGGCGTGCTCATGGATGTTATTTTCTGCCTACATATTTGTGAGTGCTTTTCAGCAGGCAGCATGCTGGAGGAAGCTCACTCTCCTAGCGCAAGTCACACTTGCCTATGTGCATCTACCTAGGAAAGCGTGTATGTGTGTATGTGTGCATGAAGCCGTCAAGTCTCACATGCTGAGTGTGAGATTTGCACATTATGCTTTCTTCTCACGCTCTCGTAGGCCTGTGTTTCATGCACTTGCAGCTCAGCACCCAGTCTGTCCCCTGACGCATTCCCAAATGTGAGACACTTGCCTTGTCCCATGATGTGACGCGGCACTGCTTGGCGCAGAGAGCAAAAGTAGTCACCGAATGGGGTGGGTATGCGGGGTGTATGGTGTTCATGTAAATTTGTGGTGTTGTTCCTTTCTGCCATATACTTAAAGGCTTTTGGTGGAGTCTCACCATAGCATCTTGAGCAGATGAGGTGTGCAGATTTGACCTTCAGAGTCTTCTGACACAGAAGCTGGAGGAACTAGGAGCCTTCATGCAGATAAGGTGTCAGCCATTAACCATAGATGGGTGTGGAGTTATTTTTTGTCATTGATTTGCTTAGATTTTATTAATGTAGCAGGGTAAACTTATCTACAGTTTATTAAAGAATATTGAGTATAGATGTGCCCTTGGCAGGAGGTTTTTCTAGTGAGAGTAATAAAGGCAGAATAAATCATTGTCACTGAAGTATGTGGTGGCTGGTCTGTTCTTGAGAGGTGGTGTGAACCTCAGGAGCTGAAATCCACACCAGGCAAGTGGTTGGTGATGGGTTTTGTCATTTGGTGGCTGCATTTTGGCTGATGCGAGCAAAACTGGCAAGTCTTCTAATTCTTAGTTTCGAAAACCATTGTCACTGTGGACATGGTGATGTAAGAAGTAAGATGAAGACCTGGCTGGACTGGAGGATTGTAATTTCCCCTTGTGTGTTACAGTGAGCTGAGGAGCATGAAGGACAGCCCACATACTATCCTCCTCACTGCCAAATAGACGTCTCAATAGTTTTGATTTTTAACAGACTTTTCTTCCAAATTCCTGGACATTTCTGGGATGGTATCTGTGGTTTTCTTCTCACTTTGATTTGTTGCCCTCATACTAAGAATATAATGTACATGGTTGTGGTCCTGACTTTTGTGTTTTGACAAGGAGTTTCCAAACTGTGCATCATAGCGGTCGATCACAGTGTCAAACCAATGCTGCCCTATGGCTATAGCCATCTTATTCTGTGCAGTGATGTAGCCCTGGACAGAGCCAAAAACTAATGTGTCACTGATCATGGTGCCTGTGCAGACAAACATTGAAGCCCCTGGAGCATCTTGTCCTGGTCTGGTGCAGCTTCTCTAAATTGAGCCAGAGTCCTAGTACTTGCCTGACACATTAGATGGTGATGCTCAAAATTGAGAAAGGAAATCCTTGGTCTGTTTAAATACTGGGCACATAAAGGGTACGCATGTGGGTGTGTGCAGCTAACAGACAGCAAGTGGTCTTGGCTAATGTTCTGGTCTCTCTGCAGGTGCACCTGCGCTCTGCTGAGCGCCTCCGGGAGCTGTGCTGCGCCAACAGAGGCACCTTCATCAAGGTGGGACAGCATCTGGGAGCGCTTGACTACCTGCTGCCTGAGGAGTACACCCGCACCCTCAAAGTGCTGCACAGCCAGGCCCCGCAGAGCACCAGACAGGAGATCGAGCAAGTCATCCGTGAGGAGCTGGGCAAAGAGGTAGGGGCAGCCATAGCCTATGTTGGCTTCTTAGGCCTCAGCAAGCCCTGGAAGCTGAAAGAAGGAAAATAGGAGCAAAGAGGTCCCTGGTGGTTCTCAGATGCAAGAGGTACCAAGGGATGGTATCTCCTCCTTGCCCCTGGCAGAATACCATGTGAATTTTCCGTGGCCATTGATAGGCATTATTGGCAAGCTTAGGAAAGGAAAAGATAATGGAGGATTAAAGATATGAAAACTGCCAGGTGGAAATAGCAGGACTCAGCAGAGCAGAGGTTATACGAAGACTAACAGAGTTGCAGGAGGTCAGGATGGAGGGCCGACTGCCACACTGAGGGGTGGGAACTGGAAATATTGACGTTCAGGACAAAGATATATTAGCAGAGCTCTGTGAGGGATGGCTGCTCTCCCCTGGCTGCACCAGACCAATTCCAGCTAGCACTGACAGCCCTTTACTTTCTTGAGCACCTAATTAACCCCCAAAGAAAATAATAGCATAAATCACTTTTGGTGCTTGCAGTCATTTAATGCAGTAGCCCGGCAGTCTGTGTCACCATTAACCCTCAACAGCCCATGGCACTGAGATCAGAGGTAAGTGCTTGTGTTCATTAGATAAAAGGGAAGTAACCACAGTGTTGAGAGAGGGTGTTCTGCTACTTTGCGTCCTGCCCCTTATGAGAAGAGGTTCCTGCACCATGCAGCCCAGATTGAGGAGAGGCATTTCAAGGAGCTCAACTGACGCGGTGAGAGGAAGGGAGGAGGCAACAGTGTGCAAAAGCAATGGCAAAGAACGTGTGTGTGAGGGGGAGGAAATCAGGAGGCTGATGAAGGGAAGCAATGTGTACATCTGTTGTTGCTCATACATATATAGAGGTTTGTGGGGCTAGTTTGGGTTGTTCTGGGCTGTCTGACTGTGTGATAAGGAGGTACAGAGGAAACATGATATGTGTGAGTTACTACACGAATACATTAAATATTTGCACCTAGTGGGTGTATTAGGGACAGATTTGGATGGGATGGGTCTGCCTGTGTGTAGTTGAAGGGTCTAGGTATTGTCTACTCATGAATGACAATTAATGGTTCCCTGCAGGTTAATGGCAGCCTCTGACCTGCAAGATGCTCCCTCTCTCAGCACTGCATCCTTGTAGCATGGCTGGTACCAGCTGTGTTTCACATAGCTCAGTGGATAGATGGAGCAGGGCAGGCTGGCTGCTGCCTGCAGACCTCTGCTGCTCCGTGGGCCTCCGCTCGGCAATCTCCCCTCCGCAGGAGCTGCAGAAAGTGCCTTTAGGTTAACCCCCATTAAATTTCCACAGCAGCCGTCTTTGGCTCAGTTTGTGTGGTGTCTCTCAGAGGCTGAGCCAGGTGCTCAAAGGTGGCTTCCTTTCTCTCAAGCGTGTGTTCAGCTGCTATTGATATGCCCTGGTTTCTTTTCAGCTTTGCAGAAGCTAGACGAGCCCTCTATGCCTCATTGATTCCCAGCAAGGCAGTTCGAATCCAGGCTCCACGGCAGCCGTCCTTCTTAGCATTCACTTCACCCACATGAGCAGTGATGGGCAATATTTAATTTTAAAGAGACAGAGAGAGGGAGAAAGAAAGTAGAAATGGGAAGAAACAGATAAGAGAGGAAATACTGATGGGAGAAAGAGTGTGATGATAAAAGAGGGAAATTAAGAGAATGACATGTATAAAAATAAAGGAGCTGATGAAACTGGGCAGAATTAAAGGCAGAGGTAAATGTCAATGTACCATTAATTACAAGGTAAGAAATCAAGGAGTTTAAAAACAGAAAGGATTTGAGGAACCTAATGCACCAAAGCTGTCTTTGCTGTAGCCCCGAGAATTTAATAGGGTTACTTCAGGAACAAATTTAATTCCAGTATAGCTACATCCTTAGTACATTTTAAATACAGTACACGTAGCTGAAATATAGATAGCAGAAGGGCAAGGTGGAGTGTCAGGGCAGAGAGATGTGCAAAGAGGGATCCTGAAATCTTCCCCCTCGGGACCAACATCACACCTGGAAACCTGCAGATGGATTCAAATAGAAGAGAAAATGTCAGTGAGGGAACCTTCTCTAGGCCTAATGCTGTGGCTCTCGAATTCAGCGGTAAGACTTGAAGGTCTCCCATCAGGCGCAAGAGCAGGCTCCTCAGATGAATTTCAAGCATAGGGCAGAAGCAATTACATACAGTTTGGATCAGTGCAGAACAAATGGGGGAAATAGCAACTGGAAATGCAGCGATACCTAGAGAGGGATGTGACAAGCTGACAAATTAGGCAAGAGCTTGCAAAAGGATGTGAAGATCAAAGAAAGCCAATTTCGTGTATAGAAGCATTGTATCTTCAGTCAATTAGAAATAGTCTGTCTTCTGATGTGACCTACTCTTGAGAATCTCATCAGAGGCTTGGGTGTTTGACAAATGGAGTGGTTTTGTGAGAAAACTGGAGACCATGCCACTGCGACTGATCTTTGAGCAAAGGCAGAGGGTTGTGAGGTAGTTTACAGCAGTTGGACATGGCTCTATTGTCATCATGCAGACTTGTGTGACGCCCTGCTGATGAGAGAAATCTCATTCCAGGCAAGCATCATGAGTGGAGACTGGGAACTGCAGCATGTAGCTCTGCTGCACGAGCTAATGGACTGATTTAAAGGCAATTGGCATGTGTGCTGATCTGACACAGAAGGAGAAGCGTCATATATGCTGACTAGTGGGTTGCCCTGTCAAAACCTGTTTTAATTCTGGAGGGAATCTGTGTTCCTATAAGGGTTCGTTGGGACAAAAATAATCAGGAGTGAGCAGGTGCTATCTTTCTAATCTCATCTAAAGGGGTTTAGCTGTGCTGGTAGGAGGTGATCAATCTCTTGAGTGTTGTATGCAAGAAGTTGAGGTAGGGGTGGGGTTCTTAGGACAACATGAGTAGGAGCAGCAGGAGAGGCTGCACAAAGAAATCTTTACAATGACTCCTGGAAATACTCACCAGCCAGATCGTAGAGTAAGAGTCTTTTGGGGAGACAGTGGAGATACCACAGGTTGGGCTTGTTCTGGATATTGGAACAGTTGGGAAAAGCTGTATACGGAAGAATGGGTGATGAGATATGAATGAAAGAGTCTCTCCTACCTTTGTTTTTATCTTCCTGGCTTGAAAAGGGTTCTGACAGTGAAAAGGTGTCAGGCATGGAAAATGTATGCAAAATGAATAAAACACCACAATTGTAATTTTCTCTGCAGAGCTATTAAAGACACGGGGAAAGATAACTGGTTCAGCTAAGCTCTCTATCTCAACAAAGTGCATGCAGAGCAGAGCCAGGCAGCTTCTGGTGAAATGTGGACACCAGACATTTAGGGAGAAAGACTGATGAGGGTCTCTGGAAAGTGAATCTTTTTAAGTGGCTGCATTTTAAAATCACAAAATTGTTGTGCTTAGAAACTAGAAATGATTGAAGAAATGTTTGGCCAGCACTGGGATTAGAGGCATTTCCCACCTGTGCCAAGTCTGTTGGAAAGACTGGCTTGTGGCTATTGGATAAAAAAATACTGGGAAGGTGATGCCAGTCTGGTCCCAAAGCAGATATGCAGAACCCAGAGCACCTCTGAGTCTGGCCAAGCCAGCTCCACCTGACATCCCCTTGGTGTATGTCGGAAATGCATCCTGTTGGTCTCCTGATTTCCATGGACAAAGTGCTCAGAGGAGCTGATCGCTCATTGCTAAGACTGGTTGGACTATTGTGAAACTCTCCCCTTTCAAAAGTACTTTGGTTTCTGTCTGCTTTGGTCAAGGCCATTCCAGAGCATCCCTCCTCGTAGGACTGATTGGCTGTAGAATGGCTTGACAGATTTACAAGCCTGCTCTTCCAAATATCCCTGGTGCCTTTCTATTGTGTGGCTCCAGTGCAGTCCCTAGTATGGGTCTGTGGGTTTTGCTCCTCTGCTGTGGTGCAATGGTAATGTGTTTAGATACTGTGACATCTCCTGGCTTCACTGTGTACTCCTGTTTATGCCAACACCTTGTTATCTCTTGTCCTAAAATACCTCCTGGTTTGCCATCATATTGTACATGCGAGTAGGCCACAGCATAGCTCTACCCATCCAGCACCACTGTAATCCCTCTCCTACATACAGCAAAGCATCACTTTCCAGATCCCATCACCCATCTGCTTCCAACACATCCTCACACATCGGCATTTTGTAATCAAATTTCTGACCTTTTCCCCAAGACTCCTTATTCTCCTCCTTGGTGTGTTTGTGTGCTCCATGCTCTACACAGGCTTTAACTCACAACGGAGGTAATTTTTCTTGGTGGGAGATACTCTTTCCCCACCCATCTCTCACCACTATCCTTTCAGAAATATCCCAGTTTGTCTACCTGTGCTCCTTTCTGTCAGTTTCCCATCAGGCTGTTTCTCTGGTCCCTCCTCCTGTGTCTGGTGTGAGTTTGTATGGCTGGGGGCTAAGGCAAGGGTAAAGTTAGCATCCTGATGGGGCCACCATGGTCTCAGGTAGGGTCTTTGCCTGCCGGGGAGACACCTGTGTGGCGTGGCTGCCCAGGTGCAATCTGTCCAAGCTAAGTCTGTGCTTGGGGGGTGAGGGGCTGATGTAGGGCACAGGGCCAGCTTCGGCTGCCATGGGAGTGAGGGTCTCCTTTCTTCTTGCCCCTTGACTTATCCGCACATCTCTGACCTCTTCATAACAGTTATTGAAGCTGTCACAGAGATGAGTGGGAATTGCTGAAACTGTGCAGTCTCGGATGCTTTTAAGTGACAGATCCAAAGAAATCCTGACCCCAGGTATCCACATCTGCATGCACAATTGCACTGTTCCTGGTGGGTTTGCTGCACTCCAGGAACGCTGTGAAGCAAAAGGGGTTCCACAGGGAGAACACACCAGTGATTGAATGTGTTGCTTCCAGTGCTTGCTTTGTTCAAAGCTGGGAAAGAGGGCTGGGGAGAGCCCAGAGGTCAAGGCTTGTCTGAAGCCAAATCTTATAAAGGGATTAGATAGATGGAAAGACAGTCATTTGGAGGGATGTCAGTCTGGCTGTGCTTTGTGGGAGTGCAGGTAATGGGAGGTAGTTTCTAATTGCTTTATTAGGCAGCACCTCCAAGGAGGCCATCCTTTTCATCCACAGTTAATTGTGGCTTTTACCTGTTGTTCAAGGACTATTTTGCCATTTACAAGAAGCCTCCTGCAACCATGCTGTAATGGAGCTCACAGATTGAGCAGGACAGGATGCGTCAATGGTTTGACTACAATTTGTAAGCAAAGCACGTGTGGTAGAGGAACCTCCTGTGCTGTGGTTTGTGAAGCAGGATGCATTTTCACAGTGATGTTTGGGGGACCCTGTCTTTCGTTGAAGAGCTTTGCTCTCCTTGGATTCCTATCCTTGTACCTGGCACAGCATCAGTGCTGTGTGGTAAGAAACTCCTTGTCTAAGAAGTCATTGTCCTGCAGCAAAACCTTGGCCAGGAAGGATGCTGCCCTTTGTTCCTCTTCTTTAAATTGATCACAAGGTTCCCAAAGTGCTTTTTAGGTTGGGTGCACAAACATTATGTGCCCACTGTCCAAATGTACCCATGTACACCTGGGAATGTGGTCACTGCTATGATGTGCAGTGATGCCACGTGGCCATTTGACAGGGAGGAATGAAAATGGTATGACCATGTGAACCTGGCATGGAAAAGATTTAGAATGAGACAATGGACACGTGGCAATCTGCATGGCAAGAGACTTCCCTGCCCTCAAACTCTTGGAGTCTGAGAAAAGACAGAAAGAATAGAAGAGAATCCTCTTTTTACTGCTATTTCTGTACACACTGTTGGTACAGTGTGACATTATATGCTGTGCCAGTAACAAGGAGAAGGACAGACTGATTCCGTTCCTTCTGGAAGTGCTGATTAGCAGTTTAAGCTCTGGCGAGATATACGCTTACTTCTGATTTCTGCAACTACTGAAGCAGTGCTCAGTCCTGTGGGAGAGGAGTTAGGCCTTCAGTAGGCTGTTGGGTATTACACTGCATGTCCTACAGCCTTCAAGTTCTTCCCAGGGGAGTATGAGCCACTTTCTGTAGCTGGCTCCATCTGTTGCCCTAGAGAAGGTTCATTTACCCTGCTAGATCACAAGGACTTCAGGTTACAGTGCTGCATGTTCTCTTATGGCCCCAGGAAGCCTCTTCCCAGGCTGGAAGTGTTGTCTAACCCATCCGGGATGCCAGGACATGTGCCTGCTTCCTCTGGTTTTGCATAGGTTTGTGGTTGAGTGTTCTGCCTGAAAGCCCTGATGTGTGGCATGGTCAGTGCATGGGCACTTTCATTGTTGCTTGGGGCTATAGGACTGATGCTGAATGGCTCAGCTGAACAGCTGGGTCTCCCATAGCTTGTGACCCTGGTTCTCTGGTTCTGTCCTTAAGTAACCTGTGCCAGCAACACTGCTGGAGTACTCTGTGAAGTTGGCCCTCATGTACTTCACTAACAGACGTGGGAAAATTAGGTTTAGGTCAGCAAGAACCTCTTCTGCCTGCTATGGGTTTTATTTCCATCACAGGAAATCTCCTCTTCCTCCATGACACTCCCCACCCTCCAATACCCACCAGAGTCTGGGGCTGTGGTGGCCTTTTAGTCTGACAATGTGAGGAGTTGGCAAGTTGGACGGGAGGAAGGATTTGGCCCTTCTCCCACCCCTCTGAGCCTCTCTCAGTACGCCCATCAGGGCTTCCAAGCAGCCATCAATAAAAACCACATTTATATTAAAACTGTAATGAGGAATAAAAAAACTTCACATTTTTTTCAATAACTCGGGATATAAAATAGAGATTTTTATCAATTATGAAAAGGATTTGGGCCATAAAAAGGTAATTTAAAGAGTCTGAGATGGATGGCGAATAGCATTAATGTCACCCAGAACAAATGGGCCCGCATTACTCAACTGAAAGGCAGGATTGGCTGCCTGTGCAGGTCCTGCTACTGCTGCAGTCTCCACTCTGCTCCCCCTGCCCTGTCTCTGTGAGAGACCCCAGTCACTGGTGGATCTTCGTACAGCTGCCCCTACAGCGGGCCCTTGTGCAGGCAGTAGCTGCCTAGAACCACTGTTTGCCTGCCGAGTGCAGGTGCGGAAGGCAAACAGGAAGCTTTGCGCTGCTCAGGCAATCCACTTTGCTTTGTCCCTTGTGCCCCTGCTTGCTCTGTTTGCAAGTTCCAGTGGTACTGACTCTTAATGTCATGCCAAGGACAACCTGGTGTCATTATTGCTACGGGAGCTTTGGGACAGGTTACTCACCCCTTCAGTGGGTTTTCTTTCTGCTCATGGCTCCTGGGAGATGATCTTGCAGAGTCCTGCTCATGGCAGCCTCTTCTGGGGTGCTCTAATCCCTGTTGCCCAAGAAAGGGAAGGGTCTGTGGTTAGATTAGAGCATAATCACCTTCGGCTTCTTTCAAGTTAATACAAATTTACAATACAGGAGGTTGGATGGTAGGCTTTCTGAAGGATTTTTTTGGGGTTCTGCAAGGAATTGAAAGAGTTGAGATCAGAAAATGCAGCGGGAAATGGCCTGGTAAGGGGTAGTTCTGATCTGCATGCTTAGTGGATCTTTAGGTGCCTGGGGGTTAGGATGTGAAATCCCTGCATGGAATTTGTTGGCTCACAGTGTCCTGTGTGCAGATGGTAGGCTCTTTTCAGTATGGTTTTCTCAAAGTTTTGATGACACCTGAAGTGTTGCTTTGATGCAAATAAATCTTGGCTGACAATGCACACCACAGCTGTGTTGGTCTGTGTTCACTGTCCACGTCCTGCGGAGGTGGTGGATGTGCTGCACAGCAGTTCTCTAGCCATCGGCGGAAAACACCTCTCAGCACATAGGTAACCCTTCCAGTTCAAAACAATCACTGGAAATGTCTATCTGTAACTGGGATTAATAGTCCTTATGTGACCTTCTTGCATATGGAGACTTTCTTTTTTCAATTGTCGTGTGTATCTCCTTTGCTCAGCAATCTCTATGCACTTATGACACAGCAGGATCTGGGCAGGGGCAGCAACACTGAGCTGCCACGTGGAAGGACTGGCTTCTGTTTCAAAACCTGCTGCTATGCTCAGGAATATTCTTACTTGATGCTCTGATCCAGACACAGGCTGCATTTAGTATGCCTGATTTTTCTCTGAGGGAGCAGGGAATCCTGTCGTCTGCCTCCTCAGTAATCTTTTAATATCCTACTTGATCCTGCCTGGTTAGCATCTCCTGTTTTCTTTGAGACTTTTACATATGCCCAGTTACTTGTTTCTTGACCCACTGGAAACAAGAAAACATGATGCAGTGAGTCTGGCAACTTTTGGCAATAGATTATTTGTAGATTAAACACATGACATAAGAGGAAACAATGAGTTATAAGGCCTGATCTGAGCAAAGCAACACTTTCATAACACACAGAATAGACAGGCAGCATTTTTTATGAATTTTTAAGAAGTATAGTGATGTAATAAGCTTTGTTTTATGGCACTTCTGGGATCTGTCTGAGAGATAGTCCCTGGTATCACGGAAAGATGTTGAGCTATAGAAAGCACTCAACCCTGCCTTTAAGTTTTCCTCCATGTGAAAAAGCTGCTATGGGTAAGAACATTGGAAATTCTCATGGGAAGCCTCATACTCAACATGCTTTCGTATTTTGAGAATTGAAGGAAAAATTTGGATCTCAAAAGTCTTTCCACTATTAGTGAGCAAAGTGTGTCAGTCCCTGGTAGGCAGGCAAGCCTAAGAGAGGAAATTTTCTCACATTCTCTTTGGAAATCAAGTTATGTTTGTGAACATTAAACACATCGTGTACTTATTTTCTGTAAGCTTTGATTTCACAGGATGCATGGTTCAGAGCCAAACCTGTGAAGTTTTCTGTGACAGCTGAAGCAATAAACTCATGTGACCTATTGCTTGTGCCAGGAGAGCTCAGCTGAAACAAACCCACGAGTTTTTCTCTTACAAAGCTCACATAAGCACTCTATCTCAAATTGACAAGTTCTTGGAAGAGGCTGTTCAGCACCAACCCTTCCAAATTTCAAATGATTAGTAGAAAATATACATTAATTGGCTTAATTCAGATAACGAATGAAACTGAGGTGGTATCGGTTGTGAGTGACGAACAAAGCTCATTTTGCTGAACACCTTACTGGATGTAACTGATTGGTTCAGGTCTATTAACTTTTATTTCCCTTTATCACAAAAGGCTAGAAGGAGGCTATAGCATTTAAAATTATCTGGACTTGTTAAGAGGGGTTAATGCTAAAGAAGTGTCTTCGTGCAACTTTTGCTCCCCTGTCCTTTGTGAACTGCTAGTGTCATTGCCTGGACTGCCAAGAAAAACTCTAAGCGCGTGCCTCCTGTCCCAGGCTGTCGTGTAGTTTGGACCATAACCTAACCTCTTCCTCTTTTTTTGTTTTCCCCTTTTTATTTGGAAGTGTGGTGAGGCTGTTTCTTAACGGTATGTCATGTCAAAGGTCTTTACCAATTTCTTGCAATCATCAGGACCAGCCCAGGAATTATGGGTTGGCTGCTCCAGGCTAAACGTTTGAGACACTGGGTGGTTCTCCGTGAGTGAACAGGAAGGACAGGAAGGATATGGACTATACTGGTTTCGTGGATCTTATCTCTCCATTGACTACACAACCATGGCACACTGATGACAGTGTGTTGGGTTGAGCATCTCCATTGACTGTGTCTTGTGCCTGATGAAGAAGGTAAAGCCCAACAAACAACAGACTCTGGGCTGGTCTCTCCTGGCTCTGCTCTCCATGGTGCATGTCTGGAGTGGATCTTAGTTCTCAACTCTTCTTTGGTAAGGTCGCTCACTGGGTTATTTTTTGAGATGGGTGCTCTTGCTTACATTAGATAAAATCTACCAAACTGCTTTACATCATCCACAGGAGCCCAATGATTTTGAACTATAGGAAGCAGAGCTAGATATGAGTCAGTGTTTAGAGGCTCCTTGTCCTGTTCTTATTCCTGGGGCTCACTCCATTGCTCCATCTGTTTTTGAGCTGCACCAGCCCTAAGGAGGGAGGTAGGGAAATTGGATTCTGGCTCTAGAATAGTGGGTTAATGGATTGCTTGGAAATGGATGTGAATTAATCAAAATTAGCCCCCTATCTTTGTTTCCTTAGCCCACTTTTCTCCTTTTAACAACCTCTAGTAGTACATCCTGGGGTGCCGGAGGAGAACTTACGTTCAAGGTGGAAGACAAATGATCTGTTTCCCACTGCACCCGGAACTGGCAGCCGTTCCCTTTGCAATGCTTGTCACCCTGCAGTGGCAGCAGCAATGCTAGGTCTGTAAGTGTAGTTGATTTATGTTAACTGTTGAAACGATAATGTTTAATCTGTAAAGTGCTAATCTATTTTTTATGTTGATTATGAATAGGCCAGCTGTGCCTACTTTCCTATTCATAGAGTTTAGTGAACAAGCCCATTTCACAAGCAGGGGTTGGAGGGTGATTTACATGAGAGCAGACACTGCTTTAAGGAGAGTAAATCAGCTGAGTTACACCACTGAACCAGGGACTTGGCAGCCCAACAAGCAGATCTGGGGGCAAGGGAAAAAACATGGGAGGAAAAGGAGGAAGAGACAGATAATAAATAAGTTGTAGAAGGAGCAGATGGATCAGTGCAGAGACATGAAAAGTAGGGGAAATATGGACAGGAGAAGAAAGGAGAGGTTGATAATCAGATGTGATATTGACAAGAAGGAAGCAGGAAATGATGTGGTTGTCTTAGCAATAGGACTTTCCTCTCTGGTTCAGTGCAGAGAGCTCTGAGCTCCAGAGTTTGTATGAGGGGATGCATGGAACCTCTTGCCTAGCATGGTGTCAGTGATGCAGGTGACAGAATTGGTTGTGGATTTAATTTGTCATGCAGTTGTCTCTCTCAAATGACTTTTCTATATCTCTTCACATTTTTTTCTGAGAGTAGGCTGCAAATGATACAAACTCCAGGGTCCCATCCAGATTTCTTTGTAAGTTATTATAACTCAACTTCTCTTCAATCCCTGCAGCTTGTCTTCTATGCTGTGGACTGCTGTACAGCTGTGCCTCTTGCTTTAACTGGCTGTCCAGACGTGCCTGTGTTTCAGTATCTCATCAAGACAGTCAACACCAGTAACTGGCTTATGGGCTTTACATCTATCTTCAGCAGGGCTTTACTGCCTTTTTATCATCTTTCTCTTCCAATATAGTGGCCTCATTATATTAATTTCTTGAAACAAATTCAATTCAGGCAGAGCTGCCCACATCTGCCAGGCTGCATCTATTTCCATGTCCACCTCGGGTCCTCATTCTTACTTTCCTGTCCTGTTACTCTGGGGCAATGCTGTGCTTCAATAAAACTTTATCATGCTTGCATCAATGTAATAATGGCCAGAGTATGAGGAAAGCATGTAACTGGGCAGGATCTGGCTGGAACTGGGGTTTGACCTCTGCATGTTTTCATTGTGCTGTGCCTCTGTCCACCCAGGTGTCAGGCTGCTGGATTGTGCAGTGCTGCTTCTGTCATTCCCACCCTTTGTTCCAGGCCTAGAACGCTTTTCTCCTCATCCTTTTCTGAGGAGACACATTCCACATAGTACTTGTGGGAGTATACCTCTCTTTGCCCATTTTAGGAGCTGGAGTGGAAGGGTCTGTCAGTGTAGCATATACTCAGATATATGCAGTGCTGTCCTGCTAGATGTGTATACTGCAATTTGCTCACCCCTGCACACCTTGCCTCTACACACACACATGAACACTTGCCTGACCCCATTCTTCACTTGCCTCTCTGTGGATGCAGGATTTTGCCTGCCATTCTGCAGACAAGCTGTGCACACAAATACACTGCCCCATGCCTCCTCCTTAACTCTCTGCACAAGCCCTGGCATAGCTTTGCTTGCCAATCAGATGCTTGTAGCCCACCTCTTCCAAACATAGACCCCCAGACATCCCCTTACCATTCTCTGTATAGTCACGTAAACATGCCCATAGATGTTTCTTCTCTATCCCCCGTCTTTTCCTTCCCCTACTTCTCTTATACACTACTCAAAACCCCCAGGCTCTCAAAACTGAATCAGAGGCATTTGAGATGAGTTACAGGTGATGTGTGTTCCCCAAAGTCCCTATATATTCTCAGGCTCTGGCAGCTGGTTATTTCTCACAGGACTGCTGCTGTTGTTCAGGCTTACTGCTGACAGGGCCCTTGGGGCATTTCTGCAGCTTTCGGCAGAACATCCCTCTACCTGGTTGTGGCTAACGTGGAACCTGTTTGCTGTGGGTCCGTTGACCCTCTCTTAGTTGGGTTTCAGCCAGAGCATGGCAGTGATGCGTTTATGCCTTGAGTCAAAATGATCTTTTGCTTCTGGGTGCTTAAATTTTACTTTCTTGTTTAATGTGCCAGCTGACCTTGTCTCTGTGGCATTTTGAGAGAGTTTTTGTCTTGAGATAAGAAAGAAATTTTTCACATTGAGGTCTGTCAGTCAGGGGAACAACCTCCCCAGGGATGTGGTAGAGTCCTCATCACTGGAGGTATTCAAGATGCGATAATCTCATCTAGGCTCCCTTTCCCATGAAAAGTCGGACAAGATGATCTTTTGAGGTCCCTTCCAGCCTGGACTGTTCTATGATTTGGTGATGCTTTCGAAGTGTTCTGTCTTTACAGCAGGCTGCTGGCACCTGTAAGGGTGATAAGTCATTTGGGAATAAGTCCAAAGGAATTTGATCAAGGGGTTCTGTTGGGGACCCTGACGTGTTTTGCTGCATAAGTGGTTCAAGAGAAATGGGAACTTTTTTGGGGACAAGACAGAACAGGTGGATTGTTGTCACCGGCCACTTATGAACATTAGTACTCCATGGGCAGTACTAGATCGAGACCTGGCCTGGAAACGAGACCTGGAGAGGTCAGTGTTGATGACAATGCCAAGGCTGCAGGCGTGCTTGACAGAAAGTTGTTGACAGTGTCTGTTGTAATGAGAAAGGAGACAGGAGGGATGGTTTGAGTGAAAAGATTAGAAGTCATGCTTTAGCTTTGTTGAAGATGAACAGAGAGATGTCTATGTAAAAGAAGATGTCTGAGAGACAGGCTAAAATTGTGGTTTGGCTGGAAGCAGGCTGATCTAGAGTACAGAGGTAGAAATACAAGTCACCAGAGAGGAGGTGGGAATTTTGTGTGAGCTATTATCCAGATACTGGGGGGGGGGGGGTGGTTAGGGGCTGCGAGCAGAGCTGTGTGGACTATCTCTAGAAAGCTGGGAAAGGGATAAGGAGGCTGCTCCGACATGCTAACATAGCCAAAAGAAGAGCAGAAGGCTAAGGAAACTACTCCCTTCCTTAGGAACTTAGGAACAGGGACCTTCCTGCTGTTAGCAATTTTCAGCTCTGTTTCTTGGGAGCTGGAGAGCTGCAGAGAACACAGTAAGCCTTGAAGATCTCCATAAAAAGGGGCTACTACTGCTCTTCCTGAACCATTGACTAAGACTCTCTTTGGGCAGATGGGATGCACAAGGAAGTTTATTAGCAGCAGAGTTGTCTTCTGTCTTGCTCTTACTACACACTGGTATAACGAGTGAGAGCCTCCTTTATTAGCAGGGGGAGAAAGAGAAAGAAACAGAGTACTTTCGTTTAAAACACAACAAGTGACTGGGAGTGGAGAAGTTGTGTGCTCTTAAAGGACTGTGATTCCAATCTGTCTGAGTGATTGACAAGTGTGGCTCCATCATCACAGACAGGAGAAATGGAGGTGAAGTAATATTTCTTCAAAAAGACCGAGAGAAAAGAGTAGATTTAATGAGCGTTGTTCAAGTGGGAGACAGCTCAAGATGAAAGAGCAAATTAAGATTAAGGGAAGCATTTGTATGTGCAAGGAGAGGGTGGAGAACATGGGGCAGGTTGGATCATCTGCCGCATAACCTGCACTATTAGAGGAATTAAGTAGCTCACAAGTCACTACTTTCTTTTTCATCATGATGGAACGGAACAAAGTGGACAGAAATGTATGTGTGTAGGTATATGTATATGTATATATGTATACGTATATACATGCCTCTGCTTTACTCTGCTTTGGCCCGTACTTTATGCATGGGCTATAAGATGTTTATATTATGAAAAGCAGGGTGCGTAGTGGCACTATTTAGTGTGCACTTTGGCAGATTATCATTTTCCACCTTCTCTCTCCACACAAGCGTAGTTTCTAGTGGACTCTGGCTTGACTCTGGATTAGGAAACACTGGCTGCTGTTGGAGGCCTGTCACAGATAGACTGGATTGTGGAACTGGTTTAGGGTGGCAGGAAGGTGATTATCTGCACAAGACGGTTATTCTGAGGTGGAAAAAAGTGGGATGCTGAAGAAGCCTGGCCATTGTTCCTATTAACTGCATCTGGAAATAGGAAATGAGCATTTTCCCAGTGGCCACATCAGGGATAGAGGAACTGGTACTTCGTTGTCATTCGTGAGTATCCTGAGGAAATAATTTATTTCAGTGGTGCAGGGGTCTTCCAGCTTCTCTACAGGCAAGTGAACTGAACTTGCAGCATAAAATTATGCTTCCAACAAACAATCTTTCCCTTGCTAATGGACATTTTGGAAAGAAAGTGCTTCTTGGAAGTTAATTCTGAGCATGGGATTACAGGCGTGGGGGAAAGCTGTCTGCATTGTCTGAAATGGAATACTTTGACAAAGAGTAATGTTCACACTGGTGGATGGGTTAAAGACTTGTTCTGAGACGTCCCAGCTTTGCTGTTCCCTCTCTCTGGTTTGCCGTACGTACTTGTGCTATCGCAGGTGTTGTGCTAGCCCTGCAGGTAATGTCTGGACTCTGCTTTTCTACTCTCCAGCTTGATATCTGCCTTGTGTCAGAATTCTAATGTGCAGTTTCTTTGCTTTCAGAGTGCTTTGTGAAACCAGCACTGGGACAAAGAATAGCTGAATGAAGCTAAGCATGGAAAAGGTGGTAGTGATACTAGTGGAAAGCTTGTAGAGCTCCAACTGTTGAAAGCATCGGCTTTCAGGGTGCTGAGCTAGTCTGTTAATCTTAGCATCCTGTGTCTCTGGAAGGTAGTAGGACACTCAGTAACTTAATTGATGAAAACAATTTTCATCTTGTGCCAGTCAGGAGGATGTTCCTGAGCCAGTTAGGTTCCAGTCTGCCTGAGAATCCTTGCTTTTATTGGACTGAATATTGTTTGTTTGTGGAAGCTGTAGGTAAGCATCTCACTTTTCAGAGGGATGGGAGATGAGGTCCCCCTCACAGGTAGGGTCTCAGGAGACGTGCATCAGCTCTGTCTGCTCCTTGCTGTTACTGCCTGTTGTAGCTGTCACCACTGAGATTGGTTTCGATCTAGGATGAGTGATATTCTCAAGATGGTTCTGCCTTGTTTTAAGGATCTGACTTTACTCGGGAAAATAAATGAAGCTACCATGTATGTGTCTGAGCACAGACTATTAAGCAGAAGTCGTCAAGGGTGGAATAAAAGAAGCTTCTCCTTAAAGTATGGCTCTGTAACAATTAAAGGTATTATAGCGGGTAGACTCATACTGTGCTGTACAGATCAGTAAATGGATGAGAAGAGAGTAAGGGTGGCTTCTTGTAGGCTTTCCCACTGCTTTTCTAGCCAGAAAAGACTGCAGAAAGAGGATAGTAGGTGAGAAGAACAGAGAATAGCCAGGATCCTAGGTATCAGGCGGTGCATGAGCAAGCCAACTTTGGTCTCTGGATGATGGAATCAAGGACTCTTCCTTTAGCAGAGTTCATTTTCTGTAACTTTCATGGCTTTGTAGCTGGGAAATGCTGTTTGTGAGATCCCAGAGAAGAGTCTCGGTGGTATAGCTGGTAGTGGGCTGCAGAGTGCCAAGGTGGTACCAGGTACGAATAACAGTAAAAAATGAACTTCATACCCTAGGTGGCTCACAGCCCTTTCCCAGAAGAAAGGCTGATGGACAGCCCTGGTTTTGTGCTATTGTGGTGCAACGTTAGCAGTGATTAACAAAGTTAGCAGTGATTGGCATGCCAGGAGCAAATGTATACCATTGGCAGATGTAGTTACATGTCTGCATATGTATTATACAGAGAGATTTAAAAAAAGATATTAAAGTTACAAATTTGGT
Source organism: Cuculus canorus (assembly GCF_017976375.1). NCBI lineage: Eukaryota > Metazoa > Chordata > Aves > Cuculiformes > Cuculidae > Cuculus > Cuculus canorus. Next base: position 18,039,900 of record NC_071405.1, read on the forward strand.
CCTGAGAAATTAAATAAAGGCAGATTAATAGCTGACTGAATAGCCCTAATTCTACTCATCCATGCAAGAGCTCTGTGACATGGTGTGGCACAGCATTACATGGGATACCAGGGTAAGCCAGTGCTAGAGCTCAGCTCTTCCGAATTCTAGGCAGGCACCTTACTGCACATCTTCCCTTGAAACAGGCCACATTGCTTTGCCATCCGGGGCACTGAAAAATGCAGGGATTTTGTGTAATAAGCCATATGTAATTGTTTCAGTGCATCAGAATACACACAAAGCTATTGCTTGTATTCATTTGGATGCATTATATACCTCTATATGTATGCACACTTACATGTATAAGTGACATGAACACCGGGGATTCCATTCAAAAGAAAGCCACTATTCTGTGTATGTCTGCAATATTATTGAAAATATTGAGTTAATAAATACATGTTCTTGACAGATGCATTTAGGAACCATCCATTAGGCTTGGCATTCATTATGTGGGGAGAAGTCCAATCAGATTTCACTGACTCAACAAAGCCGCCTATAAATTGTGGGCTGTTTGTTCTGACGTTTGATGAATTATTCTTCATAATCCACTGTCTGCTGTGATAAATCTAATCTTTCAGTTTTTGCTGTCTTAATAATTCTCAGAGCAACACTGTGACATTTTGTTTTTGTAGAGGGGATGGAAAGAGTGGGACAATGGGAAAAAAACCCTCATTTGCTTCTGGAAAGTAAATTGCTCTACTCCAGGTTAACGTTTTCTCATGCCTAGAACTCTGGTCTTGCAGGCTCTCGGGGTTGAGTGAGTCCTTGGTGTCGTGGACAATTATGTGCATGTTCTTGAAGAGATGGCCAGCCTAGGGTGAGGTTCACATCCCTTGGACCTAGTTCAGGTTAATAAAGTGAATTCCAAAAGTTCTGGGAATCAAAGTATTAGAAACAGTATCAGACATAGAATTGAGTAACTCTTCAGCTATTCTGCCATATGAAATAGACGGAACATTGTACTAGACAGTGTTAAGATGGCCGCTGCAGTCCACAAAACTTCCCTGGGAAACCTGCTCTCTTCCCAGAGGGGGATTGTGTTGGTCTGTTTTCCAGCAAGCTCGTTAATCCTATTACCACACTGCCCCACTCTGTCTTGGCTGGAAGGCTGCAGGCAGCATGATCCCTATGTAAATCTCAGCTGCAGACTGAGCTCACCTTAGCATCCATGGAGTCAGGATTGAGAGGGGACTGTTCAGTGCTATCTCTATCAGGAATAGATAAAACAGGTGGACCAAGTCACCTTGTCAAGGGAATTCCAGCTTGGAGAATCACAGCACAAGCAGATGTACAAAATTTACCTACTTTAAGTCACTTACTTGCTGACAGCTTCCACCATGGTCCTGTCTCCCAACTGCATGATTCTCTTTGTCTTGAATGGATTCATAGCAACTTCTCTGTGTGCATCTTCTTGTGCTACTGCATGGCATCAAAATACTAAGAGACTGCAAGCTGCTCCTGGCCATCACAACACAATAATGTTGTTTCTAGAGCTCTGTTGTATCATGGCCTGTGATGAGCATCCTGGAGGCAAGAAGTTAATCCTGTGTTGCCTAGTCAGCCCCTTCTGAAATAGCAGGACATCTCATAGATTGTTATCTCCAAATACAAAATGCAAGACTCCGGAGCAATTACAGTATGCTGTGATCAGAAGAGGAGATCTGCTGTGAAATTGTGGTTGAGGATTTTAATGTTTCAGTTTGCATTGCTTTGTGGTGATAAGAGAATAGCATCATCCCTGTTGGACCCCTTTTTGTGTATTATTTTGAGTGGCTGTGATTGGTGAAGATGTGGAGCACAGTGAAGTGTCTGGAGACGGCCTCTGTCCAAGACAGTCTCAGCTCCTGCTGCATGTTTCTGCCAGACTGTCAGAATGCCCTGATATGGACATATTTACACTCAGCTCTATTACTTTTGGTAACAGAAGCAACTTTATTGTCTGAAAGTTACATGACAGACATTTAATGAAGATGCACCAGAGCTCAGGGTTTACTGTGTAGACTGGGGCACTTCCAGCTATGATCCCCACATGCCCTTTGCACTCTCAGAAACTTACGGGGTCTATCAGGAACTTTCTGGGCTGTTAAACAGCAACTGAGTCACAAGCTGGCAGCAGGTGAAACAATTGCTCCATTGTCCATACTGCTGTGGTTGAGACTGATGAGTCTGGTGGGAAGAGCTTCTGAAGAACATAGGGTTGGCTGTAGAGATGAGACCAAAAGCTGAAGCCCACCACTATACCTCCAACTGTAGCCGGTGCTGGCTAAGAGACAAAGGCTATGAAAAGATGGCAGGCTTGCAGCTAAACTTTGCCTGGTATGATCTTCCTGCTCCCAGTAATCTGAAGATTAGAGGTTTCCTGGGCCAGAGATTGTATCTCAGAGTTTAATAAGTTGTGATGGATTTTCTTCATTGACTTATCTACCCTCCTGGGCTTATGGTATTTATAACATTCTGTGGCGATGAGTTATAGCTTAGTTGGTGTGGGGAAAAAAATACTCATTTTTGCTTGTTTTAATGCTACTGTCAGGTAATCTTGTGTGCTAATCATCATTTTGCTGCTTCTGAGTTCTTCTATGGAGTGAAAAGTGTTCCCAATACTATCTCAGTGACAGAAGTAAAAGTCTGTGACTTTCCATCTTGAGCTCCTTCCAGGCTCAAGAGTCCTTTGAAGTCCTGGGGAGTATTCGAAGGCAGTTTTGAAGTGCTTTAGTGAAGGACTCTATTCCCCTGGGAAATGTATCCTCACTGACACCACCTATTCTGGACTGGTTCAGCTCTGGCAGAGTTGAGGAAAGGTTCTTTGTAAGTGGTTGTAGAAAAACAGGATTTTCAAAACTGTCCTGGACTCTGCTGGAAACCTCTTGGATAGTACTTGTAATGTGAAACATTCTTTTTTAGACCATATAGTGGCCTTATTCTGGGTGTACCACATACATGGGTCTGAAGCACCATGCTGGAAGGGGTTCAGCCTGCCAGCTAAACAGGGTTGAGACACCTTCTGTTAGTGGTCCTGCATCCCACTGCATCCTAAATTTGTCCTGAACAGACGACTGAAGCATGGCCACTCTTCGTCTGCCGTGGTCACTATGGCAGAGCAGAGCCACCATATCCCACTTGGGATGATGTTACGTAGTGCTAGGTCAGGAAGGGGCTTCATGACTGTTTCAGAGTACCTTGTTAGCAGCCTTTCTGGAGAGGAGAGGGAACATACCTCTCTGTTGAACAGGCACGTTGAAACCAGATGGTAATATGTGATCATTTGCTGCAGCACATGAATATAAAAAGGCTGAGATTAAAAGGCAGTATATTTCAAAAGAAATTAGCTAGCAAGACATGCACACTTAACGTTTATGGTTTGGAAATTAAGACATCAGGCTGGAATTTGGGATATCTGGGTTAAATCCCGGCTCTGTCAAAGACTTCTCAGATAATGCTGGGCAGGTCGTGTAAGGTAATACTTTCAGAAAGCACTTGGGATTTGGGAACTTAAATCCAATTGACCTCCAGACACTTCCTAAGTGTTTAAGGATAGAATTTACAAAAAATGCTGAGGCATTCTGATCCTCAGCATTGTGGCATCAGCTGGTGCGCTCCACAGACCTCCAGCAGAGGAGTGTGTGCTTCGGGAAGGCACTTCAGTGTGTGAGGAGGCCTGTAGGTGGCAACTGGGATGTCCTGGAAAGCAGGAGTTTGTGCAGGGCCTGTGGTGGCTGCGCACCTTGTACAATGGCACTCTGGGTTTAATGATGGTCTCTAGGTGCATCCTCAGCAGAAATACATCCTAGTAAGTGTCTAAGTAGAACCAGAAAGACTTTTTATATCATCTCCCTGAGGTGTGAATACTAATGCCAACAAGCACGAAAAGAATTTGCATCTTTAGAATCAAACGAGTGTCATTCTTTAGAATTAAACAGTCAGGCCTGTGTATCCAGCCAGTGAAATACAGTGACACATTGATTTGCTGGTTGAGCGCGTGCCTGACAGGGAGCTGGCGGGGCAGAAGGCTGTGAGGGAAACCACTGCGTCCAGGGGCACTGCTCACCTCTACAGCTGTAAACCTGCAGCTGGCTGTCCTACTCCTTTTAAAGTGCAGCCCTAAAGTTCCTTTTCTTTCTTTTAAATCTTTATTAAACATGTCTGGAAACTGTGCTTCTTTCGTCTCCTGCCAGGATTACAGATGGTAACAGCCAGTTTGATAAGGCCCTCTGAGACCAGCTGTGGCCTGAAAGACGCTTGAGGGTTCCTTTAAATACCATATTGGATGGGCTCCGAGATTGTTGCAGACCTTCGATTGCTAATTATCCATTCTGGAAATGATGGTTAGAATTTTTGTTAAGGGTTCTTATTAGCTGGGTGCTTGTGAACAGTAAGAACCTGCAGCCTGCTCCAAGAACTCCCTGCCTGCATGAAATGGGTGCAGCTGCCTGCCCGTGGGAAGGACGCGTCTCTCCAGCAGGCAGTGTGGCAGCCTGGCTCACCTCTTCTCTGCTTCCATCTCCCTCACTTTTGCCTGTCTGGGACACAGAGCCTGCATCGAGTTGCTAGCTGCCTCCAGCCAGCTGCAAAAGGACAATTTCATAATGAATGAGGGTGATTTGCTAAGTGGGGGGTCCTGGAGCCCAGCCATAATTGTGCTGCTGCTTTATCTCAGCCTCACACCTGCTCATGTAATGTCCCGGCTGTGATCTCCTCCCTCCCTGTCTGCACGCTCTACCCTTCTGCTCCTGAAGGAGCCATCAATTCTCTGCCCTTCTTGCCTTCGCTACCCTTGCTGCTCTCTCCCGCAGCCTGTGGGTGTGCACAAATTCTCCCTTGAATTGCAGCAGGGCCAGTGGGTTGGCTCGAATGGACATGACTGCTAACCCGGCTTTCATGTTCCAAATAACAAGTTTTTAAATTAAATACTTCTGCCTAAAAGAACTCCCAGAGACAGCTTTCTTCAAACGATGTTTCCTTAGAAAGCTTAGTCACACAAGAATATTGTATATATTATTCCTGCCAGAGGGAATATGTGCAGCTTTTCTCCCCCTCTGCGTGCATTCAATACTTGTGAAAATGGTTGGATTCACAGTCTAGGCAATTAAAAGGTTTTGAAATCCAGAGCAGATGGAATTTTATGCAATTGATATATGGTCTTACTAGAAATGTATCTTACGGGATTCAGGCCAGTGAACTCTCAATTCTGTGCTTTAACCTTTGGAGGATGTTACTGCCATTATGACAGTTAGACTAGTGATATTGGCTGCTACTTTGTAAAGTGTGCATCCCTTTAACATGAGGATGTAGGGTAGTGAGAGAGGTGAAGAAAGCCCCAGCTTGACCTCATGTGGCAAGTTCTCTATTTGCATATTTTCCTTCCTTACAGGTACTCATAACCCAGCATGCTTCTGGCCACCTTAAATCTCTTCCCCTTAATAGGTTCTTTCTTCAGCTGATAAACAAACTTCAGTAAAGGTAAAAGTCCCTGTGTCTTGAACACATCCCCTGAGCCATCTGTTATCCTGTAGGTGCTTCTTTCTAAAGAAAGAATCTGAAATTCTTTCTAATCTGAAATAAGAATCTCGAAATCCAGAAGTGAGAGAGAAAAGAAAAGAAGGGGGGTGGGGTGGCGGGGAAGAGAGAAAAAACTTTTTCCTCGGGAGATGGGAATGTCAATAGGTTTGAATTATGGACCTGCTGTAATTAAAAAACACATAACTAGTTGTTTTTAAATGCAGTTGTTTTGCTTAATTGATTTTGCCGCCAGGACCAAAGGGAAATAAATAAATAAATCAAATGCACCTTCCTAGTGAATTACTGGTGGCAGCTGAGTCTCTGTTGGAATCTAATTGCTGCAAATGTCTGTTGCTAGCTTTAGTCTTCTGTGGAAGGGGCTGAGAGAGAAGGAAAGGGGTAGGGTGGTGTGGGAGGGGGCTCATTCCCTGGCAGCTGCAGGAGGGAACAGGCTGCTCCTTGCATAGTATTTTTCTTCCTTGTCAGCAAAAAGAATATTCATTTAACGCTTTGCATGAAGACTTTGCTTAGAAGTTCTTTATTCATATTTAATTACTAGCTTGCTGCAGCTCCCATCTTTAATTACCTTTTTAAAAGCAGGTTATAAAAATGCACTGACATTCTTTCTTTTCTCTTACTGCATAAATTACAGGCTTCTCAACTGTTCACCCGAAATCAGTCCAGCTTGTGCAAAGGGTGGGATAGGCTCCCTTTGCTAACTTCTGGGTGCTTCAAAGCTTGTCTACACCTAGTTGTGCAGAGCAGGACAGAAACCCTCAACCAGCGTTACATGAACTAACTGCATGCCTGGAGCCCCAGAAGCACGCTGGCACCCCCTCTGAGCTCATTAACTCTGTGGAGGGGCCGGGCAGCTCAGCCAGGCTATCACACTGTCGTGGTAATAGCGTCTGAGCTGCCCAGTGCTGCCAGGGTGCTGTGTTATGAAGGGCAGATGGGCCTTTGCCTGTCTCCCATTGCCTCACCCATACCCGTCTAGGTTTTTGCTTCCTGGACATCCCTCTAGTGAATCTACTTCTTCATCTACAGCTTTTCTTATAGCCTAGTCTTGAGTTTAAAATCTAGAGCTGCTAGTACTTTCCTTTCCTGACCTTAAAGTGCTTTGCTGTCCCCATCTGGTGCTTTCTCTGAGCTGAGGGCACTGGTTATTCTTACTGGAGGCCTGAGAAAGTCCTTCACGTAAAACATGTTTTCAGGCCAAGTTGTCAGAGGTGTGAACTGCAATATTTGTCTCCCCAACCTGAATCCAGGCTTTCACCATGTAAGCTGACCAATGCTGCTGTCAGTGCATGGGAACACGCACTGTCAGGTTTCGGAGGGTGATGGTGGGTGATATTAAATATCTGCAAAAATGATTTACATGTAAAGGGACTGCCGTTGGCTTCTGCACCCAGTGATAGCCAAGGATGCTGACTGTAATCGCTCCAACCTGTTTTCTGGACAGCCAAGAGGGGTCCCTCACCTGCTGCCTGGCCAGACCATGTCCTAGATGAAATGCACTGCTAGGGTTGTGCTACAGGTTTCCATAAGCAGAGTATCTCCAGGGCACTTTGGTGCTTGGCAAGCTTCAGTGGGAGGCCAAACAGTGGCAAAGCTGAGGCAGGGTGTAGAGGAGGGCTAAAAGGGCTGAATCTGCCCAGCTTTGGCATGTGTTGTCTCTGGCCTGTAGGGAGCACTTTCCTTAGAATAGTCTCTGGTACTCCAGCTGATGCCTATTTCTCTTCTCCGGCAGATAGAAGAGCTCTTTGTGAGTTTTGAAGATACTCCCTTGGGAGCAGCATCACTAGCCCAGGTGCATAAAGCAGTGCTGCGGGATGGGAGAACGGTGGCAGTGAAAATCCAGCACCCAAAGGTCCAAGCTCAGAGCTCCAAGGATATTTTGCTCATGGAGGTAAAACTAGCTATTGACTTGACTTACATACTAATTGCCATTGAAACGTGTGGGACACACATTCGCCTATGATGTAAGCAGGTATAACAAGACTGTCCTGTAGCTTTGAAACCTCCACAGAGATAAATGCTGTCTTATGCAAATAATACAGAATGTTGATGGGGATTGGAGGGAGGGTGATTGTATGGGTGCAGAGGCTGAACAACAGGGTAAGACTGAACAAAGGCAGAAGGAGAAGACAGGTAAACATGAATGATATCTGAGTAAGTCCATATGAGATTTAAAAACTAGAAAGGGAGGCCTTAAGTCTCTCTTCTGCCTATGTGCCTATTAGCTGGTGGATTAAGACCCGGGGAGGATGTGGCTGCCCCATCCGTGGAGATGTTCAAGGCCAGGTTGGATGGGGCCGTGGGCAGCCTGATCTAGTGGGATTTCCCTGCCCATGGCAGGGGGGTTGGAACTAGATGATTTTTAAGGTCCCTTCCAACTCTAACTATTCTATGATTCTATGATTAAATTGGTCTCAGTTCCCCTTGCAGTCAGAGCTGTGTGGCCGAATTAAAATCATTCTCCATGATTAGCATGTTTTTTTTCAGTTAAATTCCAGTGTGGATTCAACAGTGGCTGAACTTCCTCTGATTCAGTTCTGTTTCTTGATCAGCTCCTTAATTCTGAACTGATTCATGCTGGAAATAAAATCACTGAGATATGGAGAAGGCCACCCAAAACGGGGAGACACATAGCTAGGAAAAAAGTTTCAGTGCCTGTGTCCTCTTCATTGCCCGAGTGATGGGTACTACTCATCTTCTCAGTGCGATGATGTAGCTTCTCTGAGACTGCTAAATCTAATCAGTTGAAGGAGAACTGGAGAAAAGCTGTGGCACTGCACTGCGTTGCAGGGGTCAAAGGTGCCAGTGGTACGATAGGGAATAGGAACTGTAGACGGGGCTGAGGTGAAGGAGAGGGGAAGGATAATGGTAAAGCTTTCAGCTCTCCTAGTAAACCTCTGTGTGCATGTCCAGTAGATGTGCGCATCCATTGGTAGACAAGTTTGGCCATGGGACTAAAAAAGGGAAGATTAAGCTGAGAGAGTCTCGTAACTGTTCAGAGGGTACTGTTTGTGCAATGACACACAGTTTTCCTTCATAGGAGATCAGAAACCAAAGAACCTGCCAGCACCCTCTCAGAGAAGCATATAACTAAATCTTCTTTGGGCAGTTAAAACACTCTGCTTTGAGGAATCCTGGCTAGTCTGCAAAGAAACACGTCTGGTTCCAGCTAGAGCATATCAGTTTGCAGCTGAACATTTACTTTGAACTTGTAGTGAAATAATTTTTTAATTCAATAAAGATGCCCCAATGAGATGGGATATCTGTTGCAGTGCTCGTTTGAGAATAGAGAACTGAATTTGCTTTGAGTCCAGCTGTAGATTTGGATTTGCATCAAGGCCTCTCTAAGGCTAACTGCAGTGGTGTGCCTGACGAGTTTGCTTTTGTGAGTTGTCAAATGCACAGCAGTTCATAGAATCATAGGATCACCAGGTTGGAAAAGACCTCTTGGATCATCGAGTCCAACCGTTCCTGTCTGCCACTAAACCATGTCCCTGAACACCTCGTCTACCTGTCTTTTAAATACCTCCAGGGATGGTGACTCAACCACCTCCCTGGGCAGCCTCTGCCAGTGCCTGATGATCCTTTCTGTGAAAATTTTTTTTCTGATATCCAGCCTATATATAACCTCCCCTGGCACAGCTTAGGCCATTCCCCCTTGTCCTGTCTCCTGTCACTGAGGAGAAGAGGCCAGCTCCCTCCTCTCCACAACCTCCTTTCCAGGTAGTTGTAGAGAGCAATAAGGTCTCCCTTCAGCCTCCTCTTCTCAAGGCTAAACAACCCCAGTTCCCTCAGCTGCTCGTCATAAGACTTGTTCTCCAGGCCCTTCACCAGCTTTGTTGCTCGGCTCTGGACACACTCCAGAGCCTCAACATCCTTCTTGTGGGGGGCGTGCCCAGAACTGAACACAGTATTTGAGATGCGGTCTCAGCAGTGTTGAGTACAGGAGAATAACCTACCTGGACCTGCTGGCCACACCATTTCTGATACAAGCCAAGATGCCATTGGCCTTCTTGGCCACCTGGGCACACTGCTGGCTCATGTTCAGTTGGCTGTCAACCAACACCCCCAGGTCCTTCTCCTCTAGGCAGCTTTCTACCCACTCTTCCCTTAGTCTGTAGCGCTGCATAGGGTTGTTGTGCCCCAAGTGCAGGACCCGGCATTTGGTCTTGTTAAACATCATACTATTGGTCTCAGCCCAGCGGTCCAGCCTGTTCAGTTCCCAGGGGGCTTATGGCATCCTTCATTCCTGCTCCCGACAGAACAGCAGAAACTAAGCAGTTAAGGAGGAAGGATATGCAAGGTAGTGGTAGACTGTGAGAGCAGGGCAGTAAGAGGACTGTGTAGGAATGAGCCAAGACCTAGATGCACCTTTAGACATTTGCCCTTTTAACGCTGGGTATAAAAGAGAAAAAAAAAACCTCCTCACATTATGTTGCTATGATTGGTGGTTATACTGGTAAGAGGCAAACAAATAATTTTAGAATGATCCCTATCTTTTCTGTTATTAGACTAATCCTTCTGGTGAACTTGAAACTAAAACAGTGTATTTCCTTTTGGCTGTTTAGTATTGTCGTTCCTCTACAGATGGTATAGTTTGTCATCCCCGAGATCTGCTGTGTACACACAGCTATGGGAAAGTAGCTCACGACATGACACGTGCAGTCTTGTTTTTAGAGAGTCTCTTGTGGAGTGTTGGCTTGCATACGTCACTGTATTCTTGTGTGGGACTCATTTTGTGTAGGCTGCACTGAAAGCAAGATTATACACACTGAGGTTCTGGTCCTTTAAGAATTAGACAGACATTGCAGCTAGGTAGGAGGTTGATTTAAATATTGATGGAAATGGTCTTGTTTGGAGACTGATGGGAAAGAATTTGAATGGGAAAAGCTAGATGGAAAATTCTTAAATTCACTTGGGGTTTCATAGCATCGGTGCGGACTAAAAATCAGTGCAGCATCTGTTAAATCCAGAGAGAGATACCTCACTGCTCTTCTTTTATCAATACTTATTTCAAGACAATATGTTAGACAGATATTAGAAAAGGGACAGGACAAATACTTGTTAAGAATGTCCCAATTGATGGTCAGTTTGGCAAATTGATTGAAAAGAGCATTTAAAGAAACAAAAAAAAATGCATGAATTTTTCTCACATCAGACACCAGGGGAATAAACCTGCAGCCACTGTAAAGTTTAGTACGCGTTCATGAAGATCACTGGTTACATTGCATTTGGGTGACATAAATTTGAAAGGATTTATGCCTCTAGATATAACAGTAGAAAAATCATTCAGTAGTGTCTGGAACCTGGTGATTACATTTTTAAAGGAACATTGGGTTTGGAACTGACATTTAGATAAGAGAAGTAGAGACAGGGGTGGAGAACAAACGTTTTCACTCAGCTGAACAGAGCAGTGGTGGTTCATAAATTTATTTCTTGTCATACGTTTTGATGATAGGAGCTTTCTGTGTGTGCTTTAAATGTTCCTCCTGTGGTGCAGGAATTCCCACCTCAGTGGACAAGATCTAGAAAGGGAAAGTGTCCAGGAATAGTCACTGACAAGTCTGTATTCATTTTTAGATAGATGTACAGAACAAGCTAAGATAGGGACAGCAAATCAGATTGCATTTTTAGGTTTTATTCCTGTTTTATCACTCAAGAAGTTGAAAACAGCCAAACAATTTTCCTTAAGATGTGGTCCAAATTGTCAGCTTGTGTAAATTTGTGGTGCTGTTTGAGAAACTGGCCCTTCATTAGAACAGAAAGCATGCTTGGCTGCTGTGCAATGTAGATTCTGCCATCCAAGTGCATAATCTCGATTTTCTTCCGGAAGGAGAGCCTATTACTTGCACCTTAGATGTTGTTTTAAGCAAATGTTTCCAGGAACTTCTTGGCTGGGCTTTGCAAGGCCCTGTGCGACTGAATACCTGATCCCTTGAAGAGGATGCCAGGTGATGGACATGTGATACTTAGAAAACACCACCTCAGCATTGCTGAGGATATCTGTTGCTGATGCTGGGGATCAACCCACTCTGTGAACCCCACCTGAATTGTCCTTTAAAGATCCATAGCCTACTACCTGTATCCAAACTCCACTGTCTTCTCTGAACTGCCTGGTGGATTTTCTGTGCTAGCAAAATTCTTAGCAGTGGAAAAAGTAACAGAGAGATGACAAGTCTTACTTCAGGTTTTCCTCTTCTCTGTTATCTGAGGCTTATTTGAACGAAGCCAAATAGTGATGTGTTGAATTATAAAGCTAAGAAGAGAGTTGCTCTTGGGCCATGCCCTTGGTGAGATCTGGCCGTGTAATCTCTTCTCCAGGGCTTTGTTCTCTTACTTCAAGGGGAAAAGCAGCTGTCTCCCTTCAGTGTCTATGCCATCATTGAACTCCAAGATGGGCCTCTGTGGAAGGGCAAGCCAAAATTTGTGTTGCACGACCAAGGCACGACACCATGTGTTGTGTTATGATACTGTAAGAAGCCCTACTAGGATTTGGGATGCAGGTTGATTTTATTGTCTGTAAGTTACATGGAATGATTCTATCAAAACAGCACTGTGTGTAGCTGCATGGCTTTGGAGCCAGGATGCAGCTGATTGTCTGTTTCCTTGCTCTCAGGTTCTCCTCTTAGTTGTGAAGCAAATCTTTCCAGATTTTGAGTTCATGTGGCTGGTGGAAGAAGCCAAGAAGAATCTGCCTTTGGAGCTGGATTTCCTCAATGAAGGCAGAAATGCTGAGAAGGTTGCTCATATGCTTAAGAACTTTGACTTCCTGAAGGTGAGGGAACACATTTTCCTTGTATGTGTGCGCATTAATAGTCTATGTGTCTTGTGCATCTCATTCACCTCGTGTATGGAGGAACCATACAGAGAGAACATGGAGTTTGGTTCCTCTGTGTTGTTCATCTTAGACTACTCTGCTGATATGGACCAGAAACTGTTCTGAGACATGCTTCCTCCTTGTCTGTTTCCTACTGTAGGCACTGTGAATTGGATGAGGAGTGGTGGCCTGGGGCCAGTGCGGTCCTGAGCCTGCCATTCGTTTCCCCAAACTGTTTCTGAACTTGTCCAGAGATGTGTGAATTTGCCATTCTTTGCTGAGTCATATGGTGGGACTTTATCTCAACTGAAGGCAAGAAATGAACATAAACCAGGAAAGCCAGACTGAAGCTGATGATGTCAAGTAGGGTTTGGTACACTGTATCTCAGGAGGAAGCATGTTCATACAAATATTTCCTCCTGCAGAAAAGCACATTCTCGCTCTGGTGTTGAGCATACATCCTGCGTATGCTTCAGTGGCTAATGTCTTCATGTTACCTTTGTACACAAACTCAGCTGCACCCATGTTGTGGTCTTTCCCACTGACGCTCTAACTCCACCTCTCCCGCTACACAATGACTGAGGTCACTGACAGGTGTCTCAAGTGCAGCCAGACGTACACATCCCTTCTTTGCAGACATGCACTCACATCTTTGAAGTCGCATGTGTACGAATCTTTTGCTGACATACAAGAGGCACAAGCCTGCACTGTGTGCGTTCTGGAAATACACAAGTGTGGTCAAGCACAAGTAGTGCTGTAGGCACAGTGGCTGATGTAACTGTGCTCACACATACATAAAGGTGGCAAAAAATGCCCCCTCCTTTGAACCGCCTCCATACAGACATCAAAATTGGGTTTTCACCTTCTGTTTATGCAGAAGTCCCAAACTAGAAGTGACAGATATTTGAAGTTTGTACTTTACAGGATGATGCATCCTTTTTGTCCTTGCTTCCTCCATGCAAGGACTATAACTCCTTGTCACCTGACTCCATGCTTGATGCAGTCCTTTCAGAGCCCAGTGGCCTTCCTATAGACACAGGTAGCTAAAAGTCACCAGAGCTACCGAAAGCCAAAAGCCAAGAATTTTGCTGAGTGGGTGCTTATCAGAAGTGCTGCGTGTTGGAGACCTGTATCCACTGCTGCTGTAACTAGGGTACTGTGAAATAAATCCCTATGGAGACGGCCAATCATTTTCTCGCTGGGTTAAGGAGCTATCATGATATCAATATGTGTAAGAATAACAAATGGCTTGAGATGGCTAAATAATGGATCCTCCCGTCTGACCTGCCAATTCAGAGACGTGTTCATCACCCAAAGGCAATGGAAGAATTGGGCTCTGTGTTATTAATTTTCCTAAACACGCTAGAAAGCTGAGAAGTAGATTTTGTGCTGTGAACCTATTTGAGCTTTTAAAGCCAGCAATAAATTGTTTCCATGCACTAGCATTACAGCCAAACATCTGTGAGCAATTAAAAAAATCGCTGAAGAATTTGGCTGTGAATGAGAGAGACATCTCCAAGAGCATGGATAGCACTTTACAAGCCACTGACTTGCGCCTGTAAGTCTTGAGGTAAGAATGAGTGTCATCTGAAATAATCTAAGGCAGCAGGGATCAGGGAGCTAGATGGGGCTGGGGAACTGTTAATTTTGGAGTTTATTTGCTATCTCACCAGTCTAACTGCAAAGAATGGACATCTAGCTAAGCTGGGAAGGCTGAGAGTAAAGGCATCCCCCCTCACCCATAGTGGATCCCTGGATCACAGTCTACTCAAGGTTAACAAGCAAAGTATGCCAGGAGTGTTGAACAGTGGGAATGAGGAGCATCGGAATTGCTCAGCAAAGGAGTCTTTGATATAAAGCGGCACACACGTGGTGACTTAGCATTGAGTGACACTGGGAAAATGGTCTCTCTCTCAGGCAGGAACACTGGAGGAGGCAGACAGTTTGTGAGAGACTGAGACACTGCCAGTAGTTACAAGCAGAGTATGAAACAAATGCTGCTTGTTCAGGAGTTATGACGGGCTACAGTGGCTTGGCTGGTTCCCCTGGCTTTGGTCACACTAGCTGGACCACATCTTTTACCTCTTCCTGTCCTGCCCTAAGGTGCTGGATCCTCACAGTGTGCAAGTCCTGAGTCACAGCCAGGTGAAGTGAGTGGGGAGAGTGGGCTGCACAACTGTCTCTGTCATTACAGGATCCAAAATGTGTATCTCTGTACTGAGGCGCAGTAATGGGAATGGGTGGAGTATACCTTTGGTCAAATGCGCCTGTCTGGCTTCACCCATGTGCAAAGGCTAATCTGGACAGCTTGGGAGCACAGTGACATGAAGAACATCCAAAGGGAACTTCGACAAAAGGACTCTTGACAGTCGGGACTTCAGCATGGAAAGAATTTGGCTGGCAAGAGAGACTGAAAAGGAGGAGCCAACCTGAGCAATGCCTGCGTCACTGCCTCTCTTGCTGACACCAAACCTTTTACTGCTACCTCACACAGCTTGATTTACTGTACATTAAAGGAAAAGTGCTTTGACATTTTACGCTTGCTATTGTGTCACGTTGGCAATAAGATAGTTAAGGGTCTCCCCGGGTTTCTGTGACAAGCCCCTTGTTTGTGACACTTGATTTTTCTCTCAGTTCAATTGCAGATGGCCTAAGTATGCCGGGTTTGTCAGCTCAAAACCATTCGTGTTCTAAGGGACACTGTGGAGATGCAATTTATGACAATGGCTTATCATTTTTAGAGCTGCGTAAGTGGGCCTTGTGCGTAGCAAATGAGGTGCAGTTCCTGTCTAAAGCTGAGTGGATGTTTCAGAAACTTGCCATAGGTACCAGTTAAACAGCAGATAAGAAAGTGCTCAGACATGAGTGGGATGGGAGGTGGTCAAAATCTTGTAGAGCCAGAAATGTTGCATGAGGATGGATCCTGCTGCCATTGAATTGGTGTGTTGTCCTTGCACACATTGCTGCTGTCCTGGGAAAGAGGACAGTAGATGGATTTATCTCCCTTGTGCTCAGGAACAAACACAAGTCCTCATTTCAGCCTCTTCCGTTTTTACTCCTTTTCTTGGTTGTGTGTGATATATTCTTCTTGCTTTCCCAATCTGTTGTTTGACCTAAGCCATCTCTTCCTGTTTCAGGTCCCCAGGATCTACTGGGAGCTCTCAACAAGGCGTGTCCTTCTCATGGAGTTTATGGAAGGGGGACAGGTGAACGACAGGGCCTATATGGAGAAGAATGGCATCAATGTTAATGAGGTAGTTTCTCAGCCACCTCTGATTTGGGTGTGGTGGGCAATGTGAAACTCATGATGACATCAACTGACTGCAGTGCAAAATGGAGGCTGACAGGGCAGGAGGGGTCAGAGAAAGAAGCGCGTACAGATGTGAATAGAACAATCAGTTCGGGAGATCTCAGTTCTTGTGCTTCTGGGAAGCATAACCACTTTTTTTGAATACTGTGCTGTAGGCTGCACAGCTGGAGAGATCTTCAAGGAGACAGGTAGTGAGACGTCACCATGCTCTTATGTTACGTACATCCATGGTTTGTTCCAAGATGTCTGTTTGTGTTATTCCTAAAGGAACAACTTGTGCTTTGTTTTCTTTTTTTTTTTTTTTTTTTGTTTTTCTTGGTCTCTTTTCTTTCTCTCTCTTTCTTGTGCATTAACTTTCTCCTGGACAAATGCATGGGATGTAGCTTTTACATCCCAACAGCTATCACCTTATGCAGAAGACAAATCATACATCATATATGATTACAGTTATTAGACTGCTGGAGCCTCAGCCATGGTGCTTTGCATAATATTCTGATATGGGTGGTTATCTTCTGCTTTCCAAAATCTCCCATTTTCTTTCAGATGCAACAGTTTACTTCTTTGCTTCCTGGTCCGACATAGCTGTGTAGTTTTGCAGTCCTTCATTAAACAGCTGTCAGATTTCATCCCTTCTGAGAGGCTGTATTTCCCTGATGAGTAAAATAGTTTGTATGTGTGACATGAAGTTGGGAGAGCACTCTGAATTCTTTGTGGCTGAGAGATTTTTGAGAAAAAGAGGGTCCTACTTCCCAGAAGGGCTGAGAAGTTGCAGGGGCATAGGGTTTTGAGCCATTGGACAGTATGTCAAGCCACACCTTCCAGTCAGTGAGTGCTGTTTGAGGCACTGCTGCTTGGCTTTCCCCTTGTGCCCTATTGATGAGCCTCAAAGCTGCACTTGGTTGACTGGCTATCAAAGAGCTAAGACACAAAATCAATAGTATTTAATCTATCCGTCCACTTACCTCCAAAATCTGAACACTTCCTCTCTTTCTGCTCTTCTTCCTCTCTGCTTCCTTTCTATCCATGGCAAAGTTCATGTGGCATCATTTAAAGACATGCCAAAGACCTCTCAAGGGAGGGGAAATATGGGTTTGGTGTGCCACACGAGGAGAGAATGTTAAGTGTATCTTCTCATCTGTCTCCCTAAGTCAGCATGCAGCTCTTTCTCTGCCTGAAGAGCTCTGCCAAATTGTGGATGGAGGACTGAGTAACCTGCCTGTTTGTCTGCCTCTTTCTCTTTGCCTCTTCCTCTGCTCTTGCATCTCACGGAAGTGAATGACATATTTTCTAGTAACCACTGCAGGCAGCAAGGTAGGCACCTTTTCATGTGGTTCTCTACTGAAATACAGGAAAGGAAGGTCTAAGGTTAAAATAGATTTTGAGACTTGCCATTGGAACTGTGATGAATAAGTCAAGGTCCATGGGTAATAGTGAACAATGCTCTGTTCCCTGCAAGATGTCTGGTCCATTTTGCATTCATAGGACTTCTTATGTGAATACAGCCTCACATGTAGACAATGCAGTCTCTCTCCTTTCATGTCTCCATTGGAAAGAATTTGGAGCATTTCCAGCTGATCAGAGGTAGACCCAATTCCTTCTCTGTGCCTGTTTTTAGCTGATAATCTTTCTTCGTATTTACCAACGTAAGTGCCTCCATGATGCATTTGATCTGCAGAGAACACCATAGTGTGCCTCTTGAGGAAATGGTAGCTCATGGACTTTGCTATCAAGAGAGATTTTAAAAACCTTGTCCATGGCAGAACATGCAGGCAGCTCCATTCACCTGGACAAGTGAACTGGTCAAAAGCAAGAGAACCATTTCTTTGAGTGGGTTTATCCTATCCTTTTCTGCCATAAAGGCAGAGGTCAAACCTAGCCCACAGTGCTCAGATACAACAGTGAGTATTCCTCAAGAGTAGTGAGTCCGAAAGTCTTGTTTTGATTCAGGATGACTCTTGAACAATATGTACATTCAGATTTTGAGCTGGATTTCCTCACAGTTCTTGGACAGCAGATCCATTGAGATTGAGGTAGCTAGCATAGTGTAGCTCCCTGGGACTTGGGTTGCTTCTTTGAATTTTCCCAAACTGAGGGAGATAACAAAGGTGTCTGGAGGAGCCCAGGGAAAAACATTATCTGCAATCTTCCATACCTCACTCTCAGTCGGGATGGAAAATTCAATGACTTTCGCCTTTCAGTGGGATCTTTTGTTGCCAGCATGAGCCAAAATAAAGGAGGTAAACAGCTAACTTCAGTTTTTCTAACCTGCAATGGTTAGGTTTCTAACCTGCTTGTGATAGGAAAGATTTAGGGTGAAAATTCAGCTTGTTTTTTGTTCATCCATGCGTTTGGTAAGGTCATTATTTGACATCTTGGTACAATAGGTTTCATGTAGGAATTAAATCACATATTTTGCTGATTCTGAGCTGATCTCTAAACAATGGCTAAGATGTAATTTTAAAAAAATTGTCAACAGACTTCTACTACTGCAAAGTATAAGCTTCAGAGGTTTCTGGCAGTCTGTCAGGTACAGGATGTTACTCATCTCAGTGGTAGGACTGAGTTTCTGCAAACTTTATCAGTGCCTGTGCTGAGCTGTTCTTTCTTCCTTTTCTCTCCCCACCCTTTGACATTAATTACCCCCTGAATTATTGTTGCCAGCAAAGCATCAGTAGAAAGGAGAGACTTATGTCTCATGGAGAATGGGGTCTGTTACTATGGCCACAGTAAGATGAGGCAGGAGCAGTGCACACCTCAGACCTCTCCTCTGGCAAAGTGTAGAAGATGGGAACAAATATGACCAAGGTCTGTTATCAGCTGCTGCTGTTGATACTCTGGGTAAAGAACTGCATGGCATGGTGGTGAAATGAGCAAAAGGTAGCAGACACTGAGAGGAGCATGAGAAGGGGGTGAAAAAGCCAGGTTTCAAAACTGTGACATGGCTGATAATACACAGCAGTTCTGGCTTTCAAGAGATGCATTGGCTTCCTATAAATCACCTCTATCTATCTATCTATCTATCTATCTATCTATCTATCTGCCCTCTATCATCTTACTCCATTTTTCTTTTTACTGGATGGAGGAAGAGGAGTCTTCACCAAGAAGGATTTCTCTTGTATGACAATGCAGCCTTGAAAAGCAAGCTGAGCCTCTCTCCTCTAAATGGAAAGGATCCCTGAGGTGAAAGCTCCCTTCAAACCAGGTTACTGACATTTACTTAATACCGTCTGTAGCAGGATTATCATTAAAGCTGCCCAAAAGCACATTAATCTCTCTCGATCCGTCCAAGCGCTGGATTGTAATGGCATTTAATCAGAGAAGGCTTTGATTTCTAAAGACAAGTGCAAACACTGAAATATCTGCCTGTGGAACAGTTACTTATTCATGTGCAAGTGTAGCTGAGGATGAGCGTGCAGCTAGAATATTGACAGTGGTAGAGAAGCCCGCAGAGGTGAGTTATCAAGAAAAGAGCTGGCATGAAATTTGAGGGAAGACCAGGCCATGGCAGGGTTAAGTAGGAGGCCACCTGAAAACTGGGCGGTTCCTGTTCAAGACATGAGAGCATTTGTGCATTTAAGGTCTTGCTTGGGAAGTTGTATTTGGAAGAGGTGGATAGAGCCGGGAAGAGAGGGAAAATAGACCTAGAGGCTCTCAAGATGTTTGTGGCATATTGTATGCTGAAGGGAAAGAAAGATAGCAAGGCTACATGGACTTTTAAAGAAGGTCTCAAATGGCCCAAATGCTCCTTTTGTACCCATTCTGATTTTACCTGATTGATTTAGAAAGACATTGCCTGGATACAATCTTATCATTATCTCTGATCTGTTGCATGCTGTCTCTCCTTGTGGATGCTTTGCCTGTCTCCTCAGACCCTGCTAAATCAACAGGGTGTGGGAGCTGTGGGGCTTACAGACGCACTTGTGACATGTGTTGTATTACCTCTGAGTAATCTGCCAGCTCAGGTAGCCAAGTGGAGAGTCCCCCATGATCACCCTGGCTTGGACTTGAGTCAGGGAAAGAAAATGACGCCATGTACTTGAGCTCACTAGGAGCCTGATCGTGAATGATTCAGAAGTCAGGAATGTGTTTTGTCCAGCTGAGAAGTGAAAGCAAACAGCTAAGGTACTTAAGATGAGCTACTGTGCACAATTATTGCCATCTGTCACCCCATCCTACTGTGGCTTTTTGCTTCCTTCTGTTACTAAATGGGTTCTGCACCGGAACAGTATCTCTTAGCTCAATAAAAAGCCCAGCTACCTTCTCATGGTTGACAGCTTTGCAACTTGAAATATGCTTTCAGTGTGGGATTTACCCTTCTGCCAAGAGTCACGAGCTGCTGCCTTGTTGCTGCTAAAATTTAAGTGGGATTTCCCAGGGTGGGATCCCTTTGTCAGCGCAAGTGTCTCTCATGTCTCAAGGATTTGTGCTTATAACACTCAAGTGTCAGATGAAATGGAGCATGGAGAAGAACACTGTTTCTGGAGAAATTTGCAGAGACGATCAGTGCCGGTGCAGGTGTGTGCCACAGCAGAGTGGGGAATCATGACATTCAGAGGGGTTTTCTGAAGCAGGGAAGTTCCAGGGAGAGCACAGAGACCCACAGAGATCCACCAGGAAGCAGCGGCAGAGTGGCTGACACAGTGTGGATGGGGCCAGCGGTAATGGCAGCCACCCCTACTCCCACAAAAGTCAGTCCTAGGGAGTGCAGCAACCAGGAACATGGCAGCCAGGGTGGGTGAACAGAGCATGGCATGATAGCCAGAGCACAGCCAATCCCTCCATGCAGATGGAGCTGCTGAGGGGAGAGGCTGTAGTGCAGACCACAGACTGCAGGAAGTGCCTAGACCTTTCTTCTGGGGCAGGGGCAAGCAGCAGACCTGCCTGCAAAACGTGTGCTCAGGTGGAGGAGCTGCTGCAGCAGGTGGCTGAGCTGCAGGAGGTGGTGAGAAGGCTGTGTAGCATCAACGAGCCTGAGGAGGAGTTAGGTACCTGGTTCCAAGTGCAGTCTGCTGTGGGCCCATGGCCAAACAACCCAAAACTCTGCCACCAGCACACACAGAAGGGAGGTGGGACGATAATGAAGAATGGAATCTTGGAAGGCAAGGACCAGCAGTAGGAAGAGGCTTCACCCAAAGCCTGAGGTGTCCTTGCAGAACCACTTCACTGTTCTGCAGACTGAAAAGGAAACACCCGTCACATCCAGAGAGGTGCTGGAGCCGAGTAAGGCAGCCTGGTCTGCTCCCTGGATAACAGCTGGCACAGCAGAGAAAAGGTGCTGAGTGACAGTAGTAGGAGACTCTCTTCTGAGCAGTAGGGAGGCACCCATTTGCTGACCCAACCCACTCTCCAGTGATATGCTGCCTGTCAGGGGCTCGTATCAGGGATATCACCAAGAGGCTGCCAAAAGCCCACTGACTACCATCTGCTGCTGTTTCATGTGGGCATCAGTGATATGGCTAGAGGCGGTCTGAGGGGTGTCAAGAAGGATTACGGAGCCCTGGGAGCAGCCGTAAGGAACTCTGGAGCACAGGCAGTTTTTTTCATCAATCCTCCTTGTCAAAGGAATTGGGTTTGAAAGGGCCAGTTGAGTCTGGCAAATCAGCAAATAGTTACAACAAATGGTTACAGGACTGGTGTTGCATCCAGGGCTTTGGCTACTTAGACCGTTGGACTTGCTTAGAGAAGCCTGGTCTACTGGAGGCTGATGGGATCCATCTGTCAGAGGAGGGAAGAGCATCCTTGGTCATAGGCTTGGTCATAGCCTGGTGAATAGGGCTTTAAACTGAAGTTGCTTGGGGAGTGGAACCTCAATCCATCCCACTCCTACCAGTTTGATGCCAGAGCTAACAATAGATGCCCAGAGCCTGGAGAAGGAACACAGATCAGCAGGAGAGCACCTGAAGGGAAACACAAAGGATCTCCATCCAAAAAGACCACTTCATCAGGGGCCCAACTTAAGTGTCTCTATGCAAGTGCATGGGGCATGGGGAATAAATGCGAGGAGTTAGAGATGTGCACACACCTGCAGAGATGTGATCTCATTGGCATCATGGTGGAATGGATCCTATGATTGGAATGTTGGGATGGAAGGATATGGGCTCTTTAGGAAGGGTAGGCAAGTGAGACGAGAAGGGGGTGTCGGTCTTTATGTCACTGGAGTGCACGGTGCGCGGGGTGGATGAGGAGCCAACCAGAAACTCGTGGGTCAGGATTAAAGGGAAGGCAGGGACCGGTGACATTTTAGTGGGAATCTGCTACAGGCCACCAGACCACGTAGAGCGAGTGGATGAGGCCCTTTATAGACAGATAGACACAGCCTTGTTTTCACAAGCTCTGGTCCTTGCAGGGGACTTCAGCCACCCCGATATCTGCTGGAGGGATAAGACAGCAGGGCACAAGTAATATAGAAGGTTCCTGGAATGTGTTCATGATAACTTCCTTCTAGAAGTTATAAAAGAGCCATGAGGAGAGGTGATATGCTGGACCTTGTTCTCACCAACAAGGATGGGTGGGGGGTGTGAAGTTCAAGGAAAGCCTTGGCTACAGTGACCACAAAGTGATCAAGTTCAGGATTCTTAGGGCAATAAGGATGATGCTCAGTAAGCTCACTACCCTGAACTTTAGGGAAGCAGACTTTGGCCTCTTCAGGGATCTGCTTGGTAGAGTACCATGAGGTAAAGCCCTGGAGGGAAGAAGGACCTAAGAAAGCTGGTTAATATTCAAGGATTACCTCTTCTGAGCTTAGGAGCAATTCTTCCCGACAAAGAGGAAGTTGTGCCGTTAGGCCTGTGTGGATGAACAAGGAACTCCTGGACAAACTTAAACACAAAAAGGAAGCCTAAGGCAGGTAGCCTGGGAGCAATACAGGGAAATTGTCCAAGCAGCCAGGGATTAGGTTAGGAAAACTAAAGCCCAGATAGAATTAAATTTGGCCAAGAATGTCAAGGACAGTAAGAAAACTTTCTGTAGATATGTCAGTGATAAAAGGAAGATTAGGGAGAATGTGGGCCCTCTCCATTCTGGTTACCCAGCATATACAGAAGAGTGAGTTACTCAATGACTTTTTTGTCTCTGTCTTCACTGGCAAGGGCTCAAGCCACATTGCCCAAGTCACAGAAGGCAAAGGGAGGGACTGGGAGATTGAAGAACTACTCACTGTAAGAGAGAATCAGGTTTGAGACCATCTAAAGAACTAGAAGGGGCATCAGTATGTGGGACCTGTTTAGATGTATCCTTGGATCCTGAGGGAATGAAGTTGCTAAGCCACAGTCCATCATATTTGAGAAGTCGTGGTAGTCTCATGAAGTTCCTACTGACTGGAAAAGAGGAAATGTAACTCCCATTTTTAAAAAAGGAAAAAAGGAAGATCCAAGGAATTACAAGCTGGTCAGTCATCAGCATGTACAGCATCCCACAGAGGTCGGTGTTAGGACCAGTGTTGTTTAACATCTCTGTTGGAGATGTGGACAGTGGGATTGAGGGCATCATCAGCAAGTTCACTGATGACACCAAGCTGTGTGACATAGTCAACGTGCTGTAGGGAAGGGATGCCATCCAGAGGGACCTGGACACACTAAAGAAGTGTGCCTGTGCGAACCTCATGAAGTTCAACAATGCCAAGTGCAAGGTCCTGCACCTGTGTCAGGACAATCCCAAGCACAAATACAGGCTGGGTGAAGGATGGATTGAGAGTAGCCCTGAAGAGAAGGACTTGGAGTTGTTGGTGGATGAGAAGCTCAACATGAGCCAGCAATGTGTGCTTGCAGCCCAGAAAGCGAATTGTATTCTGAATTGCATCAAAAGAAGTGAGCAGCAGGTCGAGGGAGGTGGTTGTCCACCTCTGCTGTGCTTTCATGAGACTTCACTTGGAGTACTGTGTTCAGTTCTGGAGTACTCAGCACAGGAAGGACATAGATTTGTTAGAGCATGTCAAGAGGAGGTCCACAAAGATGATCAGGGGGCTGGAGCACCTCCCGTACGAGAACAGGCTGAGAGAGTTGGGCTTTTTTAGCCAAGAGAAGAGAAGGCAAGGCTCTAGGGACACCTCATCACAGCCTTCCAGTACTTAAAGGGGGCCTACAGGAAAGATGAGGAGGGGCTCTGTATCAGGGAGTACAGTGATAGGATGAGAGGTAGCAGTTTTAAGCTGAAAAGGGGGAGATTTATATTAGATTCTAGGAAGAAATTTTTTACTGTACGGACGGTGAGGCACTGGCACAGGTTGCTCAGGGAAGCTGTGGATGCCCCATCCCTGGAGGTGTTCAAGGCCAGGTTGGATGGGGCCTGGCCTGGTGGGAGTGTCCCTGCCCATGGCATGGGGATTGGAATTATATGATCTTTAAGGTCCCTTCCAACCCAAACCATTCCGTGATTCTATGAAAATGGCTATTCTTGCTCTTTGCACCTGCTGATTTAGTCTGAGAGGTTTCTTTGCAGATTGTCTTATGTTTCCTCTTGTCTGAAGCTTAATGAAAATCCACACAGCACTGATAAGCAGAGATAGTGCCCTCCAGCATTTCCAGCTTCTGAACTGTGCAAAAACACTGCGTAAAAGAGTTAAATTACACACAAACCCTTTTCTCACTGAAAGTCAGTCTCAAGTCTCAATATCAATCAATTGCTTAAGTCTCAGCAAGATGCTTTACATTAAGTCCAAGGAAATATTACTACATTTAAAGCCAAGGGACAATGATCCCCTTGGCCATTTTGGGTCTGGCAGAGATGCAAGAAACAAATAGAAAAACAACCACTGGTCTCTTCCTGTGTCCTCTTGAGAATCACTAGAAGCTTATCAAGTTAGTTCCTCAGTTCCCTGGGAGGATGAGTCAGAATATTTCTCCCTGCTTAAACACCGTGGAAGATGGGGCACTGAGCAGGAAAATAATTTCCTGTGTCCCCAGCAGAGAATACAGGGCATGCTAGGAGTACACTCCAGGAGTTCTAAAAACTATTCCTGTATCTCAGTGACATGTTGTGTGTCCAGGTACCACCTTTCTGTGATGCTAGATCACTGCATAGTGATAGTGCTGCTTTACAGAGCTGTGTTTTGATTCTCACAATTGGATTACAGAGGGCAGAGTGTGAAATCAGATCTCTTTTGTGTGACCATCCTAATCTGCTGTGGACAAGAGCCATTTCAGAGCAGAGACACAGAGCAGGCTCCAAATTGTGGCTCTTCTCCATCCACACCCTTTGCTAGTTTGACGCCAGTTTAACTGGGCAGGATTGCTCTGGCAGGATTAAGCAGACCCTTAGATGATGGCTGTAATAACAACAATGAAAGAAAGCAAAACCCCAGTACACTCTTCAATCCAATTAACCTTCGATTAAGGTTCCAAAATCAATGCTATTATTTTGGCCTGAGGAGGTAATATTGAGCGCTGAGAAATGAGCTGCACGACGACCTTTACTTTTAATGAGATCAATAAAAGTTAGTGTCGCCATCTCTTAAAATAATTGGCAAATATTACAGCCAAATTAAAGCCAGAGACTAGTATCTGCTCCTGATCTAAAGAGACAGTCAGAGATGGAGGTGGGACAGGAAGGGATGATGTCCTATCTGGCAGTTTCATCTGGGACTCATCACAGTCAGGCAGTGAGATCAGCTCTACAGGACCATGTCACAGGACTTTTTCCTTTGCCTTTCTTCTTCATGTCAGTTGGAGGCATGGAGCCAGGACCACTCAACTTGCTCACAAGGCTAGGAGATTATCAGTGACTTTCCATGGATAACCCAGGCCGGTTTGTTACATTGCAGCCACCCATGAACATCATGTGTGTGCTATCTTTTTACTGTAGGAGTATTCATAGGTTCACATTTGCATGCATTCTTTCCTTTCCAAGAGGTTTCTTGCTAACTGTTGTGTATTGGTGTTGGTAAAGACGTTCAGCAGTGATGGACTTTCCTTGTTTTGCTATTGCCAGGTTGGTCTGGTGGCTGGGTGTGCCTATTTGTGGAGGGGACAGTTGCAGACAGGGGCTGGTGTGTGCCTGGGAGTTTGCTGCTATGGGGCCGTGTGCAAGGGAGCATACTATGGGTTCACCTAAAGTAGCTCCCAGTGGATCATGTGAGGGTAACAAGTTGTCTAGGCTTTCAAAACTGATGGCAGCAACACTTTGCAGCTGTGTATGTATGCAAGAGGAAATATATGTATGTATGCAAGAGGAAATATATCACTGCTGTGTCTGTGCCACAGCTTGGGGTACTTTAAATTGGATGACAGTAGGGGTACTTGGTAAAATACTTCGTACACTGGATGTGAGTCAGTTAACTAGAAAAGGTGAGGATTAGCAGAGACAGTTCAAAGTAAGTAGGAAACTGATAGAGGCAGTGGTGGAGAGAAATTACTGTAGTGGAGTTCTGTGAGGTTTGCTCTTCAAACTGATCTTTTTAATAAATTCAGTGGTGACCTTGACACAGACAGGACTGTGTGAAGGATGTTGTTGATAACACCAAGTTGGGAGGTTCTGTCGTTGTGTTGGAGGACCAGAATAGCAATAGCACTTGGTGGCCTTGAGGACTGACGTGATAGAAAGGGATAAAAATGAGCAATATCAAGTGAAAAGTGTTGTGCTTAAAAATGAGTAAGAAGGGTTTATGAAATATGTTGGGAGTGACAGAATTAACTTTGGGGTATTAGTCAGTTGTAGGGTGAGTGTGTGTTTCCAATGCAATGTGGCTACGTAAAAAGGTAGTTGACTCCTAGGACACATTAGATAAAGGAACATCCTGTAGAAATGGGGAATTATTTATGCTATATTTACACTCATGGTTATCATAGAATCACAGAATCATTTAGGTTTGGAAAGACCTTTAAGAGTCCAGCCATTAACTAACACTGCCAACTCCACCACTAAACTGTGCCACATTTACAGCTCTTTTAAATACCTCCAGGGATCGTGACTCAGCCACTTCCCTGGGCAGCCTGTGCCAGTGCTTGACAACCCTTTCAGTGAGGTAGTATTTCCTGATATCTAGCCTAAACCTCCCCTGGCTTAACTGGAGGCCATTTCCTCTTGTCCTAACACTTGTTACTTGGGAGCACAGACGAACACCCACCTCCCCACAACCTCCTTTCAGGTAGTTGTAGACAGTGATAAGGTCTCCCTTCAGCCTCTTTTACTCTAGACTAAACATCCCCAGTTCCCTCAGACACTCCTCATAACACTTGTGCTCCAGACCCTTCACCTGCTTTGTTGCTTTTCTTTGTGCACATTCCAGCAGTTCAGTTATCTTACTGATGAACACATTGGAGTAATCAATACTAGAGGGAGAAGGAACTAGTTTTAGATATATATGTGTATATCTATATATATGTGTAAATATATATGTGTATATCTATATGTAACCGTAGGGTTATATTAACTAAGGAAATTGTTTCAACTGGACATCATTAGAATTAGACTGGGATTTAGGGGAAAGGTTCTATCCATCTAAAGAGTGAATTTTTGGGACAGCCTCCAAAGTCATACTTTGTGTCTTATTTCCAGTCAACTTGACCAGTTTATAGAGTAACTATGTAATATCATTCAATAATGTTCTGGTTTCTAAACTGAGACAAATAACAGTCCTTAATACCTGTCATGCATTCTTGTTTTCTTCCTTATTGGCTTGTAACTCACATAAGATAGTTTGTGACGTGTAGCATCCTTGCTGTATTGAGTACATAGATTGAACATTGGTTCAATCTACTTAGTTTGGTGAAGAGTTATTTCAAGTCTGGCTGCTACGCATGTATCTGTCACTCCATTGTTTTTGCCCAGGCTGCTAACTCTCTATTTCATCATCTGCAATCTGCTTATTCCTCAGCTACACTTTTTTCAAAATGAAACATTTGGCTGAAAACCTGCGGTTTGCCTGACACAGTGTCACAGTCAAGTCATGTAATGTGGCAGGTTGCTATTTGCATTGACTGGTGAGGCCACAGGCTCACTTGGCAACTTAGTCATCATGTTCTGCTGCAGCACAGACAAATGGAACTTCTTTTAAGCGATAATGCACCATCTGGCAATAGACAAGGACACGCCTGTGGCCAGAGCCAGAGCCTGGTGTCAGCCTGACATAGCAAGCTCAGCCATGCTTGCTGACTAGCGTAGGCTTTTTTTCTTGCGTGTTACGCCTAAATTGTGCTGTTCTGGGTTACATCCCCTTCTGCCTAGTTGTATTTCTTGTACCAAATCCAGTGTTCTGCTTCCTTGCTATTTAAACCTTCTAACATTGGTAGACTGCCCCTCCTGTGCCATTCCTTAGCCAAGGGATCTTCAGCTCTTTGAATCTTTTTCCCAAGTAAATTCCTCCTGCATCCTGCTTGTTTATTTGCTTTCTCTAAACTCACTCTGTGTAGTCTGCCTCTCTGTGTTAATGAGGTGTCTGGAAGTGAATGCAGGATTCCAAGAGTGATTATTATTTTTTACGATGTGCATCAGAACAATGCTGGAGGTCCCTGGTAATGATAAGGGCTCATTGTGTTGGGTGATAAACAAGGAAAGGAATGATGACCTCTCTGTGTCATAACAAAATGCCTGTGCGCTACCTTTGGTCTTTGCTTCTGTAAATCACTGCAACCTTTTGTCTAATTTGCACTGCACTTTCACCCTGAGGTTTTACACAGCCTAAATGCACGCTGAATTCCTCCCTTCTCTTGAGTAGAGGTTTTCACATGTTTATTTTCTCCTTTCACTTAACTGCATTCTTCCAGAGTGAATTCTGTGTATGTTGTTTATCCAGAGGCCTTCTCAATAAGGATGGGATAAATGCCCGCAGTGAAGGGGCACAGTACTGGAGAATTAATGTATATAAAGGTTCTCTGTTTTTTTTCCCTAAACTTTTCTCTAGAAACATGAACTTCTTTTGCCTGAACTATAATGGTAGGTTGCTATTCACATATTACACTCTAAGCCCTAGAAATATAACCTTCCTTTTTTGTTTAGAATTCAGCAGTATTCTTACTTTCTATCTTAATTTAATTTTTATCCTATTTCAGATGTGTATCAACAGGTAAAAATATGTGACAATTCTTTAGTGTGCAGCACAGCTCCATCTCTTATGCTGGGGATTTTTTTTTTCAAAAGTAAAGACTGTTCATATGCTTGTATCATAAATCCCTGTAACATATCTTCTGTATACTAACTAAATGATACAGAATGTGTTCCTCTTTCTTAAAGAAGCCATAAAGTTTTACTTTCAATGAATTAACTACTATAGATACTCCAGGTGGTGTGCTGGGGCAGAGGTAAATGTAAGTACAGCAGGGAAGGGAGAGAGGGTGAGGGTGTTGCAGTGAAGATTGTCTTGTACCCATGACCCAGCCTGTGGGTTTGAACAGGGTTGTGGCCCCGCTGTTTTCATGGTAAGATGGGAAGATGAGAAGATGAATCCTGAGCTGCTTTTGTGTTGCATCATGGGCTGCAAAAGGCTATGACCATGGGTCTGCTTAGTAACCTGTCTGCTGATGGTTACTCAGGAGGGCAGACGTTTGCTGAACCTGGAACCTACAGCCATACCTTAAGATGCTGTTATACGGGTGGTGTGGATAACTTGGTGAGAGTTGTTTTTGTAGTATCCTGGGATATTTGAGATTGGAAGGGACCTTAGGTGGTCTCCTATCAAACCTTCTAAGACAAGGTCAGGTATGAGGTCAGATCAGCTTACTCAGGGTGTTAAAGTCAAGTCTAAAAATATCCAGGGGTAGAGATGGAATTATAGAATCATAGAATCATAGAATCACTAGGTTGGAAGGGACCCACTGGGTCATCGAGGCCAACCATTCCTAACACTCCCTAAACCATACCCCTCACCACCTCGTCCACCCGTCCCTTAAACACCTCCAGGGAATGTGACTCAACCACCTGCCTGGGCAGCCTCTGCCAGTGCCCAATGACCCTTTCCATGAAATTTTTTTTCCTGATGTCAAGTCTGAACCTCCCCTGGCAGAGCTTGAGGCTATTCCCCCTTGTCCTGTCCCCTGTCACTTGGGAGAAAAGGGCAGCTCCCCCCTCTCCACAACCTCCTTTCCAGGTAGTTGTAGAGAGCAATAAGGTCTCCCCTCAGCCTCCTCTTCTCCAGGCTAAACAACCCCAGCTCTCCCAGCCGCTCCTTGTAAGACTTGTTCTCCAGCCCTCTCACCAGCTTCGCTGCTCTTCTCTGGACATGCTCCAGAGCCTCAACATCCTTCTTGTTGTGAGGGGCCCAGAACTGAACACAGGATTTGAGGTGCGGTCTCACCAGTGCTGAGTACAGGGGGAGAGTAACCTCCCTGGACCTGCTGGTCAAACCGTTTCTGATACAAGCCAAGATGCCATTGGCCTTCTTGGCCACCTGGGCACACTGCTGGCTCATATTCAGTTGGCTGTCAACCATCACCCCCAGGTCTCTCTCCTCCGTGCAGCTCTCCATCGACTCTTCCCCCAGTCTGTAGCACTGCATAGGGTTGTTATGCCCCAAGTGCAGGACCCGGCATTTGGCCTCATTAAACCTCACGCCATCGGTCTCAGCCCAGCAGTCCAGCCTGTTCAGGTCCCTTTGCAGAGCCCTCCTACCCTCCAGGAGATCCACACTTCCACCCAGCTTAGTGTCATCTGCAAACTTACTTAGGATGCATTCAATCCCCTCATCCAGGTCATTGATAAAGACATTGAACAGGGCTGGACCCAGTACCGAGCCCTGAGGAACCCCACTTGTAACTGGCCTCCAGCTGGAGTTAACTGCGTTTACCACCACTCTCTGGGCCCGGCCATCCAACCAGTTTTCAACCCAGGAGAGTGTGCGCCTGTCCAGGCCAGAGGCTGACAGTTTCTGAAGCAGAATGCTGTGAGAAACTGTGTCAAAGGCTTTACTGAAGTCCAAGAAGACAACATCCACAGCCTTTCCCCCATCCAGTAGTCGAGTCACTTTGTCATAGAAGGCGATCAGGTTAGTTTGGCAAGACCTGACTTTCGTGAACCCATGTTGACTGGGCCTGATCACCTGGTTCTCTTGCATGTACTTCATGATAGCACTCAAGATCACCTGTTCCATGACTTTCCCCGGCACTGAGGTCAGACTGATAGCCCTGTAGTTCCCTGGATCCTCTCTGCAACCCTTCTTGTAGATGGGCACAAGATTAGCCAGCCTCCAGTCCAGTGGAACTTCCCCAGTCAGCCAGGACCGCTGGAAGATGATGGAAAGGGGTTTGGAAAGGACATCCACCAGCTTCGTTAATACTCTTGGGTGGATCCCATCCAGCCCCATAGACTTGTGGGTGTCTAGATGGGCAAGCTCACACAACGCCTCTGCGCAACTTGTTCCAATGCTTGACTTCCCCAGCCTGTGCTGTTACCAGAGGACAGAAGGAGAATCTACTGTTTTTGAAGCAGCCCATGCTCCAGTGCCCTAAACTAATAGTTTTCCAGGCTTTAGCCGTGACCAAGCAACAGGTTTGCAGAACTGCTAGCCCCTATCTGGACTTGTGTTTAATAGGTATGAGGCACCACGCTGTGCCCCAGATTGTTCACAAGTCCTCACCTTCAATAATTCTGTACTGTTTCAGGTCCCTAGAGGGCAAACAGCTGAGGCAGAGGCAAAATGCAGTTTGTTCAATGTGTGCACAGATGTCATGGTTGATGCTAAGATCAGTCATTATGTCCAAGTCCATTCCTCCTGGTGTGCAGGTACCTGGGAGGCTGTGTGAATGAGTGACTGGTTTAAAACAGATGATCTGGCAATGTCCTTGGACTATCAGCAAGTACTACTCAGCCTTTCTAGAAGGTCACAGCACCTGGTACTTTGGTCCTATCCAGTTTTAGAGCTTGTTGATCCAGGAGGCCTGGAGGGGTCACTTCGTACCTCCAGTGATCTCTGCTGGTGATTCAGAGGGGAAACGTTGTTCCCCTCTGTCAGTACTTACAATAACACCTGTTTGGCATTAGAGGAACTGCACTACAGAAGACTGCAGGGCTGTGCTACACCACCCATGTGGGTGATTTGGCATGGGAATAGCATTCTCCATGATTCAGCAGTGGCTCCAGGTCCCACTTGAGGGGGTTGTGGTGGCAGATTGTCTCACCTGGCCCTACAGCTGTCCCTGTTGGTACGCTGCAGGAAGGGTTCCCATTTGTAGTTACTTGGGCACTATTCATACCAAATGCTCTTCTCAGAGATGGCTGCATTTCAGAGGTAGGTAAAGCAGGCCCTTGCCTGGTTGTCTGGTTTTCTGGAGAATGAGATGTTGTTAATATCTTCGTTACCTCTTCCACCACCTTTGCTTATGGGGACAGCTGCCCGTGTGCTGCTTACATTGTGTGTCTGGGGACATGCTTGGAATAATTTATAATGATTGTCTTTTAATTGCTCGTTCAGCACTCCACTGTGGAGAACCATGCCGCTCTCTGATGATAGAGGAGGCTGGTGGTGGAATGTCAGGGTGAGACTGCTGTGTTAGTGCACGGCGAATAATTGATCCTGGGTCCTGGGAGTGTTTGCTTGGTCCTGGGATGTTTTTTACTTTAATTACATCTCTTGGTGATAAGGAGTAGTGGCATGGATGGACACAGCAGTGACAGGATGATTTGAACAGCTTTTCTGTGATGCTTCATCTTCACAGACATCACCAATCAGATTAGTGTGCATCTGAGAAAAGGAAGGGGGAAAGTGGGGGACAGTGTGATGGAGGGAAGGGGGAGGGAACCCATGTTCATTCTGATGAGATGGGCAGGCTGAATCTCCTCCCACACATTTTCTGCTGGGTCCTGCTGCCATCATGGATGGAAACAACTGAGTCTTACTCCAAGCCGTCTCTCACCCACCCCAGCAGCAACTTCTGTGCCTTCCCTATGAATGCCTGTATGCCCCTATTTGCTGTCTCACTTTCCTCCTCATTACCAGAAACCCCAGTCCTACCCACAGGTATTTCCTCTTTTTCATGACAGGCAAGTGTCCTTAAGTAAAGCCTGCTCCCACAAGCACCTTCCTGGTGGCCCCTTCATGAATCCTTCCCTGAATGTCCTAGGTCACCATGTGGTGATGCCAGCAGCTATCCTGTCTTTTTGTCAGTATGAGGAGGAGCAAGAGCTCTGCATGGGGACTTTGGCATGTACCAGACCCTTGCTCCTCAGTATTGGCACGCAGGGCCGCCTCCCCTCCCCAGGAGGGACCCTGCTGTGGGTGGCAGTGTGTCACCGTCTCCTGTCTCCTCACAGATCTCTCGCAACCTGGGGAAACTCTACAGTGAAATGATCTTCGTGAATGGCTTTGTGCACTGTGACCCACACCCAGGCAACGTGCTAGTCAAGAAATGCCCAGTCTCTGGCAAGGCCCACATTATCCTCCTGGACCATGGTCTTTACCAGGTATGTAGCTATGGGGGGCTTCCAGAGCCCCATAAGGCTGTAAGAAGCACTCCCAGCTGTAGCCTTCCTCATAAGTCCGCATGACTACATTTTTCTTATTATTCCCATAACCCTCCAAGGATATTCCCTGGCTCTGAAATGGGGGATAGGGCACAGCTAGGGGTCACAAGGCTTTCCGTGCCAGTTTCCTGTCCTCCATGGACTTCCGGGGACCATGTTTCCCTCCCCAGGTGCTGAGTGAGTCATTCCGCATGGACTATTGCCGCCTTTGGCAGGCCCTCATCAAGGCTGATATGAAGAGGATGCAGAAGTACAGCCGGCGGCTTGGCGCAGGGGATCTGTACCCTCTCTTCGCCTGCATGCTGACCGCCAGGTCTTGGGAGTCTGTCAACAGGGGCATTGACCGGTCACCAGTCTCAGCCAGTGAGGTAGGTCCTGTGTGCCATTCCCTATTGTGTGTCCTTCCTCCTTGGGTACCTTTCTTTGTTGCAACAACTTGCACCGCTGATATTGCAGTGATGCTGGGCAACCCCTGGCAGCTCTGTAGCAAATCCTGCATTGAGAGCTAAGCTAGAAAAAAGCAGGAGTCCTTCTGCAATGTATTTTATAGTGGCTGAATTTAATTTCCCACTTCCGCTTGTCATGGGCTGCGTAAATTTTGTATAATATTTTAATGGCCAAGCGTTCACCAGTTCTGACAGGAGAAACATTTGTAGATCAGCCTTTTCTTAAAAAAAGTGTTGAATGCAGCTGTGCAGGGAACCATCAAGGAGGATGGGTTAAGGTAGAGGAGACATAAAGGCTTTGTGGGAATACATGAGAAGGATAATGCATTACCACTGTTCATGTAAATGACTATCAGCACTGATACAAACTCCTAAAAACCCTTGGAAATCGCCTCCCAATCAGAAACCCTATTAACTTGGAGTCAAGGTTGCTTAACTGCAGATCCTGTCAAGTCAATCACTACAAATCTAGGGAACTGCCACTTACATTCTCCACCCTTTTCTATCCACACATGCTGGGATCCTTCTCGTGCCTCCTTGCACTTGACATGCGCACACTGCCTCAAAGATAATTGTGCCCCTGCTAATTGTGCTCTTTTTAGAGATAAGCATATAGTGATGTGATTTTAGGCAACAGACTAGTGTCTGTAGGTAGAAATGTGACCTATAGTTTGTTCTTATCTGCACTCATTTGTAGTAGAGAGGAGGAAATTCATTTAAGTAGTATTATCATATTGTCCTGTGAAATTCTCTTCTCAAAATTCCTTCAAGTTGGATTTCATTTTGATGTATATGGCAGAATTTGCTGCACTGGCTTGCCATTATCCATAGCAATGAGAAGGTCAGATACCTTGGTTAATGGACCCCACAGCCCCTAGTAATTTGATTGCTCTTACTTGAGTTAATTTTATGCATATCACAAATAATACAGTGACTGTCTAGCAGATCTGTGCTTGATCTGGTGAGTTCTGGTGCTGGTAGCTCCAGAAAGAAATTCAGAGGCACAGAAGCGAATCAACACAGATACTAAAAGGGCAGTGTTGAATAATAAGTGAGCTAATAAGCAGTGTTTATCCCAAACTGCTTGTGAAGGTTATGCCAGAGGTATAACTGTGGCTGTGTGGTGCCTTGTTTGGGATGATGAACTTTGTCATTGAGTTGAATTACTTGTATGGAGCCTGCATCAGATAATGGGGAGCTGAGCAGATTTGCTGTGGCATTAGGAAATGAGCTGCTGTTTGCCCTTAGTTTAGAGGTGAATTTGAAAGATTGTATCAGCAACAAGAGACAGACGCTCTGTAGGCAGGTACCATCAATGCAGACCTCCAGAGAGTGGACTGGAGGATGTATTGAATGGAGAGTAGCCTTTGAAACAAGGAAGCAACCTTCCTGAAGCAAAATCTTAGTTGTAGTGCTGTGTCCAGTCTGGAGCACTGCATATTGAGAAAGATAATGAAACTGAGGCAAGTCCAGTAGGAAGCTCAAGGACTAGTGGTCTAGCAGATACAACCTATCAGGTAAGTCTGAGCAAATAAGGGCAGAAAAAGTCTAGAAAAGCACAGCTCAAAAGAGTTGTGATAGTGATTTCTAAATCTATTAAAGACTGGTGCAAACAGGACAAGAAGTAATTTGTTTAAATGCAGCTAAGGAGACTGGAATTTAAACAGAAGAAAAGCCAAAATCTAATGGCAAGGCTAGTGAAATTCTAGTGCGGGTGGTGCGGAGAGGCTGTCTCTCACTGGGGAGTTTTAGAAGCAGGCTAGGCAAATGTGTGAGGATTGCTATAGGTTACTGCCTTGAGCCAAGGCCAGGCAGCTGACCGCTCAGGGTGGCTGCTAGCCTCATCTCATCTGATTTTATGATTGTGTTTTGCTGCATCCTGCAACAGCCTCAGCGACTGCAGCCAAGGGGCTTTTCTCAGGTCCTGTGGCATAGCTCATTTCTTCCTCTGCACACAGGCTTCACCCTTGACAGAAAATGACAGTTTTGATGACAGATCATGTGGTTGTTTTGCAATGTGGACAAGCAACTGGAGCTAAAAATAAAACGAAAAGAAGTAGAAAAGAAGTAGAAAAGAAAACCTATGTGTAGAAAATAAAGTAGGCTCTGCAGTGATGCTGGCTAGGATAAGGAATAAGAGAGAATCAGGGAGGAATTTTCTGCCAAGAAATAATGGAACAACACATTTAACATTTAGGAGAGCTAAGCATCTTCTTGTTGAAGCTTTCTGTATGCTGTCAGTAGTGGAAGCAGGAGAACACCAAGATTTATTTATCAGCAGCAAAGCAACCATGGTGGTTTGTGAGCTGTGTACATCTCTGACCACCATGACCTGCACACTCAACTTGTGTAGGTCTATTCCATTATATTAAGTCTGAAGTTCAGAAGGAGTGAGTATGAGATTCCATATTGTGAAATAAAGGCTGTCTGTCCCAGCGGAGAGAAGGTTTTAGAGCTGTCCTTTCCCACAAAGGAGCCTCTGTCTTGTACAAAGTCATTTTCTGCCCCTGCATGTATTCTGTAGGATTCTGGAGATTTCAGGTGTTCCAGGGATTTCTGTTTGGATTTGCTGATTCATGTCATGGCCTCTGTAGAAAGAGGCAGGGACTCGGTTGTGCATATGGATCAGCTCCACACCACGCATCTAAAAGACGCAGATGAATGGGGGCTGGCCATCTTGCGTGCTGTGGTGGCTCTTGTTTGGAGGAGACCCCATCTTAAGTGGTTCAGGCTGTACCCTATCCGTTATCACTGCGATCTTACCGTGAACAGTGTATTTATGGGAAGCTGGGGAACCAAGGAACATGATTACCCCATGTCTGCCTTGGTCTTACACTCTTTCCTTAAGTCTGCTGCTGGCTACTTCTGGACAGGGTACGGGTCTAAGTTGACCCTTAGTCTTGACAGATGACAGGTTTTGATCTTTTGGGTTGGCATGATGGTTAACTGCATAATGCTTTCTCACCTCTGCTGAATTGTGTTGAGGACAGAGGACTAAAATTAGGCCTTGGAAACACCTTTATCAGTATAGCGTAAAGCCATCGATTGCGTGGCACAGCAGGACAAGAAGCAGTCTGGTTGTCCTTGCAGCATGCTCCACCTTCCTGAGCAGTCCTGTGCTTCTTACAGCTCTGCCAGCTTTGGGACTGGTGAGGTGAGACTCAGTCAGAAGACTGCAAGGGCAGTGATAAGACATGGTTGCTATGAGCTGCCTGGGGCCAAGCACTCAGATACCAGTGTGTGCCCTTCTCTTCTGAGAGGGTATTAATCCTACCAGTGAGGGGACAGAGCCTTATCTTACTGAGGGCAGGTGGGATACAGCAAGAGTGACCTGTGACTGTGCTGTGAGTGCTTGGGACAGCCAGATGTCTGTAGGAAAGCAGGACAAATTGTGCTTCAGCTTCTGTCCTAGACTCACGGTCTGGAAAAACACTATGTTCTCGTGCCAAATCTCAGCTGCATCTGGTCCTGAGTTTCCCGTGCACTCTCAGCTTCTCTCTCTTTTCTCTCTGACATGACCTGACTGGCCACAGGATGTGGAGATCCGGTCCAATGCTGCTGCTTACCTACCCCAGATCACCCAGCTCCTCAACAACGTCCCCCGTCAGATGCTGCTGCTGCTGAAGACCAATGACTTGTTAAGGGGGATTGAATCAGCCCTGCACACGCGGGCCAGTGCCACCTCCTTCCTCAACATGTCCCGCTGCTGCATCAGAGCTGTTTCCACGTGAGTCTCTTCTCCGGGCGTCAGGAGCCAGACGTGGTGCAGCAGGGGCTGGCTGTCCCTGGAGGCCAGGAGCTGTGATGGAACCCAGGGCCAGCAGGCTGGTCAGGGCCCAGTCCCACAGTAGCTGAGCAAGGCAAGCAGGACAGACCCTGAGATGGTGGTCAGGTCCAATAAAAAATCCATATCATAATGCAACATCAGGATGACAGGGCAGGTCCAAGGTCAAACTGGAAAGTCAGTCTGTAGATCAGGTCCAGTGGTTATCAGGAAGGACTGTTGAGACAAGACAGGTCTTGCTGTTCTCATGCCCATCAGCCTCTCCAGAGGACAGCTCTGTCACCCCGGGGCTGGAACAGGGATGGAGTTGGAGCCCATAGGATAAGAGTTTAGG
Organism: Cuculus canorus; assembly: GCF_017976375.1. Taxonomy (NCBI): domain Eukaryota; kingdom Metazoa; phylum Chordata; class Aves; order Cuculiformes; family Cuculidae; genus Cuculus; species Cuculus canorus. Next base: position 18,077,529 of record NC_071405.1, read on the forward strand.
ATTTAGCCCCTCCAGAGGAAGGGAAGGGTCTTCCTGACCATTACAGGCATCACCACTGGGAAGTATTTGTGGGTTCACTGCTGTCAGTTTCTGCAGCCTGCTTGAGGGGCTAAGGTTGACTGTGCAGAACAGAGTGATGGTTAAAAGCCAAGAACAAGAGTTGTGCAAATTTCCATCCATTTTTGAGTCAATACACTTCTGTCTCAGATTCCACCTCCTTGCAGAAGAAGTAATGTTTTTTTCTCTGGCTGATGAGGGACTTACGAAGCCCAGTTAATCTCTGCTTCTAGAGAAAGGCAGAGAATTACTTTTCCCAGAATCAGTGTGTCAGGATTACTGTACTCTTAAGAGTGTGCTACCAGGAAAGGCTGTGGGGGTGTGTACCTGTCCCTGTTAGCTGAAGAGAACCTAGGCTGTGGCTCAGGGTTACTATGTACAGTGGGGAGAGAACTGGGCTCACAAGGGAGCAGGCTGTCTCTTCTGCCAGATTTGTGCTAGGAATGCAGTCCTCAGCTCCTGAGGAACATGGCGAAAATCCGTATTCACATGGGTCCTCACTGACCGTCATTCTCCAGAAGTGGGATGTTCCCCTCCTCTGGGGTGGGTCAGTTGTACTGAAGATGTAGGACAGGCCTCCTTCCTGCCAGCCTGCATTCCTGCTGGATCTAATGCAGCTGTTTCTCTCATTCTAGGTACCAGAGGAGCAGGAGTCACTCACTTTACAGGAGGGCTCAGATCACGCTCGCAGAAGCCCTGAGCCTGTGGCAGATCAACTTGTATGAACTCTTTCTGTGGCTGAAGGGGTCCCAGCTGGGGAACTGGGTCATTGCTCTCCTGAGCCGGATGCACCATTCCACATACTGACAGGAACTTGTGGGAGATGGCTGGGTGCTCCCTCCCTCCCTTCTGCTCTCCGCAGCACATTTTACTTTTTGACTGTTTCTGTCTACTCTGTGGTCTATTTTTGGCTCTCGTTCCATGTTACACGCTGCACTGTCCTTGCATGTTACAGCATTAGCTTTCCGTGTGGCACTGAGAAGTGGAATTGCTCTGCCATTTTGTGGTTTAGGAAAAGGAGGTGTGGGATACCACGTGTCAGGAAGGGCAGGGTACTTTCTTTCCCCATTTGAGCAGGGGAAGTTCTACTCAGATTCCAGTGGGACTGCACTGGAAGCAAAAGACTGTCCATGTCTCTTTCTTGAACAATCTTACAAAATTTAAGAGAATCCTAACCTAGATGCCCCCAAACATTTCTCAGACCCTCAAAGAGAGGAGGTAAGTCCCTTTAAAATCCAATAGGACTTCTATTGGGTTTTGCAGTCTTTTTAGTCTGATTTCTGTTCAGGTGTGCGGAGAGTTTCTTAGAAGAGTGAGACCTTGTGGAGACCAGGCACAAGGGCTTCCTCTCCCAGCACCAGGGAAAGGGGACTCTAATGGTGAATGTGCTGGACTGGGAGTCCAGCTTCCTGAGGTTTGTCTCTAGTCCTGTCGGCAAGTGCTTTGTGTTTTTGGACTTTTCTTGGCCTGTTTCCTTGGAGATGAAATGGGGGAAGGCGACAGTGGTTCTGCCTCTTTTTCGAAATTCGGGGAAGGCAGAAGGACTGATAACTCAGGGCTCTGAAAATATGAAAAATACAAATTAATGTTTATAAACCCAGGGGAAAAGAATTTTCAGCACAGTACAAAAATTTAAAGTAGTCCTTTCTTTCAGTGTGTTTACTGTACAGTCCTGCCACAAAGCAAAATAAATGTGATATATCAAAGACTTTTGGGGGAGGGATCCCTGACTGTGTGCTCCCTGTGAGGTTTGGGCCTTTAACTTCAGTCTCCGCTGAAGTTTCTGTTTCCCCACTGAGGGAACAATGCCAGGCAGCACTGTTAACTCCTTGCATGCCAAATGAAATAGCCTCTTGGTCTTTACTCTTCCCAAGAGGTTTGTTCCACATCTGGATCCTCTGATGCTGTATCAGATGTGTGTTGGGATAAAATGGAGGAGTGAGCATCATTCGACTGTGAGGATGCACCACTCCTTGCCACCCAGATCCACGCTGAACCTACCTCCTCCCTGCCTGTGGGCGCATGCTGCAGCACATCTGTGAGGCTTCACCATCCCTGTGCCACACACTGAACATTTCGCCTCATCACTGCCTGTGATGTTTGACTGCTCCTGCCTCAGACAGAAACCTGCCACTTGCTCTGTGTTACAAGTGACGGGTCTGACAGCTCTGACTCTGCAGCTATGGGACATCTACCAGGAAGCCTTACCCAGAGCTTTTATTTGAGATGTATTTGGGATCCTGAGAGATGTCCCTGCTGCTTTTGAGGATTCCTGTAGCCAAGAAATGTGGATGGAGGTGGCTGCTTGGATCATTACAGCTTTCCCATAAACTGTCTTGGTGTTGTGGTTTAGCCTCAAACCAGCAACAAAGAACCAAGTGGCCAATTTCTCACTCCCTCCATGGAATGAGGAAGAGAATTGGAAGCAAAGGAGATAAAACACATGGGTTGGAATAAGAGCAGTTTAGCAGGGCAGCAAAGGAAGACAAAATACAGCAATAATAATAACGATAAAGGAATATGCAAATCACTCACTGCCTCAAAAACAATGGCTGGTGTGCTCCCGATCTGAATCCCGAACCACGCTCTGCAGCTGCATACCCAAACCATGTTGCAAAACCCAGCCATGAACCCCTGGACATTGTGTTGATGGTATGGAATATCTCATTGACCAGTTTGGTCAGCTGCCCTGGATGTATTCCTTCCCAGCTTCTTGTAAAAATTAACTCTGCCCCTGCCCAAACTAGGAAATTAACCTTTTCCTGGCCAGAAACAGGTGAAAGGAGATGTGGAGAACAGGATGGGAATGTCCCTCTACTGCCAGCAAGCTTGTTAAGCTGAGGGTCATTACTCAGATACCAGGCTGTGTCTGGGAGCAAGCCACAAGAAGACCATGTGCTCTCCTAGTTTGCATTGTTTCCTGCCTTGCATGGGTGTGAGATCTCGCTTTGCAGTGAGTCCTTTTGCATGGGAAGGGAAACAAGGGACAGAGAGGACGAGTGCACGTGTCAGTGTGTGAAGAACTCATTTTCGTGCTGGCTGTGTGGGAGATGGAAGGCATGTAATCCAGAAAAGGTACCTGATTGACGATGTGCTTGAGCACGATGAGTTAGTGACTGTGGGCATGTGCAAGAGTGTAGGCATAGCCAGCTGGAGCAGGACTGGCAAGTAGTGGTGTGTGATTGGTAGAGTTGTGGATAGGGAGTTAAAGAATGAAGGCTTTTGGTTTCCTGTGCAGTCAATCACTTGACCATGGTGTTAACTCTCTGAGCCCTTCCTACTGTGCAAACAGCTGCAGGAGGGTTGTGCTTTGCTATCTTTGATAAGAGCAAAACCAGAAACCCTGGTAAGACTGAATGTCCTCGGAAATCTTGTCCCCAGCCTGTGCAATGATGGGTCAGAGAGTTCCCCTGACTTCTGAGTTGTGCTGGCGTCAGGGAATGGAGTGGTGGTAATTCCAGTGATGAGACTCCTGTGTTGCCAAGGAGTCCTAGGGGCCCTGGTGTATTGGTCCTGCACCTGTACAAGAGTGGTCTTTGCTCATGTCAGCGCTCTGGCTGAATTGGTGCCTTGCTTAGGCACTTACAGCTCGTAGACTGGTCAGTGTGGGTGGGCCTGTCTTGTTCTCTTCAGGAGCAGCGTTGTTCTCAGATAATTGGCCCAGTGAAGTCCCGGAGACCCTCTAGCAATGGCCACTGACTGCACACCCTCATCTTGTGGCTGCCCTTGCAAATGCCTATCCATGTCTGGACATACCGACCAGAACACTGCCTGGGTCTCGCCAACATCTCTGCATGAAAGCTCGTCCCACAGAGAGACCCTGGTCATAGCCCTCATTTCCAGAGGATCCCATGTCAGAGAGGGGTTCTCTGCAGCTGTTGTTTGCATTGACTGCTAAGACCCTGGCCTGCTTTCAGGCACCATTCCTGTTCTTTCCCCCCTCCAAAACTCAGCTGTGCAACCATTAGTTCCCCTGCCTTTGGGAGGTGCTGGCTTTAAAAGTGGTAGGAGACCAGCAGCCCCTCAGACTGTTATTCTTGGCAGTGCGCAGGAGGCAGGGAGCGGGATGTAATTGGGAGAGCTTTGTGTATTGTCGTTAGTCTCTGCTGGGAGGCTGCATGCTTCGATGTTAGCAGTGGGACTCCTCTGTCAGTTGTGCTCAGCTCTCACCCTTCCCACAATCAATCAATGAGGGTTTGCCTGAGGAAAGAACAAGCAAACACCCGGAGTTTCACCCTTTAACATTCCTGCCTTGTCTTTTTGATGAAAGCTCTCAAAGGTGAATGTGTTAGAAGGGTTTTGAAAAGACACTTTCTCATCACAGTTTGTGGTTGTCAAACATGGGTAGCCTGGATCAGCTCTGTGAACTTGGCCTCTCCTTCCAACCTGCATTTATTGGTGTTTTCACCACCAGCAAACAGCCTCTGCTGCTTTGCCTGCAGTCAGTGCATGAGCTGCTGTCTGCCCACCTTCAGCTACAAGCAGACTGGAGTTTGGTGCTAAATGTTGGCCTTGCAGCAGATTCCTGAGCCCACCAGGCCTTTCTTGGGACTATTTGGGGGATTAAAGCTGAGGCCAGAGATGTGAAACTGATAAGCGACGTTCAGCTCCCATAATATGAAATACTATGTTGTAGCCTCGTAACATCTCCCATCCTAAAGATGCTTTTATGCCAGCAGTTATTTAATCTAGCATTTTAATTTACCATCCTTGGGTTGGCTGGAGGTGGAACATGGGGCAGTCAGGGTAAAAGATATCACCATGCAAAACTGGAAGAATTTAGGGTATTAAGTGAACAGGCTTTTTTTCATATCCAGCTGAAGAAAAAGCCAGAGAGCACATTAGTCTCTGCTAAATGTCATAGTCTTTACCTAGCACATCCAGTGAACTTTAATGGTGGCAAGTGTGTGGCATATGGATTTGCAGACCAAGATCTTGTGGCTGGTGCACTCCGAAATTCTCTACCTCCTTTCCACTGCCAGCGATGCAGGAGGATGAGGAATAGGGGTTGTAGTCAGTTCATCACAAGTTCTCTGCCACTCCTTTCTCCTCATGGAGAAGACTCCTCAGACTTTTCCCCTGCTCCAGCATGGGGATCCCTCCAAAGAGAGGTGGTCCTCCATTAACTTCTCCAATCTAAGTCCTTCCCACAGGCCACAGTTCTTTACATACTGCTCTAGGATGGGTCCTCTCCACATGATGCAGTCCTTCAGGAACAGACTGTTCCAGCGTGAGTCCCCTGTGGGGTCACAAGTCTTGCCAGCAAACCTGCTCCAGTATGGGCTCCTCTCTTCATGGGGCCACAGGTCCTGCCAGGAGCCTGCCCCAGTTTCAGGGACCCCGGCCTCCTTCAAGCACACCCACCTGCTCCTGCGTGGAGTCCTCTGTGAACTGCAAGTGGATATCTGCTCCACTGTTAACCAACACGGGCTGCAGGGGGACAGCCTGCCTCACCATGGTCTTCACCATGAGCTGCAGGAGAATCTCTGCTATGGTGCCTGGAGCACCTCCTTCCTCTCCTTCAGTGACCCTGGTGTATGCAGAGTCGTTTCTTTCACATATTCTCACTCCTCTACCCAGCCCAGTTGGTTTGCTTTTTCCCTTCTTAAATATGTTATCCCAGAGGTACTACCACTGCTGCTGATGGGCTTGGCCTTGGCCAGCCGAGGTTCTGTCTTGGAACCATGTGGCATTGACCGTCGGACATAGGGAAAGCTTCCAGCAGTTTCTCACAGAAGTGACCCCTGTAACCATCCTCTACAAACGTTACGATGCAAACCCAATAGAGGAGGACAGAAATTTCCTGCTCCTTGGCACCTATCTAGAGAGAAGAACCTGGGGCTCTTCAGCCCCTGCAGCCCAAGCTGTGGCTGTCTTCAACTCACCCAGAGGATGTGCTGGTCCTGGGTGATGGAGAGAGGGGGAGGGAGGCTGAGGAAAGCAAAAGGAAAGGAAAAAGAAAAGGAAAGGATCATGTCCCTCACCTTTTGAGGGTAAATTCAAAACCCCATCATAGTTCTAAACAGACTTGTAATGTCTAAATGCTTCTGGAATGCACTCTCTGCTTTTTGTTTTGCAGGTCACTCAGATGCTGTGGCAGGTGAGCTGTTGCTGCTGGCACAATGAAGATCTCCCCCTTGCTCCTGCCGCTGGGCTCCCACTGGCCTGGGGCTGACTCTTTGTCAGTGCCATCGAGGTCCCTTCGGGGTGGGGTCATTCTCCTTCCTCCAGCAGTTGCTCAAGTTCTCTCCAAGACTGCAAAAGAGCTGGACAGTGAGAGATTTAAATTTGTAACTAGTTAATTACCCTTCTGAGAAAAATTATCCTTTCCAAGCATCATGCAGATGATAGTCATGTCCCCTAACATCTTACTCTGTAAGGTATCACTAGGACCTTTCAGCTGATAAGAAAATCTACTAGTGGAGTAACAGTTCTGCTGAAAAGAAGCAGGGAGGCGTTATAGGGCACCCAAGGTAAACATGAGCTCGCAGTGCCCCATTCTGGAATACATCAGGAGGAGTGTGACTGGTGAGGCTACTTGTTCTCCTCTTCTGCTTAGTGCTGCCGAGTCTACTCCTGAGACAGTCTCCTCTTTCTGTTCTCTCAGTTCAAGAGGGATGCTGGAAAACTGGATTGGGTCTGGTGCAGGGCATGTGACATGGCCAGGACCTACTGCCCATAGCCTTTGAGGGAGATGGGCTTGTTTAGTCTGGGAAGGAAGAAGCAAAACGATGAGCTGATAATGGCTGGTGACTGTTTGAAAGGGAATTAGAGAGGCAGTAGTACCAGTGCCAGACAACTTAACAATGGCCAACTGCCATGGGCACAAGTTCCAACTTAAAGCACAGGGATTAACTTCTTCACCAGGGGTTGGTGCAGAGCTAGAATGTCACCCAGAGAGGATTTCCATCTTGGGGGGCTTCAAGGACCAGGCCAGCCAAAGTGTGGTTCTGCTGCTTTCCTGTTGGCAACCCTGCCTTGAAGTGGGATGGCAGACAGAGAGATGCCCCGTGGCCCCTTCCAGCCAGTGTGCCCATGAATCCACACAGCCACAGCATGGAGCAGGCAGGGGGCTGGCTCACACCGGTGTTGGGTCAGTTCTGTGGGATGAGGTTGGCTCTGGGTTCCACCCTTAGCAGCAATTCCCCTGTGTCAATGTCTGTGCTCAGCTACAAGATAACGTCCCGCCCAGGGCTCATCTTTGCTCTGAAGCCCAGGGCAGAACTTGCCAGCTGTTTTCATTCGGTTCGGTTGTGGAGGCAGGGCTGTGAGCCTGCCTGTCCTCACAAATGCCAGCCTGGGTATCTCGCCTTGCAGTTTTAATTGGCAAGCTGCCTCTCAGATCCTTCTTGGGCAGAGCTTGCGCGTCACCATGCCTTGCTGAAAAGAGGCAATTTGGGCCTTCCCAGGACCCTTCCCAGGGTCCTGCTGTGGCTACCTCAGGCTTTAAACAGGCTTTAAACCAGGAGTAAATTCTGTTCACATCCAGTTGAAGGTTTCTTTAACAGGCTGGAGGGATGCTAAGTGACCTCTCAGTGATGGTAACCAGGCCCCAGAGAGACTATACCGAGCTTTTGCACGAGGTGATAGGAGCTTCCCTGTGGCAGCTTGGAAAGCTGCTGCCACTTCTCCATGGTGTAGCAATCCGAATGTCTGTCTCCTGCTGGGATCAGTGCCATGCATGCGCCCAGAGCTGTGCCTGAGGGAGCCCTGGGCAGGACATGGCTGCACACTCTGTGCCTCCTGTCAATTCTGTGACACGTTTGGTTGCACCGAACTCCCCAGGAGTCCCCGTGCAGCTCAAGGTGACTTTGTCAAAGGGTAATCGCCTTTCTGGTTTGGCTTGCATGACCTGGAGATCACTCCTCTGCTTGCTACCCTCTATGGCACGCCAGGTCAGCCACGATGTCAGATCACAGGCTGCTCTTCGCACTGCTTCCCTCTTGAGCTGCTTGCTGTAACCCAGGTACTTTGATTTCTGATGGTCTGGTAAAAACTATTCACCCAGATTCTAACAGCAGTGTGGAGCAGGGAGAAGCTTTGCTCTTTTACTATTTTATTTTATTCTTTTTTTTACTTTACTTTTTTGCTTCTTTTACGTTTTACTATTTGATTCTGATTTTTTTTTTTTTTTTTTGCTGAGGCTGCTATTTCACACTCTGATAAATATGAGCATAAATAACACTCATAAAGCCTCTTCCTATAACCAGAGCACTGCAAAGAAGGGAAGAGGAATTTGGGCTGACCTAGCAGGACGTGACTCCATGTAAAATGCACGTTAGCTGCTGCTGGTGGATTGCAGCCCTGCAGCTCTGGGCTCAGCATGGATGTAAGTGAGCATCTCCCCAGGGTGGCTGCCCTGTGAGTCCCCGCTCTCCTCTCAGGCCACAGCCTAAGAGCACCTCTACCTTTAATAAGGGAAAGATGGAACGATTACTAAATGGGAGCTAATAAACAAAGCAACAGGCACAAAGGCTGGTAATATCATATTGCTTTTAAGGAAAATATGAAAAATAGTAATCATGACGATTGTTATTACTATCTTGTCCTTCACCATGGCTAAACTATCCATCATGCCGATAAGGCTGAAAGGAAAACCCGGTGATATAAAATGCATATACCACAAGGCAGCCAGTGCCATGGCTGCCCGTGCTGCACTCAGACTGTGCTGGGACTGCGGTTGCTCCTCTGCATCATGGGACTGTCAGATAAATCAGAGCAGAGCCAAAGCTGAGGCACCCTGTCAGCATACCCACTGGCAGGAGCGCGGCGTGGAAATAGTTGCTCTGCAACATCTGGCATGGAGACTTGAGCAATGAGGTGATGTAGGCTGGGGATTTACTTTGGGATATCAATGCACCTAAAATGCATTGGTGTGAGCCAGTGAGCCCCAGAGAAGGGTGGGGTGGGGGAAGAAGGCTGTCTGCGATGGGGTGGGAAGACAGGTGCAAGTGTGGTATTGCTGGTAATTGCATAGTAGGCTGAACAGTCAGTTTCGTGGGAGAAGAGTTTCTCCCTGTAGAAATCATACTTGACTGTATGCAGAGAATAAGAGTTAGGAAAGCTGGGAAAGGGGATGGAGAGCTGTGCAGGCCATGCAGTTTGTGCTTCAGACCTGTCCCTTCCTGGGTTACACGGTTTCTGCAACTCCTTTCGTTTGGAGCCTTGCTCCATGGTCCTGCTTTTGGAATCTTCATCCCAGGTCTTCTTACCCTAGTTTCCTTTGGTTGCTGTGTTTGTACTCTCTGCCAAGCCGTCCTAGACTAGAGACTGGACCCTGGGGAGATCCCATTGGAGGCCAGAGGTCTGCAAAGCTGCTCAGATGCTCCCATGCTGTGTTCCCTCTCCCCAGCAGCACTTGAATTTTGCTATGGGAGCAGTTGCTCTTATGATGTGACCCCTCCTCCTGGAGAATCCTGATGGGGCCTGACTGGGAAGTCCCACCCCAGTGTTGTGGGTGGCTCTGGGTGTACTGTGTAAGCTCCCTCTGCAGCCTGTCTTCTGTTGGGAAGGTTTATTTGCCATATTGTGCTACTGGGCAAAAAAATCATGACTATACAAGCAGTGAGCGGGTGGCAGAGCACAGCATTGGCTGTTATTATTGGCAGTTACCCCCTTCACTCGCTTAGCAGCCTACAGATGCTGGAGCGTGGCTGCTGAAATGAAATGTTGTTAAACCTGGGATATAAATCACAGGCATCTATGGAATGCTGCATGAAGGCTTCTCCTCGTTCAGCCTTGTCATGCTGGCCCTGTAACAGGGTTGGTTGGTGTTCTGCCTGTGGACCCTGCTGGACCGGGCCATGCTCTGCATCCTGGGTGTTCCCATGCAAACCTATCCTGCAGCAGCAGCAACTGAGTAGAACCCACAGAATGGCTCCATGCATCTTCCTTCCCTGCTTCTTTCCCTCCAGGCTAGGCTCCCACACTGCTCTGCCACAGCTGCAGATGGTCCCCTTTCTCTGGTTGTTGGGGGAGGGGGCATCTCCTGGGAGAGAGGCATTTGAGACTGCAGTGGTGCACATTGATAAGAAAAAAACAAGGAAAACTTAAAGAAAGGCTTTGGGAATGGTCCAAAGCAAACTGCTGTATTGTGGTCCCACTCAGATGGTTGCACAATGGTGCTGCATGATGCCAGAATCATCATGGTTGGACTCGATGATCGGGTGTGTCCTTTCCAACCTGGTGATTCTATGATTCTATGATTCATGCACTTGCACTGGGACGATGCCCATCCCAGGACATGACTGAGAAACCCAGGTCGGTTAGAAGTACACCATGATGGTGCTGCCTTCTGACCTTGGATCCAGGGCACAGAGATAGAGTGGCAGTTAGGGGCAGGAGTGCAGCTTGCCAGGCTGCCCAGCTCTGGAAATGAGTGGCACTGCTATCTCCGAAGCTGCCCATCACAAAAAGGAACTGTACACCACAATTGCCAAAGGTTGGGACTGTGTCTGGATAGCTCAGGCCAGGTTGCTTGCTCACACTCCCCAGCTCTCATACGTCCCTATGCCCCTCTTTCTTGTCTTGCTCTCATTCTTATAAGATCCTGGCAGGCCAGCAGAGCCATGTCTGCAGTAGACAAGGACACCCTACTGCTGTCTATGCAGCCCTGGGACCCTCCAGGTACACGCTGGGATGGGAAGCACCGTGATCCACCAGACCCGTCCCCACAGGGGTAGGTCCCCATCACTGTCTGGCTCAGGCCATGATTTTTTTCCCCGTGTAGCTGGTTTTCGGGGCCAGCCGCACCTGGGGACGACCAGCTGGTCCCCTTCTGGCAGCAACAAAGACAATTACCTCACCGCCAAGCGCAGCGAGCCCCGCTGAGCGCCCCGGCCAGCTGGCCGCTGAGACACTTACCTGAAATTAGCTGTGGCCAGTGCATCGCAGAGGTGAAGGCGGTTGCGATTATGAATGCACTTCTTGTTTGTCTTTTCAGTGCCGAAATCCTGTCAGTGAGGAGAAGCGATAATAACATGCTATTAAGTTCTTTCTGGATAATGTAATTCAGGAGTCAGGAGGCAGTTTGGTCATTTATGCCTTTGAAAAGCTCAGAATAATTTTCGGTGTCATTATCTTCCATTTTAAAGAGCCTGTTTCAAACATCAATACTGAGAGCCCCTCTTCGTGCTGCCTCACCCTTGCTTGTGTGGTTTTCTCCCACCTTTTGTTCCTGTTTTCTCTGAGCTTTCAGGGATTTGGGGTTTGTTTCCAGCCACTCATACACCCTGAAACACACACCACACCCAACCCTTTTCTTGTTCCCTTTCTCTTTTTATAATGGATTTGGGAATTCACCAGTATTTTATTTAGCACCTCTAGGATGTGGTTGGTGAAACAGCAGCTCATGAAGCTGGGAAATGTCACTTGGGCCTTGGTGGCAGCAGGAGAAGGGTGGATGTGATGTGGGTTCAGGTCCCCCAGGAAGGAGGATGACTGTAGTGGCTCGCAGCAGTGCACATCCTTCTTGGGACCAGCTGGCGGGCAGGGAGAGCTGCCCAGAAAGCCCAGCCACCCTCGGGAATGGATCTGCATGGGGGCACCACACACGCTGGAGATTTTGGTTGTGCTGCGATGCCCAAGGAGTAAGCTGTGCTGCCCATGCCATGGCGCAGACGTGGGGCTGGGGACCCCGTGCAGCACCGCCACTGTGGCACAAGCAGCTCTGGACCACCACTCTCTCCATCTCTCCAGGCATGACCACAGCTGATGAGTTATATGTGGAGCTTGATGCATCATTTTGTTCTTTGCTCATGCTTTTGTCAAGTGTGTGCTTCAGTGTAAGTGGTTAATGGATTTTTCTGCCCTGAAATAGCCCCCAGGATAGGGAGCAGAGAGGCTCCTTAGCAGATGCAACTTCAACACCAGCTTACACTGCAGGCATGAAAACAGACAGATGTCTCCAAGTGAATGCAGCAAAAATTACTATCCAGAACTGGGGCAGGAAAACAATCTGGCTCCTCTCCTGCATGCAGAGAGCATGGCTGAAGAGGAGAATTTTATTCATTGAGTTAACTGGCAACGATCCCTGAAATGTCAGCCTTGGGTTTAAGTTCGTTTCTATGCTTGGAAAGCATCCTAGCCCTTCTGTTTTTAAAAGAGTAGGGTATATGTCTCCTTTCATTTTTTTATGTGTTGTCCCTGCCAATGTTTCAGTGTAGATAGGAGGGATAACACCCTTCCCTTTGCTGCCTTCTTCCTTCAGAGGGGGAAATGGGCTCTCCCAAGCAGAGTACAGAAAATCTACAGGGAGCAGGCAAGCATTGCATCCACCATTAAGCCTGTTTCGTATTGTTCAGAAGCTTCTGAAGGAATTGGCGGGTCCTCATGCCAGCAAAGTCAGTGTGGAGTCAGGCTATGACCTGGCATGAGCTTGTTTGCACAGAGGGTGTGCGCAGAGAGCAGACTCATTGGCCTTTCTCTGCCCAGAGGATGCAGGAACATTAGAGGCACGGTGTGGCTTCATTACGGAGCCAGTCCAGTGCCATTAGCATAGAGGGTACAGTCTCCTTGGGACAGCTGTGACAAGGGATGAGGATGCTCTTTCCTTCATGAGAGAACAGAGAGGCCTTTTAAACACCTTTGTCAGTTCCAGACAGTAATGCACTGTTCTGCACTAACCAATGATGCCAGGAAGCATGCTACCACACGGTAGCAGACCAGGTGCAATGGATGCATCTGCTTGCAGACAGCCATGTCCTCTCTCTGTGCAGACGCCACACGAACAGACCTGCTGCTGATCCACCCGTGATGGGCTCTGTCTGCCTCCATTGCCTGCTGACTCCCTGCTCCAGGTCCAGCTGCAAGTGCCCTTCTGAGAATGGAGGCAGATTAAATGTGTTCTCTGTGGCCTAGGGTAACTACATGGTTTCTCCCATGAAGGTTTTCTAGTGCTTGGCATTTTATCTCTCATTGCAATCTCTCCTGCAGCTGGGATGCTCCTCTCTCCTGTATCCACCTACCTATTTTCATTAAAAGCTATGTTCATTTTCATTAGAGGATTTTCACCGTCTCTGGCATCGCTATGCCTCTCTCTTGGTTGAAACTGGAGAAAGATTTGAATAAATGGGTGTCAGTAGGGAACTTGTAGAGGGTCAGAGAGCTCAGTCCCTCCTCTCAGGGCAGCTTGATGGGATAGATTCTCTGCCCTTAAAAAACTGACTAGCAAGGGAAACATAAAGGAAGAAGTGATCTCCAATCACTTTGCCAGCAGCCTGGCCGTCTTAGCCCTGCTTCCAGCAAGGAGCACACATCTTACTGTTTAGCCTCTCTTCTGGCATATTTCTCCCACTTGCAACCAATTTCTCATTCTGATTTTTTTTCCTCAGTTTTTGCTGCACTGATGGCCCATGTGCCGTCACCTCATGGCACAGGTGGCTGGTGCTGGGGACGCAGCAAACAGGCTACAGGGAGGGATTGACAACTGGCACAGGGCACGCAGTTTTGGTTTGGTCTGTGCTTAATGCATGAGGTAGATGTTGCCCCATCTCAACTGCATGAAGCTGGTAGGGCCGTGCCCATCTGGTCAGAGCAGACTGCACAGTGCATCCACGTGCTGAGTCATTTCTCTCTTGCTTTTCTCGCTGGACGCTGTCTTTAAAACCAACTCTGCAATGATGTTTGAGTTGTTCTTGGGTTGCTTCTCCAAGACATCTTGGTGGGCTGAAGGAGGCTTGGCTTTGGTTTGACCCAGAGATGCCAATGTTGCTTATCGATGATCCTTATTGCAGAAGGATGTTGAGTGCATTTTAGATGACTCCAAAGATTAATATTTTAGTCTTAATTAGGGGCATAACCAAGACCTCAGCTCAGCATGGGTGAGTGCCTGGAACAGACACAGCAGCTATGCTGGAGGTATTCCGCAGGGCAGTGTGGAAAGCCAGGTCTGTAGTGGCATCACCAGGCCAGGAGGTGCCATCCTACATGAGAGGATAGCCTGGGCTCTATATGTAGAAAGGCTGTTAATGAGGAAAAGGAGATGCTGTGCTAACCGCAGCAGGCTGCAGGAGCACCAGCTTTAGCAGGGAAGTCTGGCAGCACTGCAAGAACAGGTCTCAAGGTACCCTGCATGCTCACAGGACACGTGGGCTCACAATGGGCTCCAGATCACTTTCTCATTTTCTTCAGATAATAACACTGCATGGGGTCCATAAGTAATCTGAAAACCATACCCAGCTCTTTGTAAGGAGAGTTTCCCTTTTGACTAAGAAGGAGGTGTCTGCAGTGTGAGAGCAAGCAAGGTGTCTCCTGACAGCTAATTAATTTCTGGACTCTTCTTCCAGCCATCTCCTGAGCTTTGGGGCTATGGAGCTGCTAGTTTAAGCGTGCATATGTGTGCTTATGTTGATGTGTGCTTATGCTGGCTGGAACAGTAAACTCCACCCCATGCTGGTTTTGCTCCCGGTGCATTGCCTTGTCCATGCTCCACCAGCCGTGCAGCCAGAGTTTCCTTCCAGAAGGCATGCCAAAGGACTGCATCAGACCCCTGGGTGGCAGCTGGCTATTTGCTTGATGGATTATCTACTGCAAACACGACACAGTCATCTTCAGAGGAACTGGCCTGAAGAACGTGGCAGAGTTAATTGCTTTCAGCATGGACAGTGGTCAGAGGGAGACACTGGACAACTCTAAGAGAGAGAAATGTGGTTTGGAGGGGAAGAGGAAGCAAAAGGGAAAATAAAAGCATAGAGCAAAAAGTCAAGGGGTCTTACTTGTCTAGGAGGGACAGAAGAGGACTGGGTGTTCTACAGCAGGACGGGACTCAGCCTTCACCAGCAACCTCATTTTGTCATTGATTTCTCACATGTTGGATGGAAAACAGCTGCCTAGGATCTCTCTACAGTGGCACAGTGCAGCCTCTGCCCAGAAGTACATGCTACGTAGTTACAAATTGGAGAAGCAAGAGCAGAGAGTGCTATTTACTCTATGTGCCCATTGTTTCCATTGGGATGGCAATTAGAAGTTCTCAGGTGGGTATTTTATGCCTTTTAGATTCAAACATCAGGTTCTGCTGGAGACTATACTTAGAAGTGGGAGAATTTGACTTACAGAGGCAGCTCTGTGTTATTACTGTATTCACAGGAAGATGGTTTTGAACTTCACGTTACTCCAGGGAAGCCATTCTGGGCTTCACACCAAACCAACTGCATTTGGGCAGAGGGTTCTGTCACTTTCCTGTACCTCTTCACCTGGGTCAATGAGTATATTAGCCATTATTACCAAATCTTAACGAGTTATCTCTAGGCTCCTACCAGCCTACACAGTATCTCCCTTTCCACAGAAGTGCTTTAATATACATGGATTAGAAGTGTTGTAAGTGCTGAGTATTAATACCTCAGCGAAAAATTGTGTAACTAGTATCAAAAGACAGGATATGTTTATGTTGTTAAGGCATGTGCCAATGGATGATCCTGCTATACGTAGTCTTTCAAGTTATTTTTCTTATGTTTGGCCATGGAAAGATATGATGAGGCATGGAGGGGTTGTAAGTTTTGGGGAAGAGTCAGGACCCCTAAAGAGAGAGAGCCTTGTAAGCACCACTGTTCTGCTTTGGTCTTTTATTAATGTCAGTTCAAGGAGAAACCCACACAGTTCCTGGTGTGAGGTTCCCAACAGATCCTTCACAGGTTCTTCACCACCTCTGCTCCAAGGCTGAGTGTATAGGCAAAATATGTAATATTTCCAGGCACAAATCTCCTAGTTCTCCATTGCTGAAAGTACAAACCAACCACACTCCTTGAACATCTGGCATTATGTAGATAGAAGGGCATTGGTGTTGACTGAGTGGAAAAAAGTCATTAAAATATTGATACTACACGTAATTGAAAGCCACCATTTCTAACATTAAACTGGAATCTTAATGGCCAGATTAGACCAATGCTCCACCCAGTCCAGACTGCAACCTCCAAAAGTAGTTTATCCTGGCTGGCTCAGGGGGAGGTGGAAAAGACACACAAATGGACAATACGTAAGTCTTGCCAACTGGAGAAGTTTCTTCTTACTCCATATGTCTGTTTATAGCAGGTCCAAATTTTGAACAAGAATGTTTCTGCCTCTTCTGTTAACATATCTAAATACATATACGTATGTGTTTGCATATAATGCAACCAGGGCTTTTTAAAATAATTATTAAGAACCTTGAAAAATGTATCTTTATAACCAATACCAGGCACAATGACTAACAATTGACTGTGTCTGTCTGGGTCCAGCCATTCTCTATGGCACAAGACTGGGAAAGACTGCGTCACAGTGGTCAATGAGGTGTTCTGTGCAAGCCCTCCTAATCATATGAGTCACCTGGCTCTGTCACATCACCAGAACATCTTGGGCACTTGAGTTATGTGGCCTGGAATTGAATCATCAAAACCAGATGAGGCATTTCAGATCCCAAGACTAGTTCAGTCACTCCAAAGATGTTTTGTAAAAGAGCAGTAAAGGTATGCTCTATCTTTAATATTAAATCAAACAATTAGTGTTTGGGTTTGTTTTTTTCTACCCAACCTGATGCTGCCTGTGACTGTCACATGGGTGCACCGTAATGCTAGGTTGTGTTATAAGGTAAGCTGAGCTTGGAGAACCTCTTCTTCCCCTCCCAGAGCTCAGCCTGGTTTACTTTGAGCTGTAGAAATTCCTGTCAGAAAGCCAGAGAAAAGACATTGTTGGTCACTATGGAAGAAGAAATAGCTTGATGAGAGGAGGTGCTGGCTGTCATGGCTTTTGGAGAAAGATTCAAGAATGAGGGCTGCAGCCATTTTGGCTGAAGAATTTGGAGAAGGCAGAATACAGGGCCTTGAGGTAAAAACAAATGGTCAGGAAATAAAGATGGAAAACTCTTCAATGGTACAATGTTCCATTATTCATATATGGAGTGGAAAAAGGTTGACGACTCATATTGATTGCTACTGCCTGGTGGGCTTGCTGTGATGGGGGAATGTGGAGGCTGATGACGTGCAGGATTTCATCAGGATATCTGTGGTCCCAAGCTGGAAAAAGGCAAGAAAACTCTTGATGTGATTCAGAGAGCAGCCTTGCAGATACACCACATCTTCCTTGGGATGACAGGACATTTTCTGTCCCAGCCTTTCTGCCCTCTTCCTGAAGCTGCCAGTGGGGAAGATGCCTGTAGGAAAATGTGGCAGTGTCTGATCTACCTTTCTGCCTTGGGTGACCTCATGCCTCTGATTACCATGTAGTATTGACTACACATGCTTTTGTAAATACATAATTTGCAGTTTTCCTCTGCTAGTGAGATTGCCTGACAGCTCCCATTTCTTGAGGGGGACGATTTTTCAGTAGGTAAAGTACAACAGAAAAAAGAGCATCTGGGTTTGAAGCACTTGTAAAGGGGTCTTAAAACCCCCATCCACAGTCTCTGGGGCACAACATGACTCAGTGTCTTTAACTGGTGTCTTTGATGGCATTGCTGGTGACTAAATTTTTTTGCCAGGCAGCAGAAAGCTTAAGCCTTGATTTACAGCAAAGGCTAATGTAGTAATACCAGCAGTATTTCTCTTTTGCTGTTGTCGGTGTGGTACAGATTGGTGAGGAGTCTGCTGGGCTGAAGGGAAGAGATACTTGAGGGGTGCTAGAAGGTGTCCTGCCATTACAGACAGGACAAAATAGGAGGCCAGCCAGCTTGAACTCATAATAATCAGAAGCTCATTAAGGATTCTAATCAGCCAGAAATATTTTCCCATCAGCTCATTGCAAACTGTAACAAACTTGCAGCTTTGAGTTGTGGCTGCTTTTTCTGGTGCTGGAAGTAACCAGTGCACCTGCGAAGGCATTGGTAGCTTGTTTGGGTAATGTGGAGAAGAAAGGGAAGAAAAGGGCAGGAGATAAGAGCTAAGAGCATTGTAACTGCCCCAGGGAGGGGCCTGTTTTGTCTGGTGACCTGGAGGAAGGCAAGTATTTCCCTGTTTTGTTGTCAGGGAAAAATCAAAGGGAAGTGTGCCTACGGAAAGTCCTGCTCATGGCTTTTGATAGTATGATTGTGTATGTCTCCTTGGACTTCTTTGCAAGCCTGACAACGAGTATGTGAGGGGACCTTCATCCTATGTTGCCTGGTATGGTGTGTGAGGGCAGCTGAAGACAGGTGGGAGAAGGTGTGAGAAGAGCAAAGCAGTGCTGAGACTTTTGGAGGGAGCTGTGTTCTGTAAAGGTCTCCACCAACCTGTTTTCTTCCTCATTCTGTGTCACTGAGAGGAGTTTTGATTTTGTGCACCAATGCTTTACTCACACAGGCTGAAAACATTGCTGCCTACTGGCTCATCAGCACCTCTATTTTGCTTCCTGGACTCTGGAGGGATTTGGCTGCATGAGGGGAAGTTTGCAGTAGAAAAGTGCCTGGGAGACTCAAAACATAAACTATGTTTTGTTAAGCAGGAATTGACACTTTCGCTGAGGCTAATACTAGGTCTTACTGACTGACCAATGCTACCAAGGCTATTGACCCGGAGAAGCTGCTCTCAAATATGGAGATTTGTGGCAGACTGTATTTATTACAAAGATAACCCATGCTCTGGTTAATCCCCCTATGTCAGCTACTCAATAATTTCACAGATTCCTCTGGATCTGATAAAGCCGTCTATCTGCTGAGACAAACATCCTCCTCCCTACCATCAGTGGCAAAGGGTGTCATCAAGGTAGGAGCAAAGAGCTTTCATAAAGTGACAGAAATTTGTGTTAAAACTCTTCGAGGAGGGAGACATAGTTCTGTAAATTCACCACCTGCTTTTTTTATCAAAGAGCTAAGTAACAGCTCTTGCTTGTGCAGACCCTTTGAGGCAGTCTTGACTTTTTAAAGTTGTGTAGAAAACCCATGCCGTGTCCCTCCTTCCTTCCCTGGGCTCCTCTGTGCCTGATGCTGTGTGGCCACTGGGACCAGAGATGCTGCAACACACTGGATGGGTGTTTCTCTTACCTGCAAGAAGCCTCTAGAAACTTGAGGAACAAGGAACGTCAAAGGAGCAATATTCAAGATGGAAGGAGTATAAGCAAGGCTAGGAGGCTGCTACTCAAGAAGAGTTTGTAAAAAGAAGCTAGAAAAGCACCCTTGGGCTCTGCGGCTGGCTCGCTCTTCCTGCAGAGTTAGGGTATGGAACTTGAGAAGCATCTACTGGATGCTATTAACATACAGTGGTGTGTTTCTCTGGGTGGTGTGACCTTCCCAGTAGCCTTTACTGAAGGCTGAATGGCTACAGCTGTAGACAGACAGGACTAAAAGGCAGGACTAAAAACTAAAATTCTCTACCTCCTGCACTATTTTTCCGTCTGTCTTCCCAGCTCAAAACATGTAAGGCAAAAGCCTCTTCGGAGTTAAAAAAGTGCTGTTCTGACATTTACCTGGGTACTGGCTAGTGTGACAAGCTTTCAAAGAAAAAGACACTTGGAGTCTGTACTAAGAATGCTAAGTACAAAAATTAAAACACACAAGTAATTAGCATCTGAGGTTGCAGGAAGCAATTCATTTAGTAATTCCAGAGTGTGCTTGCTGGGTTTAAGATTCTTGGGTGTGTTCTTAGGTTTTTTGCTTCTGGCAGTCTTCCAGCTGCTATCTCTATGCTACACTGCTTCACACCTGGATTGACCTGCCTTTACAGTGTGTCCTTGACATCCAGTCAAGGTGGTTTTGAAGCAGAAACACTTCTATTAAAACTCTGGTAAGAAACCTGAGGCTCTCTTTCTAGTACTAGTAATAGTGAGTTTTTTATCCTTCACTAATGAGGCTGTGCCTTTGTGCTCCCTTCTGAGCCGCTTCAGAATCCCTGGGTGTACATACCCACTTTGGAGAGCCTTCTTTGCGATACTGGATACGCATGTTGGAGCAAATGCGGAAGAGAGGTGCTAACAGGACTGGTGCCCAGTATGAGTCTGGTGAAGGGCCTGAAGACTAGGAAACAAAACAGACTTTCTGGTAGCACTCCTGTTGCTTGCCCTTATTCTTAGGCTACTTTTCCCTGTGAACAGTGCCATTTCTCCACTCAAGTGTGAGGAGGTAAAGAGTTCAGTGGAGTGACAACAGAAGCCTTGTGAGTGTTACAGGATTTAGCCAGGAAGATCTCTGGTACTCGTACAAATTCCCCTCTGCCTGATCTGGAGGGTACCCAAGGACTCCTGTGGCCAATCTGTGCTGAGATGGCTCTGCCATGCAGCCCGTCCAGCAAGCAGCTTGCAGAGGCTGTGGAAAGAAGCACGATGAGTAATTATGTGCTGTGTTATAACACAGCTACACAGGGAGGTTTAAATGGCTCTTTCCAGCTATTGCCTGATTGCTGTTGTGTTAACAGGAGCAAGAATCCTCTCTCTTGGCATTCAAACTCCCTTCACCCACGCGCACACTACAGATTTAAGCTTTGAGCTAATTTTGCTGCTGTCTTTGCAGTCTTGTACTTTCACTGTCATCCCTACCCTTCCTTTCCAAAACAGAGTCATCCCTGCTATCCATCCGTCTATCACAGTTCCTTACCTCCTGTTCAGGATGTTGGCATTGGGGCATGCACAGTTTTTGTAGCAGCAGATACAACAAGAGAAGGCCACAGAAAAGGCACATTGGTTCAGTTTCTTTAATGCATTTAGCTTTAGGGAAGAGGAGACTTATCTTGAAGAAAATGGCCTATATCAGGCTACAGAGATGCTTCAAATGCATGGAGTTCTTCAGGCTTTTAACTTCAGAACAGTTACAACTGCAGACTTTGTTTTTTGTCTTTGGTGGTTTTTTTTCCATTATGGTGCCCAAAGGGGACTTGAAGGTAAAACTAGGGCTTCACTTTGGACTATTACCATATCCTACCAATAGACTCAGTGTTTCCTTTCACTTTTCTGTCAGCTAGGAAAAAGGAGGGCAAAAAATGGTGTAAGTTGATAAGATAGCCTAGCTTGGTTACTATATTAAAATCCTCTGTTTCCCGAAGAATTATAATAACCTTTTCTAGCATAAGTCACTGACTGCACGTAGTGCATGTCCACTTCATAACCTGTGAGTGGCTCCTCACCCATTAGCTGAGCCATGTAACTAGCCTTTGCTTCAGATGGATATATCCTGTGGTGTGGGTGAGTAACATGGAATTGACCTGCCTGCCTAGAAGTAGGGTCCAGATCAGAAGGGAAAGACAGGATTAATATTGTAGTATGTAAAAGAACAATCCCTGAATGGAGCTGGGCACTGGGTTGGGAAGATCATAGAATCACAGGGAAAAATCAGTGTGGTTTTAGGCATAGTAAATCGATCTTAACACAGGTCTAAGAAAGTGAGGTTGGGTTGGGATTTTTTTCTGGAGGACTAAAAGCGAATGTGCAGCCTTGGAGACAGCCAAGATCATATGGTGTGGAAGTAAATACCTATTTTTGTTACAAAAAGGTTGAATAGTTCATCCCAGGCTTCTAGTCTCCTGGCAACAGGGAAGAGCAGACCATACTGGGACCACTATTTTAATCAACCTAATTGCAGGTCCTTTCTCTCCTACCCCAGCAATCAGCCTCCCGGGAGATGGAAAATCCTTTTGAGCACGTCATCTAAAGGACTTGAAGACTCTAGTTTGCCACACTGTAGTTACATGTTGCTCAGATCACTGCAGTACCCTTGTTTCGTATTTCTTGCCTGGAAACAAAGCATTACTTTTAGGGGTTTGCATTTTTTACCAGGTTGTATTCAAATGAATTTGTTGCTTTCACTTTGCTAAAAAATTTCTAGTTGGATTTTATCTTAAAATAATAACACTTTACAGTATTGACCTGTTTTCTTGACTACCTCTCTGCTTGTCCATGATGTTCATAAGGTCTCTCTATCTTTTGCTCCCGTCTGTTCTCTAGAAGTGCTTTTTTTGGCTATGCAGACATGCAAAACAATACATGTTTTATGTACAAACATATGATGACAAGAAACATCCACTCTGATCATGAGAAACATCATCTATTTTCAGCCTCCTTATTAAAAAAACCCATCTACTCTAATACTTTATCAGGGAACTTAGTTCATCCCTCTCTGTTTCAAACTCCTGGACTTCTGCAGCCACCTGGGCTGCCCTTCCACCACGGGCGATGAGAGAAATCAGCCCTAGAACTGAGTGGAAAAGCATTGCACAGTTAGGAATTCTGGCATGTGGGATAATAATGCAAACAAACTCGGAAGTGTGTGGCTACACAGACAAACTGGTGTAAGGGCTAGGGTGAAGGTGCTTCAGTTCAGTATGATATAATTGTTGTGCTTAGTGCGAAGGAACCAGCGCATCTCTGTGCCCCTTGCTCTGTTTCACTGTCCCTATCTGTTGACCCTAGAAGACAAAAATCACACAGTTTTGTGCTTTTCTCCTTGAAACTGTGTACACAGTACTGCGTGAACAAAAGCCACTGCTGTACCTTGCTGCCCTGTGACAGCGATACAAAGCTTGTCCCAGAATCAGCTGGCAGGGCATATTAGAGGCTTCTCCTTCTTGCCTCCTTTTCTTCAGAGCACCTGAAAATGGTTAGGAAGTCATTTCTGCCCCCCCTTTTTTTTTCTGATTACATTTTCTTCCACTTTTTTTTGAAGGATTGACTTCATATCTATCCTTATCAGACAGGTATCCTGAACTACACGCTCTCAATGGCTCTTCCAGGGCCCCGACTAGAAAGCCTCTGTTCCCAGGCATGAAAAGAGACTTCTGTTCCCACAGCTGATACTGCAGCACCTCTTGCACACAGGAATTCTGCCCAAGAAATGGGTAAGACCCAGCACTGAGAAAAGCAGTGGCTCATGTTCATGAGTGCCCATGGCCGTGTGGGCATTGTGCCATGCCAGATGTGCTGAGAGCACTGGTTGCCTGCGGAAGTATTTCTGCCCCTCTGCAAGTGTGCTCTGAAGCACTGGACAGTATCTTGAGCTCTGCTGTGGACCTCGATTGAGGCAATTTGGCAGGCACAGGGGGAGGCTAATGAGATTCTTACTTTCTGTCCCCACTGTGGTCTGGTGCTGTAGCCCAGCAAAGGCCTGTCTGTCAGAGTCAGGAGCAGCATGCAGGGGTACTAAATAAAACACCTGGTGCTGCTCTATAGCTTCTCAATTCTCATTGTATTGCTGTTACACGAATCATACTTTCTTTCTTCATTTGTTTATTTGCCCTCTCTGCCCCTTTTCTTTTTAAAAAATCCACCAAGCTATCAGATTTGCAAATGAACGGTCAGGAAAGTGACAACAAAAGCGAGCTGGAGCTGAGGAGTGCAGGTATAATTACTGTAATTAACTCAAGCAGTAGGGGCACATCCAGCGATGGGAGCATTGCTCAGATATGCCATGGGCAAGAAATGGGAGAGGAAGGATGGCCAGCCCCGGATCATGCTCCACCCCGTGGTCCCCGCTGCCCTCCTGAGTGTGTTGAGAAGAAAACCAGAGTTGTGCCGTGCTGTAGCAGCAGAGCTGCTTGGACAGGCTGCAGAGACCCATATCTCCCCAGACAAGGTGCATTGGGAGCTTGTTCCATCTTGTAGCAAAATTACTTCAAGCTCTTCTTGGGTGCCCCTTAAAGCATTGCCCAAGAGACCTTGTTTCCTGTTGGTCCCCAGAGCAGAGGGTGATCAGCGTGGGGCAGGATTAGCCTCTTGGCAGGCAGACAGAGCCTGACCACAGGGAGGAAAACCCTGCAGCAGATGGGACCTTGTAGGGATGGCTAGAACAACTGAGGCCAGATGACAGCTCCTCTCAAAAGCTCTTTAGCATCAAAATACATTACTCCTTGACTTTGCTAGGTGCTGGCCTGGGACTTCATGGTTGACCTGAGAAATGGCATTAATTATCCTCATTACTGGCAGGCTGAATAAAGACAATGACCTCAATCTGGAGAGAGTTGCTGTAGGTCCATATGGACACAAATCTGTGGCATACGAGGGGATGTTTCACGCACCCCTGATTGTCTTAACACCAGAAAGTTTCACAATTTCTTAAAAAGAAAGGGATATATCTTTGCTCTACTTCTGCTAATTATAGCCCTGGGGTCACTTTTTCTGCTTTTGGTAATACTACACATCCATAACCTGTGTCCTGTTCAACTGGGAGCACTGCAGGGTACATTGCTCCCAGCCTATGTTCCTCTCCCATTTCCAAGGGCATATTCTGCCCTCCAGCAGGACAGCGTTGTGGCTGCCTGCTCAATGGGTCCTGGAACAGCTCTAGGGCTTGGCAGAAGGGCTTCTCCTAGTCTCACAGAGAGACAGGGAGGTGATTTCAAATGCAGGTTTTGCTGACATTATTGCCATCATTCCTATATTTGGAGTCTGAGACTGGTATTAGTTTTAGGGTTTTATAATCCTTTTTAGACATAACCTTAGATTATTGGGTGGGTGCATAGATTTAATATGTGAGGAGTTTCCACAGGAAAATATTAAAAAAACACCTGACCAAACAACACCCAAACTCTTTATTTTCAGGACTGAACAGACCAGCAAGCCTTGGATGTAAACACTTATCCTAGCCCGGGCTACTGAGTGGGGAAAGCCAGTGCAGTGAGTCGCAGGGGTTTGTGGCTCTGCGTTCACCTCTAGGAATAGTTACGCAGGCTTGTAATAAGAGGACTATGTTTTTGTTGCTGAAAGATTAATGTCCCAAGCTCTGTTCCACACAGAGTTGAGACACAACCCGATGTGTCTGGCATATTTAAAAAATAGATCTGCTGAAGCTGGGTAGGAACTGGTTTGTGGTTTTGCTGTACTGTAAAAGCTTCAAAACTCTCCCTTTTCATTGTGGAAAATATCTGACAAAAGGGATGTGGAAAGGAGAGTTCTGTGAACAGCTTCTGTTTAAACTTGCTACTACTGATCAAAAAAGTCATAGGAAATAGGACTGGAAGGGGCTTTGAGAGATGATCTATCTAGTCCATCTCCTTGCCCCAGGCATGCTCAGCTGCACCTCCTTTGCCCCTGACAATATTTTAACTGAGCTCTGGGCAATCTATTCCAGCACTTTCCTATTCTTAACAGATTAACCCAAATCTTCCACGCTGAAGCTGAATTTCTTGCCTCTTATTCACCATGGGCATGGAAAACAGATTATTCTTTCCCTTCTAGCGGCTGTTCAGATACTTGAAAACTGTTACAGTGTCCACCCCCAGTCATCTTTTCTTTATCTAGACATCCTCTGTCTGTTCTGTCTGCTCTTGTTGGCCATGGACCCTAACCCTTTGACCGTCCTTCTTCTTCTCTCCTGGGCTGTCTGTAGTTGGAGTCTATCTCAGAGTGGGACACTCTGTACTGGGCATAATCCTCCAAGGATAAACTTGCATTACAGGTCTGTCAGACTAGCCTTAGTGTCCTAATATGATACTTCTTGTCCTGTGGTGATGAGGTGTGATTTTTGTTGCTTTTCAGCTTGTGATATACAGTAACCCCCAGACTCCTTTTTGCAGACTTGGCATCTACATGACTGTTCTTTTTTCTGATTTTATGAAGTTGATTGTTCCTGCTTAAGTCTAATTACATAAATATGTCCTGGTTGAATTTCCTTTTGTGTTCTTCGATCATTTGTCCAATTTGCTGTGATTGCCTTGTATTCTATTTCTGTCCTCCAGTGTATTCAGTGTCTCCCAGCTTGATGTCATCTGCAGATTTAATAAGCATACTCTCTATTCCATTATCCAAGTCATTAATGGAAACATTGACTAGTGCTGGACCCTCCAACGAATACCTGTAGGATCCACTCAATGCATTCTTCATCTAGCAATGAAAAAATAGCTATTTTCAAGAAATGTTTGTCTAACCAAATATTATCCCCTAGTAAGTTCACCTAGACAATCTTTTCTTGAATATTGTGAGTTACATGTAAAAATGTCAGAAGCTTCACTACAGCTGAGACACAGCACCTGATGCCTTCCAAACCCTGTTACTCTGTTGGAAAAGGAAACTAGAACACTATGACCAGAGCTGCTCTTGCAAATCCATGTTGGTTTCTATAATTCTCCTTTCTACCTTAGGTTCAGGGGTCTCCTGTTGAAAAATGTGCCTCAGAACCAATAGTTCTCAGCAACTTCACGTATACTCAGAAAAATCTACTTTATGCTTGGAGGTAGTTACTTACTAATAATATTATTTATACTGGAGGGAAGGCTGAGTCCCACAAAATCGTGAAGATCAGGTAACCTAAGAACTGACCTAAGGAAACTTGTCCCTAGGTCCTGGTCCAAAAATGTAACTCAGGTGAGCCAGGATGTATGCCCTAATGGATGTGGGGCATCTTTCTTCAGAGATACAGACACCAAATGGGGCTGGTTGTGGCAACCAAACCTCCTCAGGCTGAAGAGACTAACAGCTTGGGTCTACAGCTCCCTGGTCCACTGTTCTGGGTGCTGGGCTATCTAAGAAGCACTATGTGGGGGTAGTGCTTGAAAGAAACAGAGTAAGCATAGTCTGACAGTCCCCAAAGATGTAATTTATATGCTAATCCAGGAAGGGAATCAGGTTGTGCATCCCAGTTGCTCAGAGGTGTCCTGGACTGAGAGGTGTCTTGCTCCTGGCACCTCCTCCCTCCCTGCTTGTGCCCTGATGCTGGTTTTGGTTGCCTGTGTCCCTGTACCCCCTGCCTGGCCCAGGGGGGATGTGGACACCATCTCTCTGCCGCAGGTGAGGTGTGATCCTTAACTCCGGACTGCTGGCTGTCCAGGCTGAGCTTTGGCTCACCTGGATGTGCTGCTGAGCACCTCAGCAATGTGCTAACCCCAGTGGTATCCTTCTTGATTGGGTTCCTCACTGTCCTCTGCAAACATGGGGCCTTAAGTGCTGTACATTCAGCAGTCAACTGTCAGAGAATCTGAAATTACAATTGTTTACCTCTCTCGTTGCTGGGGTAATTGGATAGTGAAAAGCAGAAATACTCATTCCCCTACTCTGCCAATAAGTGCATTTAGGTATTTTTAGCAAGTAAATGTGCCAAAACGCAGAAGCCACTAAATATAGAAAGTCTCAGCATATTTTTTTCTTATTTTTTCTTTTCTTGAAATCTTATTGATGAGATCTCTGCCTCATGTACTTAGGAAAGAAATGAAGCAATCAACAGCAATATATAATTTTTTTCGGTTCAGGGAAAATTTTTTTGTTCTGACCCATTAATTCCCAGCTGTATTCCAACATCACACAAGGCAGTGTTAGTGTGATTGAAAGGACTCTTTCATCCTAAAGTTAAGGTTTTCAGTTTCTCAGCTCTGCTAAGGAAAGGTGCACCTGTCACTGCACCATGTTGTGAGTGGGTGAGACCTGGATGGAAAATTCAGGAGAAAGGGAATAAAAAAAAAAATCATAACAATCAACATGTAGAACACTGTCTTAGTCATCCTAGATCTTGCCCCCTTCCTGTCTGTCCCTTGTCCATTTTCATATCTGAAGCCCTGATGTGGAAGTCAACCCTCCACGTACATGTGTAGGATCATGGAGCTCAGACTGGAGCTTTTCAGGACAGCAATTCCCTAATTAGATGCTTGAAAAACTCATAGCACACTTCTAGAAATAATTAGAAAAATAAGAGCTGATGAAAATTTGTGATAAAATGATGTGACTCATCAAACTGTCATCAAACTACATTAAAGAAAAAGTTATCCTGTTGTTTTTTGAAGTGATTTTAAGCCCAGTGAATATTCTGTAAGACACAGGTGCTACTGGTCCCTTCAATAGTGCCAGGAAATATGGATGTATATTTGCTGCTACAATAGATCAGGTGGCCACAGTGGATCTAGTTTTCTTCTATTAGAAATAAAGAGTGAAGTAGAAAACAGGTGTTCTGCTACAAAAAGAAGAGCATCTGGCCACGGATAGCAGAGACCTGCTTTCTCATGATTTAAGCTTTTTTTCTCAGATGTTTCTCATGTTGGCTTACTTTAGCCAGAGACCTTAAGACAGGGTGGGAAATGGTATTTGAAAAGTGTGAAGTTTGCCCTTTTTGGAGCTACTTGAATGTAGAAGGAATATCTAGATGTACTTAGCAGAACAGGCTTTCCCATCTTGCTTGGGAAGTAGGAGCTGGATGTGGCTGTGAGCAACTGAGCCTTATTTTCCTTCTGCACTGAAAACATCTTCCCTGTCTGCACATAGGCCTAGCAGCAGAGGAGAGAGGATTGACTGGCACGTGAGGAAAACAATAGAGCCCCTCTCTGGTGTGCAGCGCTCTGGACACACATGCCTTCTTGGGCCATAGGTCTGTCAAGTTGTAGCAGATTCTTGCAAAGTAAGGCATGGTAAAAACCCTGCTGCCTTGGAAGTTCTGTTCAGATCTCTGTAGAGATAGGATTCATAGGATGCAGCCATCCTCTGGTTGTGTGTGTGTGGCTCAGTGGCTGCAGAGCAGGGAGATCTGCTTCAAAGATAATGGATGCTGAACACTTGGGTTTACACTTGTTCTCAGCAGATTCAGCTTGCTGTCTTCTCTGATGTACACCTCAGAGGGAATATCTCTAGGGAATGGGCTCTAACAAATCAGAAGGTAAGCAGGCATTGCCATGGAACAGAATCTAATGGGTCCAGCTTGCTCAAATCGTTGTGGTTTTGCACAATTGCTGGCTGAAAAACTACTTTTAAGAGCGTGGGAGTTTGAACTTTGTTGCAACACTCATTCATTGAAACACTTTCCTGTTTTTTTCAATAACATTGAATTCACATCTTGTATGTCCCTTCATAGAAACCTGGCTTCTCTTCACTATCTGTTTGCCTGTTTTCATGAAACTTGTAAAACTGTAATACCAGTTTTAGCCATGTCAATGATTTAGCTGAAATTTGCCCACAAATTTAAAAGCTCTGGCAAGGTGGGGGAAACAGGAGGAAGGGCAGACTGCTGTAGTTGGAAGTTGTACACCTAGGTGAGCGATACTTCTCCAGCAAGCAGACTTTCCAGAGCCTTAGTGCATTTAGCAGAAAGTTTCAATCAGGCTCTTCCCTGCTTTTGCTGTTAGTTCCCAGAGGGTGCTTACACCTTGACAGTTTTGGAGACCTGAGGGAATGGAGTCTTCTCCCTTTCACTCTGTCAGCTTTTGCAGAGACTCCTGTCTTGACATACTTCCATGATCTCTATGCACCCTTTTCCCCAGCCATCATGACCTCTCCCTTTCCTTGCATCACTCTTTCTTCTCTTCTTCCAACAGCCCCTTGTTCTTTCTTTCCTTCTCTACCCTCTCTTGCCACTTCTTCCTCCCCTCTTACAAAAAGCTGGCTTTGGGAGTAGCAGAGAGGGTTAAGCCTGCAAAATTTCATGGCTGCAGAAGCGTTGGTAGCCTCATGCGTGGTAAAGTGCCTTTTTGGCATGCAGTGCTGTGAGCAGCCCCTCTCCCCCCCTTCTCCTCCTCAGGCTCTGCGCCAGTGGGCAAGCATTTGCAAAGCAAAATTACAGAGCTCTCTGGGTAATGATCTGCCCGTTCCCGTACAGCAGGTGGCTGGAGGCTGAATCCACACCACTCCCTCTCAACTCTATTCCCATGCACATCAGGGAGAGACGGTTATTCCTCCCTTACAGCTGCCTCCAGCCAAGAAAGGCCAGAAGAGTCACGCTCCCAACAGGAGGATGCCGTAGGGGTGATCCTCTCTCTGCAAATAGCCGCAGTGGGCTCTGACCAGAAAGGCCATATTCAAATGCCAGCTGCATACATGGGCAGAAAGGAGATGGCATCTTCGCTTTGACTTATACAACATGGCTGTGCAAGAGAGCAGTGTCACTTCCCACCTGCCTATTCCTCTCTGGGCATCAGGGGCATACAGGGAGAATGGAGATGCATCAGATAGGACACTTCTAAAACTGTAAGATCTTTTCACTTTTAAGGGATCTTGTGAGTATTAGACTGAGTGCAGGAAGGCATCAAACTGATAATATTGCTGGGGAGGGGCTTGAGGGCTGTCCTAACTTTCCTGCAAAGCTTTAGGATAGCCTACAGTGCTCACTTCTAATCATAACCGCTTAACTTGTTGCATTTATCTGTATTTCCTCTGCCACTCGCTTACCCGAAGAAGGGCTCAGCAGGTGTGAACACAGCTCCTAGGCCTACGAGTGAACAGGCTAATCCTAGTTGTTCTCCAACCACGAGGTTCCCTTTCTCCCCTTTCTTCTGAAGACTTCCTATACAAGTGCCATCCTGCTTTTCCCTGCCACCCTGCCAGACCCTTCCTGTAGGAGCAGCAGCAATGATACAGCAACCTGCAGGTTTCCCTTCCACTATTTTGGTAAGGATAGGGATTTTACATTAGTAGGAGCGAAGGAGTGTCAGACCCTAGGCAAAGAAAGCACAAGACCCCTAAGCATGTCAGATCCCCTTTCTTCTGGCTGCTGGGAGAAAACTGAAGATGAAACTGTTTATCTTTTACACTATTAAGAAGGATGGGAACTGCTTGTTGTTCTAGATAAGAATCCAATCTGGGGTTCTAGACCCATTTTATCCTCTGAGACTCTTGACATTCTTTTCTCCCAGAAGGAGTCCTGATAGGAATCCCTTCTCCAAATTTATCTTACAAAATAAATAGTTTATAAACAAAGCCCAATGCTCTTAAAGGGTGTTCTGAGACATTAAGTGTTCCCCTAAGCAACAGAAACAAACAAACCAACTTAATTAGCAGTAATATATAATGTAGTGCCTGGTTGTCTCCCTTTGAGCAAAACAACAGGGCCTGCACAGGTAAGCCTGGGTTGCTGGCGACTGGGATAGACCAAATTACCCTGGCAAGGGTGGAGGCTTTCCTGTGGCATGAAGGTGAAGTTCTCCTTGAGGGACACTTCAGCCTTGTCCCTGCAGAAAACCCATGTGGCCACAGAAGTGACGCATAAAGCTGGGGAAGTCCCAGATTCATAGCCCTGTCGCAACTCCCAAAGGCAGTTGGTGCATCCAGAGGAAAAGATGTGAAAGCTACTGTCCCACTGAGCTTGGCTCTGGGACTCCATGTTACTTCTGAGGCTTTTCGGTGTCTGCATGAAAACAAAACCCAGAGAGCAATAATTTTGCAGCAGCAGATGGAGGAAGACAGGGTCAATAACTGGGGGATAACAGAAGTGTGGATTTCGGTGAAATACGAAGCAAGGAAGAAAAGAGACCACATGGAGGGAATGGATCTAGGGGACAGAAATCTGAGAGTTACAAATTCTTCTTTGTTTCCTTCCAGAGGTTTATTTCTTTTTAATACAGTGTGGGTCCTGTAAGAAATAATGTATGATAGAGCACATTTTTATATAAGATTGGTACGAGACGTACTTCCAATTTTGTTATAATCTGATAAAATATTACACTTATAGCAATATTTTGTCCATCTTGGTGTCTTCTCCCTTGTAATCTTACAACATAATGCTAGCTTTTCATTCATTAAGTTTCCCAACATCTTTGTAGGTCAGACTGATCTCAGGTTTACAGGTAACAAAATTCAAACAAAAAGTTCAAATGGTTAACATGAGAAAATGATCCAGTATCCCATGTGCTAGCAATGCTGGTTAACTTGAAGCCAGTTAGTCATCCAGGCAATCACCTGTACAGCTGTATAGGAGGGGTGGTGACTTTTGTAGAGCCTAGGGAAGAGCTGAGGAAGAGGAGGCTTGTGGTGATCCCTGCTAGCAAACTCTGCTCCCTTGTATTTCTGCCAGCACCTCATGGGAGAGCTTCATTCACTGATGCAGAGCTGACTCCAGTGCAGATCCAGCCACGTGAGCAGTCCCCAGAGGGAGCTGTTAAGCATTTAGGACACGATCACTTTGGACTTCGAAGTCTGCGGCTGTGCTTAGGGCAGGTCCCTCACTGCTGGGGCTGCCTGAACTGGCTCAGGCTGCTCCAGTCCATTTGTGGCTGTCATCTTTGCATCACTCAGCCCAGAAACACTGCTGCCAGGGAGTGGGGCGCCTGCACACACTGCCTTGTCAGTGGCTGAAAGGCAAGGGGGCCTTGGCCAGTGCTCATTTTTCTCCTAGTGCTATCACCCTACAGAAAAAAAATTGCAGAACTGATGTAGAGAGTACGGTCTCCCTTGACACATGATGAACCTCTAGCAGATGAAAATTTGGTACTTTCAATCCAAAAGAAAGCAAAGCCAGGGCAAGGTAGTTCAGCCCCATTGGACCCCTCCCCTATCTCCATTTATTTTTTTTTGAGAGTGGTGGCTTCTTTGCCTCTCTTTGCTTCTGGACAGCCCTGTCACAGCCTGTTAAGTCAGCAGCATCTCGCAGCACTTCCCTGGCACTCCCCATGCTCCCTTGTGCTAGCAGACTGTATGTGTGTGTGCTGGTAAAGGACTGAGGGTACTAGGGCTAGATGCCTGTCCTGGGAGACTATTCCTGTCTAGCTTGGCCAGGCTGGGCCAACAGCAGTGGATTGGTGGTGACCCCCATGGGCATTGAGTGGGTTGTTTGCAGTCCTGCTCCTGTGTCAACTCATCTCAGAGATTGCTATTTCGACCTCACCTCACCCCTTGCCTGGACTGCTCCCCTCATTGCTAGACTACAAGGAGAGAGTAGCAATGTGAGATTTGCTGCAAAAGTTGCTCTCGTGGTCTGAGCTCAGGCAGACTTCCTGCACCCAGGGAGCTCCTGCTGCTGACTTAGGACTCAGATCTATTCCGTGCCCTAGGAGAGAAGGCAGGACTGGATTTTGATCCCAGATACAGCTGCACTGAGCCAGACCATTGGTCTTTGGTAAACCAGAGCTGGCGCAGGTCCTTAGGGCTGTCAAAGCAACATACCAACATCAAATTATCCTCAAAACTAGAAGTGTTCCCACCTCCTGGACCCACTGCAAAGCCAAGTCAGTCTGGCTTAGAAATGTGTACTCAGTCTGGATCCCAGTCCTCTCCTCTGACTGCTCTACAGCGTAATCTTCTGAAAGTGATTCTTTTCAATCTGCTGCACATGTGCCACTGAATAAGGAACAGGAGTTGCTGCCAGAGCTCACACTGAGTGCCACAGGGATCTAGAATAAATACTGCCATGTAATAGATTTTTATCCACTGCCTTGCTGTAATCCCCATCTGAATCCCTTCCAAACTGCAGTCGGGTGGCTGTTTGTACAAGTCAAACATTGATTCAGCTGCTCTTGAAAGGGATTCGGGGAGCACAGGCTGGAGGGAGTGCTAGCCAGGGAGCTGGAATAATGGGATTTATTTGCTACGTGCTGAAGGGTTAAACTCTTTTCACAGTGCCCAACACCAGAGTATCTCCCCTTTCCACACACGAGCAGGAGGGATTCACAGAAAGGATAACTGCTTAAGCAGTGAGCCTGGCCCCTCAAGGAGCTCTTTCTTGGCAGGGCTGTGGAGGGCAGGATTGCAGCTGGCTTGCAGGGGCTGTGTGCTGGGAGACCTCCTTGCAATGTGGGGTAACCACCTGCTCCTCTGGGGTCAGGGCAGACCATGGTTTCCTCAGCATCCTGGATAGCATGCATGGGGCTTTACTTCCTGACTTGTACCTGAAGCTTCAAATATTCCCTGTCAAGGCCTTCAGCAAGGACTGCTCTTCTTCCTAGGGGTGCTGGGTGGCAGGGACACAGCCTGCTGCTCCATACATGAGGCCTTTGGCAGGTTTCCTCAGTCTATCTCAGATTGCCTGTGTGAAGGGAAGGAGTCCAGAGAAAGTCCTGGGCAGTGGTACCAGCACTGCTCTGTGCATGTCATCTGTTTTTCTTAGTGTCTGCAAGGATTTTTCTCAGGGACAGACCTTTCAACCCTTCACTATGTTTTATTTCTACTTCATTTCATGCCTCCTCAACAAGCTTCAGCATTGTGCTCTTCTCTTTGCCCAGCACCTCCCTGTCATTGACAGGGTCAAAGCACAGGGTTGTGACAGACACGGGAGGCCTTGGCCCTTGGGATTGAGATGGTTTCGGGCAACTCATACAGGGTTACATGTGCTCTGGTACAGGTGAGCTGCTTACACCTGCCTTCCAGCTGCCAGAAGGATGGAGGGCCATAGTGAATGCTGAGCAACCAGGACAAGGACTGTTTTGCTCTACCAATGTTGACTTTTGCAGGGCTCAGCCTCTTGCACAATGCTTCTAACCCTATGCCACACTCCAGCACAAGGGAGGAAATCCATTAGAGTCTGTTGCGGACTGAGCAAGCATATCCCACTTCTGTAGCCTGGGACAGGCTGGAAAGAAATGCTGGATTATAGGCCAGTGGGGGAGAAAATAGTTCTTGGTCTGTGCTTTGAAGAGCACTCAGCATAGAATTTAGTAATTAGTGAGTAATATTACGAATCCTCTTTTCCATTTTGCTTCCTCCATATGGTCATGCCTGCCACTTACAAGGGTCCTGCTGAATTAGCTACACATCATCTCCAGCAGGTTAAGAGCATGATGGAGGTGTTCTCCATGGTTCATACATGACTAATAAGCACAAAAATCTTGGAGACCGTGCTGTATGGTTCTAGGCACCAGTCCTAGGCATTACAGCCTCAGATCAGCAGCCACTGCTGCTTCCAGGAGTAGAGCGAAATGAATAAGGCAGAAGGTAAGCAGGAGGGAAGTATGTGAATTCCTGGAATGACTAGGGAACATTGTTTTAGAGATGGGGGATAGATAACTGGCAATGACAGACTGCTGGAGCAGGGGAAAGAAATTTCCCTGGCGGTTGATCACTGGCAGACAAATCAGAGAAGTTCAGTCTAACCAAAATCAGATCTGACCAAAAATTTGAGTTTAGCTGATGAGGAATATTGAGCTATCAGTGAAATGGCTAAAGAGTTTCTGTGTGCAGTGTTTAGGTTCATTTCCATACCTGCAGCAAACAGGTGGGATTAACAGTGCCAGCTAGTGAGGCTGCAGCTCGAAGGCTGGGGCAGCCATGTGTCAGGGAGCACGGGGCATGCTGGCAGGGTTTGGCTCCTGGGTGGCTTCAACTCTGCAGATCAAACCAAAATTCATTGAGAGAGGAAATAAATTGATCACCTGATTCATGCAGAAACCTGCCAAAACCATACTGGCCATAGGCTCAGGGTCATCTCAGGATGGGGATGGAGAGGAATGGGGCTGTCCACTCTCCAGGAGAGTGAAAGCAAGAGGTTTAAGGCTCCTCAGTACTAGAGAAAGTAACAGAGTGCCCTGGAGCTCACAGCACTGCTTGAAAATGATGGAGACTGACAGATCTGGGATTAATCTAAAGGTTTCAGCTCTCTGAGCACCGAGTGGAAATTCGCCTGGAAACCACAGTGCAGTAGCTCAGCATGATGAAAACACTAACTGGAAGAGGGGGAGACAGAGGCATGAGTGGGTCAGATAGCTTGCCCCGCCTGATTATGCGCAAAGGCTAGAGCCCTTGTCTCCTTCTCTCCCAGTCTTGTGTCTGGGTAGGGAGGAAGGCATTCAGTGCTAATAAGAACATTAAAAAATAGGTCATTTTTTTTTTTTGTATGTTAGGCAGAATCTGATGCGGGTGCAACTTTGCATTGCTAATTGGATATAAAGACAAAGCTATACCCACAATGCTCAGCACTCCTGATTGCACCTGGTCACGGTCTTGGAGCCGCGGGTGTTTGACTGGGTTGGGCAGCCTGTGCAGATACTACAAGCTATGGTTTTGCCTGTGCAGATATTTGTAGGTGCTAGGCTGCTTGTGCAGACTGGGAGGAGGGTGGAAGCCTGGCTAAGAGCTGGAGCCAAGGTGTTCTATGCTGATGCAGACTTGGATTTTTCTTTTTCAGCCTGTCTAACTGCACAACAGAAAGGCTACCTCCTGCTGTTTCTATAGCATTCCTGTGAGGCTAGAATGCTGGATTGTTGCTCAGTCCTGAATGAGGAAGACCAGGACTCCTTTGCCTCTGGCTCAGCATCTACGGATACCCTTGCTGCAGCCCACAGAGTGATGGGGACATACCAACCTTCATACTACACCAAGCTACAGTTTGCAAGGAATTCCCCCTCTTGCTCTCAGACACCAACAGTCTTCAGCTGAGGCTGCTGAAAGACTTTTCTCAGTGCAAGAAAACCACAAATTCTTGTGCATTCTGTGCCACATGACTCTCTGAGTATTAGTACAACTGTCATGATACTTAGCGATGTCTGCATGTTCATGCCTTCATTTATGATTCCAATATAACAATTAATTCACCCCTATGGTTCACATCAAGTGACTGAATACATCATAGTGCACAGTCTTAATTCCTGTTCATTAGCTTGTTCTACAAATACATGACCAATGGTCAGTGTGCATGTGTAATATATACCTATGTACAGTTCTGCTAAGTGCTGTGGATGGGATTACTATCTAATTATTTTGAAGTCACTGGGCTACATCTTCTGTAGTAGATATAAACTGGTGCAGCACAGTGGTGTTGCCAGTTTATGCTAGGTGAAGATCTGGGCTATAACTTTAGTCTGCAATAGAAAGTTGTTTTTGTCTTTGAAAAGTGGAGGTATTTTGAGCATGTAACCAAATTGACATTCTCATCCACGCTTCTACATGGTATAATTGTAATTTCAAGACTATAATTGTTATTAAATTATAAAATAATGTAGTGGTGGAAGGTCCGTTTAAGGTTGTGGTGTGGTTTTTATCTGTTACCATGATATTTTCAAGCTGAAACGAGCATGGTGATATGTCCCAGTGCACAAACTGGATATGTAGCAGAGATTGATGAACTCAGGCCTGATTTCAGACCAACCAGCCAAATCTGAACACATGTCCTTTTCTAAGGAAGGAGTTTAGGAGAAATAATTTTCAGGTCCATGATCCACACACCCAGTCATTATCACAGACATTATGATGGTCTCTCCCTGCTTGTGTTTTAGAAAAGCTCAAAGGCTGAATTGCAATACAGTCGTTACTAATTCAGAGTAAGTGGGCGACGCTGCAGCTGGTGTCTGCCCATCTGATACATGAATAGCAATCGATTTGGATTTTTTTTTCTCTAAACATGATGTGATATTGAGTATGAGATCACTGCCAAATCTCAATGAAGAATTATGCTTGCTTTGCTAGAAGAGCCAGGCAGATTGGTCAGCCTGTTCTTGGGTGAAACATACAATCCCCTCCTGCCTTGGGAGCTGTTTTGCCATGGGCACCTTCCTCTGTATTTATCTTCAGAAACTGTAACACCTTGAAGCAAAGAAAGGAAATAAACACTGCAGATCTGATTCCTGCACTAGATGAGCTCCAATAAATGTATGCTAATATTAATCCTAGGTTTATTTTATGACCTTTTTTCCTATCAGGTTGACAGCAAGTATGTTGATTTCAGATCTTAGGAGACAAAGCACCATGTAAGCACAACATGCTGTTGGGAACATCAGAGAAGTAATTCTGAAACAGCACTGTGGTTTGTGTTTATTCTATTTTGGTGATGTCCACGCTAAAGCACTCCATTTACAAGTGATGACAAAGTTGTTCTCTGCTGCGAGCTGAGCCTGAAGGCAGGAGACCAGTGTGATGGAAAGGATAGAGTTTCTCAGAGCAATACATTTCCTTTGCTTTCTCACAGCACACAGTTTTGAGGAGGAAATTCTTTGGCTTGATGTTTAAGCACTGGAGACAGAATCAGTGATGCTGGGAAGAATTGAAGGGTGGCAGGGAGGTAAATGATCTTGGATGAATCAATAACAAACTTGAATCTTTGATCAAAATGCTAAGTGATATGTCTGCCTCCTTCCTTCCCTGCTGCTGTCTGTGTCAGACTTGGATGAAGCTTGGGGAAGTTGGGGAGTTAACAGATGTTTTTTAGTAAGTGAGTTTGCATTTCTACACTGTTTCCACATATGGGTATATATTGTGCCAGTCCCTAGGATGATGTGATGTAACACGTAAAGAGACGCGGGACCTCTAATTGTCATGCAAGACACCACGTACAATTTCTGCCTTTCTCAGTGTGTGTGGAGCAAACTGCACTGCAGGCAAGCTCTCCAGCAGGGGAACAACGGAGCTCAGGTTTGGTTAGGTCCTGTTTTCTTCTGGTTTTGCTCCACATTAGGTTGGAAAAAACCTGGGCTGCTGAGGACCAAGTCTGATGCTTTCCTTCAGCCCTCTGCCAAGCCTTCTTGAACTTCTGGTGCTGCCTCTTCCAGATAGAGCTGGAGACACCAATACTGTGTCAGCTCTTTCCCATCCAGCTGCTGCCAGGGTGACAGAGGCGGTATTTAGATCAAACATTGGCTTCTGCAATACAGGAAGCTCTGAGAAGTTGTGATGCCACTCATGAGAAAGGTAGTGTTGTGCATTGGAAACAGAAAGAGCTGTCAATCCAGGCCCTTGTCTGGCTGGATGCTTGCTTACTGGTCTGAGGTCACTTGAATTTTGGAGCTTCTATAATGCTCTAGCCTCAGAGTTTTGGAATCAGGCTACTAATGCCATGATTTCAGATCATCAGTGTAGCAGAAATTAATTTGTGACATTGCAGTGGAATTAAAAACAGAGAAGAAAGTGGGTACAACCTAGCCCGGTGTAGCTGGCCTTTGAAAGTAGGCTTCGATTCCTGCAAGGCCCGACTTTCCGTGGAAGCTCCCCTGGATTTAAAGCTGCCTCTGAGGCAAAGTTTAGAAATATTCCACTGAGGCATTAAAATAGCAGCAGCTTGAGCAGAGTTTAGGAGGAGATTTCCAACTGTGGAAATGCTCTGGTGTTTGCAGTAAAAAATTTGATGACTAAGAGTGCCAAACAAAACAGGTCAAATTTGTATCCCCAAATCTAACATTATACTCTGAAGAAGTTTAAAAACTTTATTTCATCCCCAGGAGATCTAATCTGCAGGATGCCTTTGAGTTCACGCTGTGTCCCCAACCATTCCTTGCTGTGGGTGTTCACTGAATGAAGAAGTAATTTTCAGGGTTCTGCTTCTACCTTAGTGCCCTGTGCTGCCATGACCATCATTCCTGTTTGGGCATCACTGGTGGGAGCCTGCAGTGGAGGCTTTTGTTGATTGATTGGAGGTGAGAAAACATACTCTGTCCCTGGTTGTGTAAGCACATTAGAGCATCCAGCTGTCACAAGGTGGTCAGACAATAAATCACCTGCATTTACTCCCTGGATGAGTCTGTAAAGCTCTAAGTGGAACAGCAGGCAGTGTCAGTGATGAAGAGTCACCCACAAATGTGGAAGCAATGAGAGCACCATGTCAAAGTTTCTCCTTGAGCTGTAGCAACATCCAAGCCAACATCAGGCTGGACATCAGAAAAAAATTTTCACAGAAAGGGTCATTGGGCACTGGCAGACGCTGCCCAGGGAGGGGGTTGAGCCACCATCCCTGGAGGTATTTAAAAGACAGTAGATAAGGTGCTAAGGGACATGGTTTAGTGGTTGATAGGAATGGTTGGACTCAATAATCCTGGAGGTCTTTTCCAACCTAGTGATTCTGTGATCCTGTGATATGGAAGGGTGCCAAATGGGGAGGAGAAGCTATCAGAGTCATGGTTGGCACAACTGGTGTTTCTGACATAGGGAATATGCTGCAGTTGGCTGCAGCTAAGTTTCTCCAGTTTGACATGTTTGGCAGCTCTGAGTTTGCCTCTGTGGTTGGAAAGCTCAGCAGAGGTGGTAGTAGTGTGGAGTGCAGGAACCACTGCTTGCAAGCCTGCCTTCTCACGAGACTGAAATTGAAGCCAATGAGGCAAACATCATATGAAAAAGGGTAACATCTGGAACTTTTTATCTTCATATGAGTTAATTTCCCAAATAAATCTCCCTACATTGTTGGACTCTATGCTTGCCTCTGCTGCCAAATGGATATTTCCCCTCATAGAATAATTAAGATTGGAAAAGACTTCTAAGATCATCAGGTCCAACTGTCAGCCCAACACTGCCGTGCCTACTAAACCGTGTCCTGAAGTGCCATGTCTACTTTTTTTTTCCCGCACCTCTAAGGATGGAGACTCCACCACTTCCCTGGGCAGCCTGTTCCAATGCTTCACCAGTCTTTCAGTAAATGAATTTTCCCTAATATCCAGTATGAACCTCCCCTGATGCAACTTGAGACTATTTCCTCTCATCCTACTGCTAGTTACTTGGGAGAAGAGACCAACACCCACCTTGCTAAAACCTCTTTTCAGGTAGTTCTAGACAGCGATAAGGTCTCCCCTCAGCTTCCTCTTCTCCAGACTAAACAACACCAGTTCCTTCAGCTCCTCCTCCGAAGACTTGTGCCCCAGATTATTCACCAGCTTTGTTGCCCATCTCTGGATGTGCTCCAGCACCTCAATGTCCTTCTTGTACTGAGGGGCCCAGAGCCTTAGTTTCCCTGTTTGTCCAGTGGCAGCAATAAGACGCTTTCTGTTATTACGGAGGACTGTGAGAGCTGTATTAAATACTTACCGTTATTGTTACTTAGCAAGTGCGAGTCTTCTGATGATAGGCAGGGGTAAAAATTAAGAGGATAAATATGCCAATAAATGAACAAAATAAAAATCCAGCCAACATTTTCATTTAACTAGCTCATGTTACCTACTATGCAAGGAAAACCAGTCTTTTCCAGAGGCCACTCAGTTCTCATTGTGCAAAATTTCTTTCTGGTATGTTGTAATACAGCTGTGCCTAGGATGAAATCAGTTCCTTCTTTTTTGGCTGATATCTCATCTCAGGCCTTTCTAGAAAAAACTATTGTTATATATATTAATTTGGATAGTAATATAAGTAACTATGAGCCTTTGTGTTTATTAGATATTAACAATTTTAGGTATCTCTATTTAACTGACGAGTACTGTTTTTCTTATTTACTTGATGAGGAAACTGAGGCACAAAGGGGAGAAATGAGGCCCCCAGCATTACCTACTGAGACACTGTCACTGTTTTGATCAGCACTGTGAATTCTTCACCTTCCAATAATCAAAAAATTAATCCCTATTGTATATTACAGGACAGTGTTGAGTTTGTGACATTCAGCTGAACTGATAATGGAAATATTTGCAATCACACTATATTAAAAATATTCATTTGTTATTAGCTGTTGTTTACTGTTAACAAAGAACTTCCTGATAGGCAACGTGTTAAATAGTTACTCTTTACTTGGTGATTGAAGTTTCCTCTGAAGCATTTGGTACTTACAAACATGGAAGGTATGGATAAAATGGACCAATGTATAAAATGAACCAGTCCAACATGTAATAACGTTTTCATCATTTTGGTTACTTTGTATGCTACAGTCTTTGAAACTTATGGTCTTGTATTGAAGATAAGAGCTCTTGTTTCTGGTCTGTTTTGTACCATTCTGTGCTGTCTGGAGCTAGCGTTGCAGCCTTGTGCCTTTGAGCAGAGGGGTAGGATATTTAACCCTTGATGTCTCCCTTCCAGACCTATTTTCTGTGATTGCAATACACGTGCACCTTGGAGGAATAACTGACCTGCAGCTCCATGCCACTTTCTTCACCAATCATTCCCTTGGCGTTCCTTTCTAGACGCAAAGCCCTCATCTGTGGTCTCAGCTCTCTACTTCCCCATGAACAGCTGCAAAACCACTGTTGTGGGCATAACCGCTGTCTGTTTCCCTGGTGGCAGCCTAATTGTGTTCCTCGCCCCATGACAAAGCACCCTGCAGCCAGGAGGAAGATGCTTCAGGAGCAGCATCAGCATTTTTTCCGCCACTGAGCTGTGCTTTGCCTCCCCTTCCCTGGTCGCTGCTGGCAAGGTAGCAATTATGCTCCCATTGATCCTTCCTCTCCAGGAATCACCCCATATGCTCTGGCATACTGTTGCAATCAATAGCCCAGGCCATGTACAGAGACAGTGAGGGGGCCAAAAAGGCAATTTGCTCACTGGACAGGTTGCGATGAAATAATATGGTGTTAGGAGGTGAAGTGGCAGAGTAGCTGGCACTAAAGATTTCCCTCTGTGGCCACAAGGAAAGGTAGGGCTGGATGAGATTTAAAGTCAAGCTCAATAGCTGCTGCTTAGATGCTGTCAGAGATAAAGTGTAACTGAAAGAATTTGGGAAAATGATTTGTTTAGGAAACAAAAAGTGATGTGAGCCTTTAAACCCATCACTTCAAAATCATTCTGACTGGGAAACAGAGGAGGAAATAAAATACTGTTCATTTTTGACCTCTAGCTGATAGATATTAAAAACATACAGGGTTCATGGTGCACAAAACTCAGAGCTTCTAACAGCCAAGCTCAATGAATTAGCTTATTAGTGAAAGACAAATACTACACTCAAACAACGGAGGCACTCCCCTGGATAGTCACTGCTGTCATCCTGTATCAGAGACATATTACAAATTAGGCAAGCAAAGTTATGCTTGGATTTTCAGCCAATCTTTGATAGATGATCAAAGGGGAGTTTCAAGTCTTCTCTAAAAAGTTTTTATCTTGTTTTGAGTAGCCTCTTGACATTGTATCCCAAATGAAACAAATAAATAGCTTTATGCCTGTTACTCCCTGAAGGAAAGCTCACGTTTGATATGTGATAGTCATCTCTCCTGTGTAAAGTATATTACAGCCTTCAGTTTTGCTGAGTGTAAGCAGAGGGCACTGTGGATGTTGCTTTGCTCAAGGCTATTGGCACTCATAGTACCTATTTGCACCCACTGCCCTCTTCCCAACATATGACAAATACTTAGAAATACATACAGTTACTTGGA
This sequence comes from Cuculus canorus, assembly GCF_017976375.1. Lineage (NCBI taxonomy): Eukaryota > Metazoa > Chordata > Aves > Cuculiformes > Cuculidae > Cuculus > Cuculus canorus. The sequence continues at coordinate 18,120,044 of NC_071405.1, forward strand.
AACCTAGTACTGATCTTTATCATGGAATCAGTGTTGCTATATTTATATAGAATTAAAACAGGGGTTACTGTAGGAATGAAAATCAGGGATAAAAAGATCCACAGTCAGAAGTGGGTTCACAGGAAAAGAAGGCTTTGTAGTCACACCTGGGAAAACACCTGAAGACATCTCCTGTTCCCAGCTATACCTTGCCAGTACTTTGCCACCCCAGGTACAACATTTAGGCCAGGATTTCCAAAAGCATCAAATTATTTGAAGTGCCTCAGAAGCAACAACCCAAATGTGGAGCACCAGCAGATCTCCCTCTATCTGCAGGGCCTAGCAAGGCTCTGCACATCTGCCTATTGACTCAGCTTGCAGTTGGGCACCTCACGTTTATAATGGAGACTTGCTGCTTTCAGTGGCTCTCAGTTTCCACCTCTGTGAAAGAGAGGCAACACTACAGGAGATTAACTGTTCTGTGGGAAGCCTTCAGGCCAAAATAATCTGTTCACACTACATGGCAGCAGGGAAACATTGGGTGACTTGTTACTCCTAGGGAAACCTGGGTCCTAGGTGCCATCACAGGCTGCTCACATCAGCTGTGCAATTAAGCCATCCCAGCACCCTGCAGCCTCCAGCCATCCCATGGTTTCTCTGGGGCAATGCTCTCAGTCCCAGCACAATACAGCAATGGATCCTGGTGCTGCCCTCGAGAAGGCCCCTGAACACTGGAAAGCATAAACGCAGGCTGCCCACAGAGTCCCTCCTCCCTAGACCAGTCCAGATGTGCTCTTCAGTACTTCCAGCTCTCCAGCACTGAGGCTGCGGGCAATCACCCACTTTGAGCCATTCAACTCGTGCCAGGCCAGGTCCACACAAGCTCCCTCCTCTGCCAGTATAATGGTGCTTATTTGTCACCGCAGAGAGGAAAACCCAGCCATGTGCAACAGTGACACGTGCTCGGTGCGCTGACTCTGCTTGGCACTCACAAGCAGGCAGCATGACACTGTTTGTAGACGCCACGCCGCTGGCTCTGGGTGCTTTGCAGCAGTGCTGGCTGAAGGGGGTCCCAGTGCAGTGAGGGTCAAGGGTGCATGTGCCTCCCATCAGCGGGCTCTAAACTGAACATCTGAGCCTAAAGCAAAGCCTCCACATGGATGTGTAGGGATGTAAGAAAAGACTTGCAAGACAAGGCTGGTGGGCTCTGCTGGGGCATGTCTCCTCTTGGTCCCTAGGGGTTAGGAGGAATAGTGCAGAGTGGGCTGGCAGCTGATGGGTATCGAGCTGCCGTTCCAAGGGTGTGCTATTAGATTTTAGTTGATGCCTCTCTCTCCTTCTGTGGGCAGCTTCTACCTGGAATTGCATTTAATAAAACATTTGAAGACTTCTTAGTTGTCCTTCTTTGCAGTGCAAAAGTATCTGATTTAGATCCCTAAACACCAACACTTTTTCGGTACTGAATTATCTCCAGGTATGATACTAATGTCTCCCCATCTCCAGAATAATGTGCTTAGGTTAAGGCATAACATAACCCTGCTTGGGGGCAAAGGATAAAAGGAATGGGCTTCAGTGCAAGGAGGGACAGCTCTGCTCCAACCATGGGCATCATCAGCCCCTGAGGTGCAGCGTGTTGGTGGGGAGCAGGTCTCCCTGGCCTGAACTGAAGATCCCATGCCTCTTATCTGTATTTGTGTAGTGATGAGGGCTTTCCACTAGAGAGAGACATGAGTACGCACAGAAAACCTGTATTGCTATTTGTATCATGCAGTCCACCTGGCCAACATGGTGCAAAGGGGAATGGCTGGAGTTGATCATTAAATGAACTTTTTCTCATGATAAAATATTTACTATGATTTCTGACTGATACTTGTCACCCAAGACTTTTGGGTTTAGACAAATAAAATGCTCTCTTTTTTTTTCATTCTTGATTAGAAATCCCACATTTTGCTAGTTTTAGTTCTTTCAGTAGCTGCCAAAATACATTCAAACATTGGACAATCTTACAAAAAATCAAGAAATTTGTCAAAAATACTTCCACCAGAAATATATTTCTTGAGAAAATTTTCAGCTGTTTGCTGTTATCTGACAGGAATATAGATATTACTCAGGCAAAAACCGGCAAGTCTCATGCACCTTTTTGTCTCTATAGACAAAACCGTGATTCAGTAACCTCTGAAATATGAACATCTATGGGAAGACCATGACAACTATTGAAGAGAACATGCTTTAAGAGCAGAAGAGAAGAACAACTTTCTTAGTTGAAAATCTAAGGGAAATAACAATGTGGCCAAGGACACTGGTGTTAATATTACTATATTTGTGTATTGTGCCTTAATCCTTGCAGGCAGCCATGCCTGTGCTTTGCACACCAGAGGGAGCTGATCCTCTCCGTTGTTTTGTACCAGAAGACTGGGCACAGTCAGCAGAACAAAACCTTCTAAGTGTGGTGTTGGAGCAGTGCCCATCAAGAAGTAAGAACGCTGTTGATTGGAATGCCTTTAACACAGGATTTATTGTTGTAGGTATATAGTGTAGGTTTTCCTTTGGGGTTACTTGCAGCTATGAGTGCTGAGGGTGTGTAGCTCCAAACACTACCTTGCTTGGGATTTCTCATGAGCACACTACTCAGGGTGGCAGGGCTGTGAGTCACACAATTTCTTCTATTTTGGGACCTGTTTCTGAATACTTTCCCCTGTGGTATATGAGTGGTTGAAGGAAACACACACACACACACACACGCTTCACATACTGCAAATAGAAAGTCTGCACTTAAAGGCTTCCTATTGCTTTCTTGCAAACTCTGCCAAGCTTCAATCTGCTACTCTTAGTAAACACGCTCTCCTGGAATGTTGCTCACTGGGAACAGATGGTCCTATGGGGGACAGATGGTCCCAGAGCTGGGATCTTCCAAGGGCTTTTGGTGGAAGATGGAATCCCATCCTTTACCTCAAAAGCATGTCCTAAAGGCACAGTGAAACCATTCACCTTTAGTATGTTTTTAATCCCAAGGAAAATCCCTCTTTATTGCCATTAGGTGTTAGTGGGTAGGTTAACATCTTAACCCATGCTGAAGCAGTGGGTTCCAACATACAGACAGTGTCCTCCTTTCTGTTGGACATAGAAAAAAATCTGAGGATGAAGAGAGAAATAGGTAAAATACAGAGACTTGAAGACCATGATATAAAGGCCTTTGTCTTTGGTACCATCAAAATAACTTCTTGTGCCAGAATATGCCTTCTCTGCTACCTAGGATAAAACCATAGCAGATTTCCGCAATGACTGGAGACTTGAGTATAAATCCATTGCCTTAAGAGTCTGTTGTGAGTCACCATGCATCTGAACAAGTGTCTTTTCAATATATGCTCTTAAGTTACAGTCCTAGCTTTGCTCTAACTTATCATATTGGGAAACAGAAGTGCAGGATTGAACCAGTCCCTTTACCATCAACAGCAATTCCTGGATTTCCAAACGACTGCTCCTGAGATAATTTCCCAGATGCTTTCCACAGAAAGTCTCATATCTCAAGGAGATGTATTTTCCTTTTCCTTTATCTGTACTGGAGCTGTTATGATTGTAGTGGCTGCTGGATTCACAAAGCCAGGGGCAGAAAGCCCGGCTGCATCCTGCTCAAGGCATTCCCTCTCCTCCTTTACACTAGTTTCCTGCAGCCTTTTCTTGAGTAGTATGGCTTAGACCCAGTAGGGTTTTTAAGCTCCCAGTTGCTATTTGATGGTAATTTTCCCTTTGAAAACTAGCTCCAAGGGTCTCAGAAATCGTGGTCTTTTGTTATACCAAGTTTTTGCATGATCCAGCTTGAAGCTCAGCCTTTCTGTGGGGGGAAAATATCACACATAGGTGACTAACTGTCAAAAGGTAATATAGTTGGGAATTTTTACCTTAGAGTCATGTTTTACTGTAGATCACTTTCTCCTTGTAATACCCTTCTGGGCCTCCTAATAAACCCCTATATTCACTTGTTTATGGACTCTCATTCTGTTTCAAAATTCTGGTAAATGTAGAAGCCTTTATACAGAAAATATAGACTAAAAGCTGCTCTAAACCAATGTTTCTTCCCTCTTCTTTGTAAGCCTAGTGCACATTAAATGCAACTTCTGTGCTTCTTGAAGCTGTGTTATTATTGGAACTGATGCACATTCACTCCAACCAATCTATTTTTATTTGAACCACTTACGCTGTATGAAACCAAGCATAATAACTACAGTCAATATAGATATATTTGTTTTTATTTAAGCTCCTAAGTGTGCTAAAAGCAATAAATGCATTTCCCCCTGAAAACCAATATATACGTATAATAGGCAGAAAATGTATGTATCAGTCAAAGCGGGAGTGACCAGTGGCCCAGGAGGCCACTCCTGAAATCCATCGTGCTGTCACCCACACCCGGCTCGGCAGGAAGGGAAAGGGCAGCAACACGTATTGCCAAGAGCTCAGGAGAATGGGGCCGTGGTAGCGGTACCTCTACCCTCCATTCCTCTCTGCTGGACCAGAAGAGATCGTGTCCTGTCGTGTGTCAGAGCTGCAGGACAGCCACTGTAGGTGGAGGCCACCACTGCTCCATACCCATCCCAGCTGGTTCTAGCCAGCTCCCCCACGACCTCTGTGGCACCTCTGTGAAAGCATAGGTGCCAAGCTGGGCTAGGAGATTTGGCTTGGATGGGGCTGCTGTTGTTCGGGGACACACAAAGCACTGTTCCTGTTTTCCTGCATTACCCCTGGACTCAGGGGCAGTCCCTGTCTGGAGGATAGAGTATAAGGACTACAGAGGGGAGTGGGGAGCAGAGGGGAGGAGAGGTTTGGCAGAGAAAATGAGTGTTTTCTCTGTGTGCCTGTTAGTTTGTTTCACTACCAAAATCAGTGATTAGATCTTTGTTTATTGACAGTTATTTAAATTAATTGAAAACTGCCCCAAATCAGTAAACCGTTTTTGCCCATGACACCAATATGCCTCACTGGATAGAAATTAGCCACTTTGGGGATGGGTGCTTACCTTTAGATGTGGGAAACAAGCAGATAACAGGCAGCCTCCTGCTCTGATGGGATCTGCCCTTTTGCTTTTGTTCGTCAGGCAGCTTGTCACCATTCATCATCAAGATGTTAATACATAGGAGAACGAGAACTTCAAGAACGATCAAAATGGCTGATGGAGGTTTGAGGGACTGGTCAAGGTAAAATCCAAGGTGGCCTGTGTCTGTCCTGGTTGCTTTTGAAAGGCAAGGTCATATTGTCTACCTTGACCACATACATCATCAGTTAATACTTGTGCATTGTACAGGCAACTGCTTTCTGTATCCTTCCTCCACACTTGTGTAATATGTCAAAGCTAGGAAATGCTGTGATCGAATGAGCAAACATGGCCAAGTCTTCTGTGTTCTGCAGCTCCTCCTAGAGCTCACAGACCATCACTTTTGTTTCCCTACACTCCCATGTGTCTTTTCTGTTAGTCAGCCCTTCTTTGTGTAACAGCTTTGTTATACCTACTCTACAAAGAAGATTCAAAATCTCCAGATTAGTTGTTATGTTACCATGCCTCTAGGCAGCATCAGTGCTTGTTAACAGCCCCTCATTAAACAAATTGAACTGTAAATGGCATGTTTCCAATTGTGTGGCCTTTGTTGGGCTTTTAAACACTTGTTGTAGCAAGAAGGCTTTTGGGGCATTTCAGTTAGCCAACAGCTGTGGTGTGTCTATATCTTGAATGCCACATGTTTTTAGTTTGTTATGTGACTTCTGTATTACCTGGAACCACGTTCCTTATGCCCAGAGGCCCAGTCCAGGCAGGTGTATATGGCAGGTTCACACTAGTTAGTATGTGGCAACCAGTGATGCACCAACAGTTTTCATTCAACACAGTTTCTAGCTTTCTTGCATGTACCAATCTTTCTGAGTCAGATGTGCATATTCAGCTGCTAGAAGAAAAAAAAGAACAGTGTTGCTGAGTGAGTCTGCAGATAGTATTCATGAGCTATATTACTGTAAGCACTAAATTTATACTTCGCCTGCTTTGCTGGTGCTTTAGAAAACAATATGCAGTGGACTGTCACTTCCAGTGGCCTGAGTTACTGGAGAAAGTGCCTTGTGCAATATTCTGGGTTGCAGAAAGTTGTTTGTTAGCTTTAGAAAGTGAAAGAGACGCACGTATATGCTAGACAGGTTGGTACATAATTTGAGTTAGGTAGTAACCAAAGATGTATAGATTATCAACGTTAATGTAGATTTGGTTTGGATTAAGGCTTTTGTTTAGAGAGCAGGTTTGTTTAGCTAGCAGTACCTATGCTGGCCTTGTACATTATCTTTGACCCTTTTTATAGCTGCTAAGTAGAATAAGTACAAGTATACTTCTTTGTGTTGGGCTATTCTGTTCTCCGTCATTAACCTCCACCTTTCATGTATTTTAAGGTAAAGTTGTTTTCTGTCAGGCCTGATAGTGTTGGATTCTGGAATATGCCACCAGCCATAGCAGGCATCTGGGTATCTCATTTACCATCAAGGTGCAGAGCAACTGTTTTTCTCTGAAAAGCTGAATTTCTGGTCTGTCACCTGCCTTAGCACAGAGTGAGAATGTATGTTTAACCTAGTGGCTCCGGTTGGGGTTTCCATCCTTACTAAGTACCCACAAGAAATAGGGGCAGCATGCCTTGGTCCAGATGTTTTTGCAGACTCCATCAGAATGAATGGTTGGTTCAGGGTGAGTTCTCATCCCATTTCAAGTATGTCAAAGCCCTCACGAACTGTAGTGCACTTTGGTAAACTCCTTGCCTATATTAGCAAAGATCAAGGGCTGAATAGACCTTGCTACTTGTTCTAGAGCATTTCCATCTCCATGAAGAAAATTAGATGGTCTTTCCCATACTGCCTTTGGTCTACCGAGAAGGTTTTGTGGCAGGAGATGTCAGCGTACTGCTCATCTTTGATCCTGAAATCAAAATGCCTCTCTTGCCTCTGGTCGTTGTTGCCAGCCTGTGTAGGAAGCTTGGAGGGCTGTTCTCTACTGGGGTGTCTACTGGAGTTCTCCTAGGTTTGGGGCAGAGAAGAGCCCGGCTGCAGCTTAGCAGCAGGGCATTGTAGCCCAGCCCACAAGCCCTCCACCCCAGCTGGACTGCAAAAGCTGTGCTCAGTGCCACTGTGGACAGAGTTTTCTGGCTGTGCAAGGTGCTATGGTATAGGGATGCCTTAGTCTCTGCCTCAGGTGTCTCAGCTTTACGATGAACTAGACACTAAAATAAACTGTATAACATAGATGGATAATATAACAGTAACAACAACTGACAGGGGATGTTTGGAGGCTAAATTCATGTCTAGAAAACATGCTGTAAGGACCTAAAGATGGAAGAGCATTATTGCCATTATTTGTATTGCAGTGACATCTCAGAGGTCTCATTTTGGGACCTGAGTGCCACTGTGCTAAGCTTTCTGTATGCATATATGAGAAAGATATTCTCTGTCCTAAACACCTTTCAAAAGAACAATATGACAGTTGCCAGCATGTGTCTATTATCCAGAAAACAGGGGAGAGGACAAGACAAAAGTGAGATGATAACATTTGGTGGCATAATCTGCAGTTGTGACACACCCACTTCCTTTCTATTGCCATGTGTTAAAATCCTGCAGTGGTTTATAATATTACTGAGTTACTAGCTACCTCTTACAGACCAGATATTCTTCTGCCTTTCCTGAAAAGAAAGAGTTATAACCAGCATGCCACTGGACCTGTGCTGAACCCCTAGAAAGGTCTGGAGGAACTCAAACCACTAGTATTGCTATGCAGAGCTGATTGATCCAGGAGCATCTATTATGGCAGGCTTCAGACACCAGTACTCCCAGTTAATCCATTTAGCATTGTGTTTGTGTATTTGCTGAGGTATTCAAAGGGGCTTTATGAAAAGGAAGATTTCTCCCTAATGACTGGAAACAAACAAGATAAAAAGGCACAGATAAGCAAACAGACAGGATTTCAATCCTAACCTCCATTTAAACTGAGTGGCTGTCAATACTAATAACATGAAGGCAGCAATGAAGTGTTGCTGACACATGCCAGGCAGAGAAATGCTCAGAGACATCTGAAAATCCCATCAAAAATTGGAATGGCAAATGTAATCAGCATGTCTGGAATTGTCTTAATTTGTTGGTTTTATATTGTATTGAAAAACTAGCAAGGATCCTCTGCACATAGCTGTTGCCCCTTCTTGGTCCTTTATAAATGGATGTGGGGGATGATGCTAACGCAAGGTGTTTCTGCCCATAGCTATAGATATGAGCCGCTTTCTCGGTGCATTCAGGATTCAGGGCTTGTTGGTGTTGCAGACCCTACATGTCAGTCTTGCATGCTGGAAGAATTCAGTGTTGATCTGACTAAATGGAATGTGATGCAGGTCAGGGGAGGGAGGCGCTGTCAGAGCGGTGTGGAGGCCTGTGGCTGGGCTGGCTGGTAGCAATGCAGGCTAGAAGAGTGGAGTATGGAGAGACACCAGCAAGTGATGGTGTTAGTCACAACGGAGGGTGGCTGAACTTCACATGGGCTAGAAGTGCCTTTGAATGACCGTGCCCAAATGTAGATACAGCACAGTGAGGAGCAGAAAACCAGCAGGTGGAGGGCAGACCTGAGATATTGGTTACAAAGGAAATGCAGGAGCCTAAACTGCAGCTTAATGTATCCACAAAAGCACATTTAGCAGGCAGTGGTTGATGACAACGTAGGGATTTGGGGGCTCCACAGTAAATTCCCAAAGCCATTTGCACAGTAGATTAGTGCATGACCCAGGAAATCAATAGACAGAAAGTGTGTTTTATGCTGAAGCTGGCAAACAGGTACAAAATCACAGTAAATGAATACAGAATGACAAGTGACCACATGTGGCTGACATTGAAAACTGAACGTTTTACACAGTAAATGCCATTTTAGTCACACTCATATCTGTACAAATACCTCTGGTGGAATTGTTGGAGGGCTACAGTGCACTCAGCTACATATTTCTGATGGGGCTTTGGCAATGGAAGGGGAACCTCTGCTGGACTATTTGGCAGGATTTGAAGTAGTGGTGGTTTGAGTACTTTGTGAACTCAGGGTGCAGGGCACGCTGCTTCCAGTGTCAATCACGGTGCTGGCCCTATACCAGCAGGGTCAGCACTACAAAATATCAGCTGTAAGGAGAAATAATTTGATTTAATGAACTCATCCATGGAACTACAGGGCCAATACTACTCCTAAAATACAAACGCCACAGGGAAATCTGTTAACAGTGACTAAAATGAAAGCTGAGCTGGGAGTAAATAACAGACGCAGCTGTCACAGAGCAGTGGTTCCTGGCCACTAAGCTATGAGCACAGTACACAGCACTCAGTGAATAGGCATTGCTAACCCAGAGACTCTTCTCTAATTCTGGAATACATCTGCTGCTTCTAGTCAGTTTTACTAGCTCAATGTCAGTGTTAGTACTGCTGACACCACCTCCAGAGCTGGTAAAGAAAAGAGCAGCAAGGTGGGTGAATAGCACACATTGGAGGGGAAGGGAGGAGACAGCTGTGGCAATAGCTGAAGTAGAATAAAAGGGCTGAGGAGGTCAACCAAACAGATGTAAGCAATGCTTGATGTCTAAATGAAGCTCAGCTGTGGAAATGCTGTTCTTGAGCAAACTGCTGCTGTTGCCTGGGTTCAAAGGCAAAGGAGGACTGGTGAGAGTAGTGGATGAAACCATGTTTGCTATGAAATACTTGGGTGAATACAGCCCATAAGAAAGGGGCAGGGATAAGGAAAAGAAAACGGGGTGCTGTTAAGAGACTACAGATCATCCTTCCAGGTAATTTCTATGTCTGGACCATCCATGGCCACACTGGCATTGTAACATCAAGTGAACCGCTGATCTTGCTTCCCTAGGGAATGGCCAGAGCTGGAATAATTCAACAACTCTGTGCTGGTGGCTTTGTTTTAGCTTCAAACAATAATGACAATATTTCCCTTCTCCTGCTGCCCTTTCTTTCTCAAGTGTTTAGAATTGGTATTTCTGCTATAACTAGGTCAGGGAATCTAAGTAGGTCATGGTGACTCTCTAAATGTGGCAGATCTAGAAGTAAAGCTGGGGAGGGAAGACCTGGCTGTGTAAACAAAAGGCAGCAAGCTGGGCCTAGTGGGAGGAAAGGTCCCAGGATGAAGAGGGGAAAGCCTGAGAAACATCTACATGGAAACTGAGGAGGGAATGTGAAGCTTGAGGCAGGAAACGGGGCCTGAGGGCTGGGGAGTGAAATACAGCGAGGAAGGCAGCAAATAGGATTACAGCTGTGGGTGTAAAGAAAGCAGAGAAAGGTGTTGGGGCTAAAGAGTTGGAAAGAGAGGGCTTAAGGATGAGTGGCTGGAGAACGAAGAAATGTGTCAGTGGGAGCAGCTGAGGAGGGCTGGGAATGGACTTGTATGGAGGGCAGAATGTGGAAAAAAGTCAGAAAAAGGCTGAGATAGTGAAGTCTATCTGAAAAGGAAAATGCAATGGGGAAGGCAGGAAAGATGTTTAACCAAAGGGTGAAAAGTAGGAGATCAGGAAGAGAGGGAGGTGGTACTCGTGTAGCATGAAGTTGCCAATCCCAGCAAAGACCATGGTGAAGCCATCGTTGTGTGCCTTCCTTCCTCTGTGGGAAGGATGATCATGTTGAAGGAAAACTTATAAAGAAAAAGGGGACTTTGTGCTTGGGCTTCTCAGTTGTATGTAATTTTGCAGGGGCATTGCTCAATTTGGTTTCAAAGTCCTGATTCCCATCCAAAGTTTGGTGCTCTTTCACCAGAGTAATCAAAATATGCTCCCCTTGAAAGCCAAGAATAATGAAGCTACAGCAACAGAAAGAGCTATTTACAGCAAAGAGAAACCCCTCAGGATTTGAAAGTTAATAATTTTTATGTGCCTAATTTTGGGTCTTTGTCACACAATGCCTTGTGCATTTAGGGTTGGCAGGTCGAAAATGATGCATGCTGCCCTGCGGGACCCCTCAGACTAATGTTCCATGGAAATGTGAAGACTGTTTCTCCATTTGCAGCATTTCTTTCCTTTTATCACAGTGCAAGTGTGTTCATGGGTGCAAAATCAGTGCATCCGTGCAGGGTGCATCTGCTGCACTGAGGCCTTCTTGATCCATTTCACATGCTTGGGAACACTTCCTTCTGAACTGAGCAGGACACTGCTTTGCATCATATCTGGTGGTCTCTCGGGCAGTGTATGCCTGTACTCAGCCTCACTCCCACAGCTCTTCTCTTGATAATATTTAGGTAGCCCCATTATGGTTTCTATACTGTTCTTCAGAGTAGAGTTAGAGTGGTCAAGGAGGGATATCCCATTTTATTATTACTGTTAATCACAGCTTAAGATCCACTGGGCTAGTGGCTGCAGCGGGACAACCAGAGCTGTTATTTGTGGTTTGTGCACAGAGATCTACTGCACCTGAGCCCTTACCCACAGTCCTTACTCCCACAGTTTCTCTACAAACACTGAAAGTATTCTTGTTTTCCTCTTTCACAGAGGTTATTAGTCCTGATGTAGCTGCTGATCAAGCCTTACTGGATTCAGTTTTTCTTTTTGTTTTGGAGAGCTCTTGCATGGAGTCCTATAGAAATTTGCCTGTTGGGGCAAAGAGCAGTGAATTTGGAGGAGAAGGAAGAAGGACAAGAAAAGGAGTATTTGTTAAGGAGGGACTGTATTCTCTGATGATGTCAGCATGGTAAGCCCATCTTACCTTTACAGAGATGTTGCTGTGAAGGGGGTATGCAGCTCTGGCTCTAGCAGCAAAATCCACTGACCACGTTTAGGCCATTGGCTGTTCTTGTCTGTGAGATCTATGAAGTTATCTGTGTATGGACACTGTAAACAGATGTAATCAGTTGGAGTCGGTGTGCAGTGATTACACAGAACTATTAGGGTTACAGTGCTTTACTGCTGAGATAATAATAAAAATGTCTGTTATGTCTTTTGTACCAGCACATACATCCTCCAAGAACAGGGCAAGAAAACTTCAGGGATTTTGACTTTGTTCTTTTTAACTAAAATCTCTGTGTGAATGCAGGAGCAAGACAGTGCAGTAGCACTTACTCCTCACTGGCAAGAAAGCAGATTTGTCTATGGATGTTCTGCAGTATTCAGACTGGAATAGGGGATGAAGCCAGGTTCTTATACAGAACAGTCAGATATCCTATCTGGCGATCCTCTTTAGGATTAATTAAGCCTTTGGGATGAATCTAGCTTCATTGTATTTTCAAAACCATAATTTGATGACACCCTCTAGTGACTGGGTTAAGAGCATTAAGAGAGCCATTTAAAAAAAAAGTCCAAGAACATAAAAAGACTGGGGTTTTTTCAGTTATTTTTGAGCAATAAATGCATTGTTTCAGGGTGAAATTTTTTCTCAGTACTTTAATCTACTAGTAAATTTGAACTGCAGCTGTTAAAATGCCCTTTAAGCCATAATTTTGTGACAATTTGATGTTTTTCTTTACCTGAGACACTTCAGCTGACCGCGAATGCTTACTTTGTTTTATAAAAACAACAAAACCCCCCTCTCTCTTATTTTGGTGGTGGAGTATGTTTGGAACAAAAACATTATAGTTAGAAACTTTTCCAACTATTTTGTCTCATTAAAGGCCATAAGGATATGTGGAAACTGGGGTGTAATATGAAAACCTGAGCTGTCCAGATGAAGCTGAGAATCAATGTCCCAACATTGAGGATTTTAATGCAAACACAAATTTTCTGGAATGAGTAGAAATCTGCCAGAACTATGGTGACGGCATTTGATTTATTGTGATTACCCCTACTATTACTATTGTTGTCAGGGTTAAGCTTTACCCATCTGCTTTCTTTTGTGCACACATTAGGAACAAGGGCCGCTCTGGGACTTCACAGCAGGGTTCAGGCAGCAGCGAAGTGGCATAGTATATACATTAGACATGAGGAAGATTCACCACTGAGGTGAGGCAGACACATGGGATTAGTGATGAGCAGGACCACTAAAGCATTTCACGGTACTGATACCTCTCAAAAAGCAGCACCAACAATCAAGGAATTGCAGAATACTGTTGTGCCTGGTGACCAGTTGTTTTGAAATCATAGATGGAGCTTGGACCTAGCTGGTGAATATCTCCACCTGGATGAGTCTCTTCCAGCTCCTCACCTTTTCCTTTACCTACTCTCTTCATGTCTTTACAAGCACCTTCTCCATTCTCAGTCCTGCTTTCATAGCAGCTCAAACTTTCACTGCTGCCATGTCATCTTCCTGATACCCTGTTGCTTCCTTAAGGAGGCTTTACAGGTTACAGTGCCCCTGCATTTCACCTCTGGTTCTGCAAAGACGGTGGGAATGTGTACTGTGTCACTCCTAGCTTCAAAAAGCACGAGGAGGAGGACCCAGGGAACTACTGGCCAGTTGGCCTCACCTTGATCCTCAGGATGGTGATGGAGTACCTAATTCTGAAAACCATTTGCAAGCACATGAAAAACAACAACAAAAAAAATCATCAGGAGTAGTCAGCATGAATTCACGACAGGTAATTTGTGCTTAACCAACATGATAACCTTCTAGGATGAAGTGACTGGTTTGGTAGATGAGGGGAGAACGGTATATTGCCTACTTAGCTTTCAGTAAGGCTTTCAACACTGTGTCCCATAAGATCCTCAGAGAAGTTGGTGAAGTCTGATCTGGATGAGAAGATGGCAAGGTGTGCTGAAAACCAACTGAATGACCAGACTCGGAGGGTACCGATCAGTGGCACAAAGCCTAGCTGGAAATGACTATCTAGTGGTGTACATCAGGGTCAATACTGGCTCCAGTTGTGTTTAACATCTTAATTAATGATGTAGATGATAGGACAGAGCACACTCTCAGCAGCTTTACAGGTGGCACAAAACTGAGAGTGGTGGATGGTGCACCAGAGGGTTGTGCTGCCATCCAGAAGGACCTCAACAGGCTGGTGAAGTGGACTGAGAAGAACCTCATTAAATTAAAAAAGAAGTCTAAAGTCCTGGACCTGGGAAGGAACAACTCTGTGCACCACCACATGCTAGAGGCTGGCTGTCTGGGAAGCAACTTTGCGTAAAAGGAGCTGGGGTCTTGGTGGACACCAAGTTCAACATCAGCCAGTAATGTGCCCTTGCTATAAAGATGGCTACTGGTATGCTGGGCTGCATTAGGAGGGGTGCTGCCAGCAGGTCAAGAGAGGTGATCCTTCTCCTGTACTCTGTACTGGTGAGGTCATGCCTGGAGTACTGTGTCCAGTTCAGCCCTCCCCCAGTATGAGAGATATGGACCTACTGTAGATAGTTCAACAAAAGGCCTCTAAGGTGATTAAGCGTCACCTCTCATATGAGGAAAGCCTGGGACAGCCGAGACTCTTCAGTCTGATGAAGAGAAGGCTCAGAGAGAATCTTACCTATGTACATAAATATCTGAGGTAGTCTGTAAAGAAGATGGAGCCAGGCTCTGTTCACTGCTGCCCAGAGACAGAACCAGAAGCAATGAGCACAAACTGAAACATAGGAGGTTCAGTCTCGACATCAAGAAACACTTCTTTTATCGTGACGTTGATGAGGACTGGCACAGGTTGCCCAGGGAGGTTTTGAAGTTTCCATCCTTGGTGATATTCAAAAACCATCTGGACATGGTCATGTGCCTGGCTCTAGGTGGCAGGGGTTTGGATCAGATGACCTCCAGAGGTCCTTTCCAGCTTCAACCATTATGTAGTTCTCTGGGAAAAGGCGCTGTGAGCCAGAGCAGGGTGGGGACAAGTCAGGATTCATGGAGCAGGTCAGAAGGAGGTGCAGTGCAGCAACTGAATTGCAACCTAGCAATGATAATGCGTTTTGCTATGAAATGCATTTAGGAACCCAATATAACTGTGCCACTGGGGTATTACTAGTTAAGATGACAATTTCCTTTTGAAAGCCTTAGAGTAGACAGTTTTGAGGGAGACATGAAGGAAGAGTGTTACATGCAAGTAAGGGGGTAAATCCCACCATGTGGCTCACCAGAAAGCATCTGCAAATGAAAGAAGAGAAGGAAGGTTAAAAGAGGTTGCTTAGCAGGAGTTTGCACAAAGAACTGTAACCCTGACACAACCCATAGAGCTACTGCATTTTTTTCTCTGTTAACAAACCTTATGAGAGATTGGAAAGATTCTTCCATGGGTGCATTTTGCTACTTCTACATGTTAAACGTTGCACTGATTTCAACTTTTCCCCTGGACTAGTAGAATGTGTGATAGAAGAGGACTAACATGACAACTTTGCCTTATTACAAGGTGGTAAAAAGGCAGTTGATAGCTCTTCAGGTAGATTCTGTGCTGCTTTCCTGTTTCCTTGATCTGTGATAGTTACCTGATTCTTTGAAACTTATCCATTTCTTCCTACAGATAAACTGCACACAAGAAGTTCAGTTCATCTCCCTAAACACACACGTTCCTACAGGGTGCCTTATGATACACTGGGAGTCTGATCTCCACTGTGCTAGCAGGGCAGAAAGATTTTGTGTTCTGGGCCTTGACCTGCAGCTCTGGAGATCTGCATTTAATTTTCAACTCTGCCACATACTTCCCAAATGACCTTGTGCTAGTCATTTATCCTCTCAGCATTTAATTATCACCCTTTTGCAGATGAGAAGTTGACACTTCTCTGCCTTCCAGAGAGTAATGTGAGGATAAATTCATCAACCTCATGTTCTGCTGTGAACAATGAGAGTTCACTGAGGCAAAGCAAAGTCCAACAAGGGAGATGAGGCAACAGAGGGAAACAAAGCAAGAATGAAGCCCATTTTAGCTAGTCAGAGAGCTATCGTGTGAACAGAATTTGTGACGTCTTGCAGGATTTTACATCAATCCTCTGAGTGTGCAATGCCATGACTTTATTGTCCTGTGCTTCCGTGTAGTACAGTGACAAAGGTAGGGGGTGGGAGGGGATCACGAGGTTCCTTGTTCTCTTTTAGTAAGCAGTCATCAGATGGCTCATTTGCTTATGTCACTTCTTTATGTAGCTCCTACCTTTTCATTTCTGTAGCTAGTCTGAGTCAAGCACGGAAAATGGTCATTTACTGAGATTATGGAATGTGGGTTGTATTGAAAACTGGAAAAAAAAAAAAGATGCAAAGCAGCAAAATGCTCTCTTGGAGCATGTCAGTCTGTGTTGTCATTGTGTTTCATTGTTCTAGAACAGCTGAGCTTTTCTGCTCTCACTGCCAACGGACTACAGCTGTGTAGGAACTCTCCAGCATTTTCTAGGGAGATAGATTTAATTTTTACAGGTGACAGTGGTGGGTCTCAAACACATGAACAGGCATCTTGACGTGGTGGTGAAGTTAATAAAAAGTAGGTGCAATTCTGAGAAGTAGGACTTAGTGCTGAGGTGTTCTAGTCAGCTGCCTATCTATATCCTGAATCACTGTAGTTAGTCACTAGCAGTATCCCTTTACCAGTCACTACGTGTGCACCATACACACTTAACAGTCTGGATAGTGCCCCTCTTGATTGGTTTCAGTTGGAGACTTCCAAGAGCCATAGAGGAATAGCTTCCACTTCTTTCTTCGTAGCTGTTTCTGCAAGTAAGAATTTCAAGCAAGTTGATTGATCTTTTGCAGCTGTTGCTCTGCCTGTGTTCAGAAGGGTGGATTTCAAGTACCTTGTTCATTCTCCTATTTCAAGAACAGGTCAGCATTGTCCTGTGTAGCTAATGCCTGAGATCAAATTTGAAGTCATTTGGAATACCAAGTTGCCAATGGCAGTTATCTTCTTTCCAGGTATGGATGAAGGCAATTACTTGCACGCAGTATAGCAAAATACTGTCAGACAGACCTGGAGTAATTTTTGTTTTGTTGCCCATAGCTTTTATTAAAGCTAAATGGAGTTGCAGGTTTTTGGCATTTTGGAATATTGTTACAAGAAAGACCTCTCTTCTGCTAATGGAAGTTACTAAAAGTGTGGATGGAAAACATATCTAAGAACTAGACTTAATTATTTTTATTATTTTTCAGGTAATGAAAAGCTACCTTTTTAACTGCTGCTTAATAATGAATTTTTAATTTTTTTTTTTTTTAAAGTGCCTTGATAATTGATTTAACTTTAGAATAAGGTTCTTTTGCTTTGTGTCTTCCAGGAAATATAGGTAGTCTGTTTGGATGCATATATTTTTAGATCTTTTCTAAGCCTTCTGCTTGTGAGTTTCAAGATTCTGTAAGATGATATAGTATCTTGGCCATCAGGGTTAAGGATGTCAAGTGAAGAAGGGAATAGAGACTATGGGCCCCAGATTTTTTTTAATATTAGAGTGGCTATCTGTAATCTGTTTTAATTTGAATAAGATACCTGTATATCCTTAAGATTTAGGATCTAGTTGGGAGAAGTGAGTTTATTCTTTATTACATTTTTTTCCTATCCCAGTGGCATTTTGAAATCTCATGGAATACAGATAGTCTGTTCCTGGATTCCTGATCTGAGCAGACCCTAATCACTACCTGCCTTTCCAGTATTTCTAAGTTTAGCATGCGTTCCAGGAAAATCAAACAGCCTGTGAGAAATAGATGCTGTCTTTGCTTCACAATCATCCTGGCTTCTCTGGAGTAATGTTGGAGGGATATAAAACGTGTTTCCTGTTAGGAGAAAATGTACTGTAAAGAAGGAAGCCTAAGTAAATATGCAATAAAAAGATGTATAAAAGTGCCTGTGAAAGACAATTTATGGCTCTGTTAGTATCACAAGGAGATTTTTGTCTTGGGTTTCTATAGGCCCTTTCCTAGTTCAGGGAATGACTGCAATGCTAAACCTTACCTTTAAACCCTGTGCCATAAACAAACAGTCAGCATGTTCTCAACCTATTCAGCATCTCTGTTAAATAAGGGAGTACAACAAGATGTGCTCTAGATATTAGAGGTTTGGCGCAGACATAGTATTTCTGTCACCAGGAAAGGGTATTTATGAAATGTGCTAGGGAGCAAATATGGTAAAGCTGCTGATAGTGAAACAAGCCTAGTGGACTGATTTTGGAACTCTGGTATGAAAACACAACAAAACATTTCACCAAAAGATTTCATAGTGGAGGTTGAACAAAAACCTTCCCCTTCCCACATTGTGAGTCAGGTCATAGGGGAGGGTACAGCTGATGCATGGGCACACCTAACAAAACTTGGCAACAGGAAGTGAAGGGAAGTCACATGCTTAGCAGAAACTTCAAGGACACACTCCAGAGACAGAATGTAATTACTCAATTTGGATTTTAGCCATGACACTGAGTCAACCCTCAGAGCAAGTATGATTTTATTTATCTCTTCCCCATCCTGAGAATTCCTAAGATTAGAGATAGGCACTGAGGATCCTGTATTTAATTTTCTTGATAAGCTTTTTCTATGACCTGCATTCTTGTAATATCTGAGTCTTAAAACATGAATGAATTTCGTCTAATATAACCTCTGTGAGGCTAGGAAGTACTTTCCCAGCTGCCTTTTCATGCCTAGGAATGGTCACTGAAAAGAAGTATAAGATTGGGGAGGTCTGGTTTGTTCCTTGTACTGGGGATTACAGTTTAGTTTATTGTCCTTTTCCACAAGGAAAGGGCACAAATATTCAGGTTAGGAAGCAACTGGTAATGTAATGAACCTCAAAAGACTTGATAGGAAATGGAGCATTTCCCTCACTCTCTTCTTGCTTGCGGTGAATGCAGGGATCAGACAGAATGAGGAGCCAATCACTGTATATTTCATGAACAAAATATCAAGTTATTCTTGTATCGGGTATTGTATGTTGGGCAGCTGGCCTGTCCCCTCTTCCTTCTGGCTGGCATTAGGATTCTCTGCTCAGGTAGGTTTTCCTGTCATGTGAGCCCTACCTGTGGGGTGCACACGGGAAGCCTGTGATTCCTTTCACTTAAGTGTTGGGTTTTGATGAAAGAGAGGAGATGCAATTCCCATTCTTTTTTTCAGACTATTTCCTGCAGAACAGCTGTACAGCTTCTCTGGGGCCTGCTGCTGGCTCAAGCACCTGTGTTCATGGAAATAACTAGATAGGTGGTGACACAGAATAAAAAGAAAAGGCAAGTAGGCTAGGGATACAGAGATCCCTCTCCGTTTCCCCTCTCTCGGTAAATATTTTTTTTAACTTTGCAAACCAGAGTACTCTTGCCATTCCCTTCCATGGAAATGGACAATGAGCAAGAAGTGAAGTAAGGCCTGGCTTCGAAGTGCATAAAGCTGTGTTTGAAGCTCTGCAGCAGGCTTCTGTACCCAAAAAGATTTAGACACAGAACAGGCTGGAACTAGATGATCTTTAAGTTCCCTTCCAACCCCAACTATTCTATGATTCTGAGTGAAAGGAAGGTACCCATACTGTGAAGTCTAGCGAGATCACATATTGGCTATGACTTGACCCTCCTCCCTGGTCAGGGAGCGATCAGGCCAGTAAGCAACGGAGACTGGGATGCACTGTCAGTAACAGAATCTAGAATCTTACCTCACATTTGTCTGTGAAAATAATCGAACAACATGCTGCAATTATTCACAGTATCTCTGTGATGCAGCCTAGCCAGCATATAACGTGGACTAAACTCCGCTTATGGAAAGGGTCCTGGTAAGAGCTTGTAGGTTCGGGTGGAAACTGGCAACAAGTCGCGATCCGCAGGGAGGGGAGGGGAGCGGGGCGGGGTTCGGGGGGTTCAGCACCACGGAGAGCGGCGAGGGGTCGGGGTCGGGGCCCAGGGGAGTTCAGCACCACGGAGAGCGGCGAGGGGCGCGGCCGGGGACCGGGGGAGTTCAGCACCACGGAGAGCGACGCACCGCTTCGCTCAGCCTCGCGCGGCGCCGCTGACTAACGTGCGGCTGGTTTTAAACCACTTGATGCTCTTACGAACGTTTTGCATGTCGAGTGCTTGCCAAACACCCGGCTGTTAGAAGAGAGCTGGAAAAAAAAATCGGAGTTCTTTGCAGGAGCACTCGGCAAAATGGCAAGTTTAACAGTCGCTACTTGGGCAGTGCTTCTTGTGCAAGGGTCTCCACTTTTTGAGTATTGATGAAGCTAGCAGCAAAACAAATCATCCTTTTAAAATCGATGCAGGTTTCATTATCCTTTTCTGGATGGGGAAACTGAGGCATATAAGGATAATGTGTTTTGCCTCAGCCTGTTCAGTCAGCCAGTGTCAGATCTAGGAAACAAAGACCATGACCATCATACTCTCAGAAATACAAACGAATACAGCTCCTATAGCTCATCCCATTTTGGCTTTAAGAGACATATTTCCTTTTCTAAACTACTGTTCACTTAACTGATCTACGTTGGCAAGCTTATGGCAAACGATTTTGCAGCTAGCCTAATTATAGCAGTTCTTACTTACCATCCTTCTGTATCCTGAGGATTGCTGCTGATTTCAAAAGGATAAGAGAGTCACTAGTCTTATTTCAAATGCCTATCAGTACATGTGTGGTGCTGGGTTGGTTATTCTTATTTTTGAAAATGTTAATTTGCAGAAGCAACTTGCTCCCTTAATGCTTAGAAATATATAAGCACATGTGCTATTTTGCATTCAATTGGCAGGCATGTCCCATGCTGTTTTGTTGTTCTTCTGGACAGGTGGAGATGGAGCTGTTAGGCACTGACGGCTTCTGTCTGGTGAGGGGGCTCTTGATTGACTGATTAGCTTCTTTGTATGGCAGGCACTTCTCTTGGTGCCATCATTAAAGATGCATCATAACCCCTTACAAAAGCCTTTTTTTTTTTTTTTTTTCTGAGGGAGAGAGAAGGAGTAATTTTGAATGTTTTACAGTAGGGAAACTTTGTTAATATGGGAAGTCTTTAAAGATGGAATGTAGCCAGGCTTCTGGCTCCAAAACTGTTGAAGAGCCCACAACATTTAAAACTGGTGCATGTATATGTAAGTAGCTTACTTGAAAAAGAAACCTAAAAAAAGTTACAGTCAGGGTAGTAACTCATATCTTCTTAAAAGGTTTTTCAGGTATATTGTTCCATTAATTTTTGTTTGTAGAAGCTATCTTTAGTATTGAATAGTTAAGCTTTATAAAATTCATGGGAAAGTGTTGGAGGGGTGCCCTTCATTTTACTGTTGGATAAGATGAGGTACAGAGAAGGACACTGTCTAGTAGACATAGTTGCAGGTATCTGGATTGCCAGCTTTCGGTGATTTCTGCTTGACGCCAAACCACATTTTCCTTCCAAAGGTAGTAGAAAAGACCCAGAGATGACCTCAATTCTGTCTGTGTTAGTATCTGATGTAGCTTCTTCCATTTTGCTGTTGATAATGGTACGAAAGTCTCTTATCTAGTATGTTGTCTGCCTGGAGAAGTAATACTGGCATGTGTAAGTGTGGACACAAATTGATATGCTAGTATAGCTTCATTGTTTCTTTATAAGATAGCTTGGATAGCTGACCTTTATAAGGTCAGCTTGCATCACTTTGGAAGGGAAACACAAGAGCTACTCTCGTTCTGCAGCAATCATCTACACAGGGAATTATAACACTTGTTTTAACAAGAGTTTTGATGTTGTACCGATAAGCCCAGTAAAACTCTGTTTCAGACAAAACCTAGTAAAATTTACCTATGATGCAGCACTTTCTGCAACATCCACGCAGATATTGTGATAAACTCAGAAATGACTCGGCCACTTCTGCAGTGATGATCAGTAGTGCCACAAGTGCATTGAGCTATAGTCCCAGGACTGTGCCTGGTGAAAAGGGATAAGATAATCAATCTGTCTGCAGGTCAGTATCTTAACAGTCATCTGTGGTTTGTAGCTGGGTTGGAAAACATGGAGTCTTCAGCTGTTATAAATTTGTATGTGCCTGGGGTGATCATAATAACCATGCTTTTTATGATCACTGTGACTCCTTGCATAGAATTGAGCACAGTATCTTCAAGATGCTGCAGTTCAGCTGTGACTTATGCTTGCCAAGGTGTGTTCAGGTGGTAATAGTCCCCTTGACTTAATCCCTAGGGCCTCTTGCTGAGACAATGACAGGATAGGCAGAACATTGTTAATTGGAACCTCCTCTTTTATTAGGATGGTAACATGAAACGTGACAACTGCAGACCCAGTGGGTTTTCTGACAATTTCTGCCCTTCTGTCAAAGGATCATTTCCTATAGGAGGCTTCTGACTTCTGTTTAGAAGAGGCAGATGCTGAGTGAGTGCCTCGTCGTTTAACCAGATGCACCCATTATTTTATTGCAGTTCACACTCTGATCCTAGATCTGAAGAGAAGAAAGTTTCAGTGCCTCCAGTGATAACCATAGGCATGCAAACAGCATTTTGCCTAGTAGTAATCTACTTGTTACAGAAATTTAATAGTCATTCTGTATTAATCCTGCATAAGGATTCACATGTCTTTCTGCATCATGGGGATTGGGTCTGTGCAGGCATTTAGACATCAATGTGTGGAGCTTTTTTGACTTCTATATGTGGTCTAAATCTAAGAGATATGTCTGTGAAGTTGTGTTTTAAAGTAATAGAAGAAATGCTGTCAGTTCAGAGATCTCCTTTGAGAACTAGACATTAAGCATAGATCCATCTTGGAATGTAGCATGATGTCTGGTTTAGTAGAAGTGTGGAGAGCTGAGAGAAAGCAATAATTCAACAGAGCTTAACATTGGCTCCTTTTTAATTATAAGCCATGTTGATTGGCTTCTAAGAATATTTTATTAAGTCATCTTCAGTAAGGGAAACATTGAGGGCAATGGACTGTTAAGGAGCTGTATTTGTGGTGGTGTGAGAGGTGCGCTGTGGGAGGGCTGTGAAGGCTACTGTATTTTTGGGATGTAAAATTGCAGTGCAAGGAGGAATGGATGGCACCTTGCTGAGAACTAATATAATTTATACCCATTTCTTTACAGTATTGCCCTTCGAATGGGCAGTGACATGGCAGGCTTGTCTAAAGGCAGCTGCCCAGCCTTTGCTCATCCGTGTTCAGTGCAGAGTTTCAACTCTGTGAGAAATTGTTTGCATGCAGCTGATCTTGTTTTCTGAGTTCCACTGGTGCAATGCCAGTCAGCTTGGGGAGGAAAGGCAAACCTGCTAACTGGAGCTTTTGCTTGTTTACTGTGTATTTTTATCTCCCCTTCAATCTTTTCCCTTTTTTTTAAAATTCAAATATTTTATGTCAGTTCATTTATTTTTATGACAAATGGTATTTTGATTCCAGAAACAGAAAGCCATAGAGACGCTAACATCATAGGGGCATCTGTTTTCTACTTTTAATTAGTCTTCCCTCCCCCGACTTCAGCCCATGTAGAGAGATGCATGACTTTTTTTTGTTTCTTCCCCCAAAAAAACCCAGCCAACAAAAAAAAAACAACCAAAAACCTACCTGCATCATCTCTTACAATGTACCTACCTGGATGTTATGCCAAAGACAGGCTATCTATGAGGTCCTAAGCACTGCTAAAGGATAAGTAAAAGCCTTGTGTGCAGTTGATTCCCAGGTGTCAAAGCCTGTATTCAGTGAGTTGTATCCTCAGGGAAGACTGTTGTTTTTTCCTTATAGTACCAAATACCATCATGCAGATTTATCATGAACCTGTTACTTTGGTTGCTGTATTATAACTCAAACCCTTTGTTTTCTGTCATGAAATGCCACGTGTTCCCCTTCCCCCGTATTTTTTTTTTTCTTAGTAAGACAACCTGATGTTATGCCATCTTTCACTCTCAATGCCTTCACAGAGGATCATGTCTCACAGACTTCGAAGGGATCTAGGAGTACTCAGTACACTTTAGGATTGACTGAGTCATTTATTTATTCTAGTTGTGATGAATGGTGTCCTTCCTGGATGCCTATATGCTTACTACTGTAAGTTTAGGGCTGACTTGGTTGACAGAATGAAGGAAGCAATCCACTGGGGCTAGTCATGAGTAGTCACAGACAATTTTTGATAGGAGCCTTACACTGATTTCAAGGAAAGAATGAAAAACCTACAGTGAAGAGGGTGCATGATAAGTGGGCTATTAAACCATAACAGGGTATCATAAATTTAATTTGAGCTGGGAAATAGATAGATGTAAAGGCCCTCAGTTTATGCCAGTGTTGGAATTCGAGGCTCTGAAAGGGCATCAGAAGGGAGAAGTAGTGAGTGTTGTAGTGCATAGCAGAGTTTAAATGTGGTGGCAATGGCACCAACAAATAGATCATGAGGAATAATCTTGTTCTGATTGGAAGGAGAATGGATGAGCTATCACCTGGCCTGATCTTCCTCACCCGTAACTTGTAGTATACCACAGAAAGAACTGGTCTGTTCCAACATCACACCTAACCTGAAGATCTCATTTCCCAGACAACTACATGTGGACTGCAGCGCTGAACAGGATGGGCTTGCAGTGTCCACCCTGATAATGGGTACAGCTACCAGACAAAACAACTGCTGGGAGCTGAACGTGCCTGAACAGGTGCACATTTTGGGTGGGAAAATAAGGGATAGAGTTAGGGAAATGAGCCTATTAGCAAGGCATGACCCCAGGCATAGAAAGGGATGAAGCAAAGGTGAGCTTTGGAAAGCATTCTTCCACCAGACTGAGCATCAGATGGATGGGATGCTGTAGCACTGTGGGGGTAGCTATCTATATCTCTCACTTTCTTTCTTAATTTCTTTCCTTCTGTTTTGCCTTCCGATGCATGCCTCATAACCGAATAAACAGTGGCATGTGACCTGGTTTGAGTCTTAATTCCGTTTTCGAGTATCCGAGCTAAACATACCCATATCTTTACGGCACATATCATAACTCTCATGTGTCTATGACACTTTGAAGTGCTGAGAATATCCATCGATATCCATTGAAGTTTGTGATAACTAAAGGCACGAATCATTCTGCAGCTAATGGTATTGCTTCTGTAGTTTTGAAGCATCTCTGTTCCCTGCCTCAGAAACAGCTCACTTTCCTGCATTTTTCAGCATGCCACATGTTTTGCTTGCCTCACTCTGTTTCACAACTGCTTCACTAAATCCATCCATGGATACTTAAAAGATGCTATAGAAATGTATTGCTTGCCTTCAGCAATAGCAGCAGTTGGCTGCTTGTGTTGCTCCCCTACCCCATCAGTGCCAGCACTGTGGTGCTAGTGTTTGCTGGACTGTTCCTTCTGAGTGTACGGAGGTGAACACATGTTCCATATTAATCTTCATTTCAATGAAGTTGTTTTAGTTCATGCTTTATTGCAGCGCTTTGTAATAATGCATCTGTAATGGCAGCCCTTGGGGCAGCAGTCGCATGTGGCAGGCTGAGTGCCTGAACTGCTCCTGAGAACGGCTCCAATCATACAGAATGAGGCACTCCCTGGTGCACCATCTGAATTTATAATACCAATTTATACGGTGCCCTAAAGCAAGCTTTGTATTTGCTCTGGGACACAGGGGCCAGGCTATAGAAGGGGAACTGCTCTCCATTTTTTTGCTGTCCCTTTTTCAAATGTATGCATTTGTCTAGCTTTCCAACTTGCCTGTCTTAAAGCCTGGACTGAGCTCAGGAAATGCAAGACCTTGCTTTGATACACAGTGATGGGTGCAGAATCTGTAACTGGAAGAAACAGGCCTGCTGCCAGTCTTGCAGCCTTGGTCAGAGCCTTTCACAAGGTGTGGAGGGGAAACATGCAGGAGAACATAGTCCTGCAAAAAATGTAGGGCAGGGTCCTGTCTGCTAGTTCACTATGGTCATGCTTATGTGGTTGGGAGTTGCTATTTAGTTAACCTTTCAGAAAACATGTGATGAGACCCAAGTCACTTTGGGCTGAGTTTTCAAAACTCAGTTAGGGTTGGATTTTCCAAGACAGGTACCCAGTAGTATTTTCAGAAAGTACTTAAATAACATGGATATTTAATGCCTATTACTTCTGGAAAAGGAGACTGTAGTGCTTTAAAGGTCAAAAGCAAGGCCTTAAACTTACCCTGGAGATACTCCACATCTATCATTAAGCACATACTAAAAAGCTTTTGTCAAAATTAGTATTCACTATGTGGAAAGAAGGTACGCTTTGCTACTTTTGGATTTTGCTTTAGCTAAAAAATTCCCATCCCCTAGTGTTTGTTAGCAGCACAAAGGGAATTTTCACCTCTCTGGTCAGTTTTATTTGAATCCTATTTGGGGTTCCTCATATCACCTTGAATCTTCAAGTTATAGGCTCATGAAAAAAAAAGAAGCTTGTCACCTGACTGTCAACAAGAAGTACTTCCTC
The DNA here is from genome assembly GCF_017976375.1 of Cuculus canorus. Taxonomy (NCBI): domain Eukaryota; kingdom Metazoa; phylum Chordata; class Aves; order Cuculiformes; family Cuculidae; genus Cuculus; species Cuculus canorus. The sequence continues at coordinate 18,146,211 of NC_071405.1, forward strand.
CTGTGCACAGAACAATCTTTCATGGTTCTGTGTTTGTCTAGTATGTGAGTAGAGAAAATAACAGATTGTTTAATTTTATCATGTTTATCCAAACTGGTGCATAAGGATTTATAATGAGATAGCCCAGTCATTAGACGGGTGCTTGGTGCAGCAGTTGTCCCTTACCCTGCGAGCTTCCCAGCCTATAAGTTATAAAAAGAAATTCTGCTGGGGAAACTTACACTTCAGTTATTGTGGAGCAGATATGAGCTTAGTTATTAGATGGGTGCTGTAGTGAGTGTGTGGGGGGCTGCTTTTTGAAAGAAAGATGGGGCAGCCTGTCTTGTCCTGCACTAATGTCTTTATTCCACCTGCTCTTGTTGCCTGGGGAGGGTTTCTGTTGTGTGGGTAAGAAGCCAGCTACAGGTAAGCATTTGACCTGAGATTGCTAGGAGTTCATCCTGAGAAATGGACACAAGAGTAGATACAAAACCTCCAATTTTCTATATTTCCTGCATTGTTTGGAGTGTTATCTAGTGGTTACAGCAGGAAATGCCCCTATCTTGTACCACTGGTCTTGAGCAGTCAAGGTGTCTGCCCTTCAAGGTTGCTGGAAAGGGTCAAGGTCAAAGTGGAAATACTATTTAACCTTACTTGAGGAGCTCTTCAAGGAATAGCTCCTGTGGATGCATTGGCTGAGAGATTTAATAATAAGAGGTTTACTTTATCCCTTTTGAATGGGTTCACCCTTACATGCTGGGTACAGGTGTGATTTTTTTTTTTTGACGTGTGGTCTCCCATTCAAATACTGCCACACACACAAATATACGTCTGTATAGGGTGTCCCCTGTACACTCTGCTAAATAAAGCAGTGCTCAGAAAATTGCTTCCTGTATATACTGTATAGAGTTTCTCTGGCTATTAAATAAATGCAATCAACATGCTAGCAGGAGTAGGAAAAGATCTGTGAATCAAGAATGAACAGGTATGTCCTGCAAGTGGCCAGAATAACTTTGGAGGTTGAACCTTCTACTGAAGTGAAAAATGACGTTTACAGGAGATGAGCTCAGAACTAACCCTCTGAAATGATGGTAAAGGGAGTTCTGACCAGGTGCTGTCACGATTGCACTTCTTCCATCTCTGTTATTTCGTATTATTGTAATGAGTTTTGCTCTCTCAAGTCGGGTAAGGTCACCAGTGAGATAAGATCAGCTTTGTTTGGCACAACCAGGATGATCTTATTGCAGTTTGGACTGCAGCTTCTAAATTCACCTTGGGTATTAACTTCTGGGCAAAAAGACACTGAAAGTGCTAACATGGCAAAAAAAAAAAAAAAAAAAAAAAAAAGGAAACCAGAGAGATAAATTGCGTTCTTCCCTTGTTGCACAGACTTCTCTGCCATGGTTTCAATGGCAAATTCCCCTTGAGCCTCACTTCCATTAAACAGTACCACACAAATGCTTTATTTCAAGGATTGTACTCTATGGGACAATACTGCAGTGCATCCTCTCTTCCCATCCCCTGCTGTCATACTTGGAGCATAAATTCAGATGGAATCTTCTAGATCTTGTGTTGCAGCTTTCGGACATGCTGGCACGATGGATGGTGCCTGCCTGTTCTGTCCCCAGAGCCTTTCCCAGGCTGTGATCCCTCTCTCTCATCACCTTTGTGTAATGGAAAAGGGGCGGAGACCAGGAGCTGATGATAATGGCATGCACGGTGTCTACTGCATCGGGGATTTAGGTAACTGCTGTAAACCAGCTTGCTCCTCTAGCAGGATGCAGGCAAAAGCTATGTCTTGTGAGTACTACAGAATTAGCAACTCCAGACCTCGGAGCAGAATAAGTACACTGAAGACATACAGTCTCACTTTGCAACTTATTGAAAATTGCACCAACTGAATTGTCCCAGTTTATTGGCAGTGTTATATCTTTTAGTTAAAACAAGCACCTAAGTTTGGCAAAAAAGTTTGGAAATTTATTCTAAAGGGAGCAAGCAAAAGAAGATGAATAGCATGTCTTTGCCTCTATATTCTTGTCTTTGCCTCTATATTCTTGCCTTTGCCTCTTCTCTCTGGTGGTGGGAGGAGAGAGTCCAGTGCCTGTGTCAGGAGGGACTGTATAGGTGCTCAGGTGTATCAGTCTGTGCCAATGCTAATTTACAAGGCTGCTTGGAAAGGGAACTGGCTGTTTTCTTAATGAAGACACCAGAAAAGGCTGATGTATCTACTGATCATCTAATAGACCGGGACAAAATACTTTAAAAATGCATGACATGCTCTAGATAAAAGTCTCACAATATGTTAGGGAGGGGAGCACTATTAGAGGGGGGCTGGTGTGAACCTCACTGTGGTAGTGTGTTATTTTTTTTTCCTTCCTCTCTGTACAACTTGCTTGCAAACTGCAGGGCTGGAGCTAGAGATGTGAAAGAAACAATTAGAGGCACTGGTAAGAAAAATCCACTCCTCTGTTGAGCAATTAGAGAATTGCTTTCCGGACAAAGAACTTCTCCTTGTACTGCACTGTTTTCCCCTTGCTTCTGTTTTGCTCCACACCACAGCAGAGACACATCTTGCAACCTTAAAGAAACTTCCCTGGTTTCTAATATTTTCTCGCTACTCTCTACCTATTTATAAATGATGTCTGTTATTTCAGTGTTTAACTGTAACAGATTTTCAGAAGTAGACGTCTACGTGTCTGTTAGATTTTTACAGTAAGATCTTTTTTTTCAAAGTAGTTATCTTCCTGGATTCATATATAGCACTGTGAATAGTAGGTCCTCAGTTAGATGAAGTCTCCTATTCTCCTTTCTGATTTATAAACATTTCACACATGGGGATTCTAGGTTTTTCTTTTTTTTTTAGTTGAAAGAATAGTGTGTGGATAAACACTAGCTTGTTTTCCCCAAATGTTTTTGGGCTCACTTTACCCTTCATGATTAATCTGGCTATAAGGTGCCATGTCTAGTTTGTTTTTTTTTTTTCTCTCAGGGTACAGGCTGTTTTCTGACTGCCAAATTGAAGAGGTTTATCTCGGAACTAGAAGTGAAGTCTGCTGTTGTCATTGATTTTGCATGGAGGATACTCTGATCATAGGCAGTCAGAACAAAACATGATGCAAGTATATACATGATCTTAAAAGACCTTGGAGAGTGAAGGGCCAGAAGTGGTGCAATTTCAGATGGCTACCTCATCAAATAATTACTTTGATAAACTCCAAGCTACAAAATACTAGATTGCCAGAACTATCAGCAGAAGAAGAGTGGTACTGGAAGTCAGATTTTATTGTCAGATGCACATTTTAAATCTGGAGTTAACTATTGAAGTAAATAAAGTAATACCTGATATTCTTCACAGCAATTGAGACCAGGATCTAATCCCATGCCCTGAGGAGGGATTGATAGTTCTCACTGCTGTTATGTTGTCCATATAAAGCAGGAAACGTAACAATAACCTATCTTTTTGCAGACATTTAAAGGGATAAAGTCTTGCTCTTGGGATGCCGATTTTGAGTCATGTGGATGCCTCTTTCCTGGACTGTCATCACCTTGTTGAAACAGGTCTCCATTACCCTCTCTGTGTATGTATCTGTATTTGTTAGTGGAATATGAAGGACTGTGTTTCCCAGAGAAACTTCCCAGGGGACTCCTAATACTACTTGAAACTATTATTTAGTATTTCTGGGTGGCTGTTACCCACCTCAGACACAGATGCATTTCGATAGTGAGTGAAGTGATCAATGCTTACTGTATAATAAAATAATTAGTATTCATTATCTATTTAGTGTTGCGAGTAGGCTCTCTGCTATGCAAAATATACAAAAAGATAGAAACATTTGAATACATGATCAGAAGGGGAAGGAAAGTGAAATAGCTTTTCAGTCCGTCCCTAGGGCAAATGCAATTTTAAGTGTCTGGCATTGCAGTATGAGCGCCGCACACAGATTTTACAAGACCATAGGTCTAGAGGAAGGGGTCAGAAGGTTTGATTTCTCACTTTTGGTTTTGTGTGCACTTAATGTGCATAATGTTCCTGCCTGCTAGTCTTCTTTGAGGTGAACTTTCAGCATGAAAACACATTAAAAAATTGTACGTAATTTTTTTTTTCCCCCCACAGAAAGCACTCTGAATTACTTGCTCACTGTGCCAAGTGCTAATGGTGATACAATGATAAATAACAATATGTAGGAGATATATTCTAAACGATATATTTAGGATATACATTCTGAACAGCCGAACGTGTCCGTCGATGCCATCGTCTCTACTTTCACAAGCGAGGAAATGAGCGGAGAGAAAGTGGATAGAAAGTTTAAGGGATTTGTGTAAGGCAGCAAGGAAACTTAGCGGCTGGTTTAAACGAAACGGGCAGCGCGCGGATTGACTTGAAACACTCCGCTGGTTTGTGTCAGACCCTGAGCTAGAAGGGAAGGATCTTGGAGCCGTAAGGGGTTGGGGGGATGCCGAGGCGCCCGCCCCAGCACCGCGATCCGCCTGCTCGGCGGGCAGGTCCCCGTTCGCTCGGGCGGCGCCGGCGAACTCTCGAAGGTAAAAGAAACGAGCCGCATCCCCCGCCGCGGCCGCGAGCGGAGGGGCAGGAGCAGCGCCCCGCCGTCCCGAGGCAGCGGGGGAGCCGCGTCCAGCCCCTGCCCGCGGCCGGGCGGCCCGCGGTCTCTTTAAAAGCTGCGGCCGGGCGGGGCCGGGCCGGGCGGGCGCGGCGGCAGGGGGCGGCGGCGGCGGCGTGCGCGCGGGGCTCGGGCTGCTCCGGCACCGCGGCGCGCTCAGCCCTGCGCAGCTCCGCCCGCGGCTGCCTCGGCGCGGCTCCCCGGGACCCCCCGAGCCCCCGCGGCTGGGGCCGCGCTGGAGCCCCGCGGGCAGCCCCCCGGCGTCCGCCCGGCTGCGGAGGTGAGCGGGGGCGGCGGGCGGGGGGCGGCGCGGGGCGGCTCCGCGGGTGGGCTTCTCCCGAGCCCGTCGCACCGCTGACTGCTTGGGAGCGTTCTGTCCCGCCGGGCGCCGCGCACCGACCCTCCGGGACGCTCCCGCCCCGGCTCCCCGTGCCCGACTTCGTAGGGAATCGCGGTTCTCATGGCGGGGCTTTTCGGAGTGGAAAATGGGGGAGCCTCGCGGAAAAGAAGAGGATGCTGCGCTGAGTTACGGCAGGGAGACGCTTAGAGAGAGCCTGCCGCTTGACTAAAGCTTAAGGATTTCTTTAAAAAAAATATTAATGAGGGAAGAAGACAGGCTGAAGATGAAAGTTTTTTCCCTTTAATATTTTTTCCTTCTCCAAGTCTTCGGATCTATTACAGTAGCGCCTTTCCTCCCCGCCTTCCATTTGTTTGTATTAATGATTTAGTAGCCGTCTTGCCTGAAAACTTCCACCGTGAGCGACTGCTGTGGGTTTTCAGGCAGTCAGTGACCTTAAAGGTTGGTTCAATGCTTTCTTCGTGCAAGATGTATGTGAAATAACCAACGTGGTGGTTGGTTTCAGTTTTTTCCTCCCTCCTTCTGTTAAAAAAAATTCACCTGCTTTATAATTTAAAAGAAAACATCATTCAGTCAGGGAGTGATGTAATTCTCCTACCTAAGGGCACTGACTCTGGTGCTTTGCAGGTGACTTGTCTTTTGCTTACTCTTTAAATTTATTTTAATTGCAGTCTTTTGTAGCTAGGAACAACGTATTTAACCACTGCTCTTTGAGGATGTATTTTGTTGAAACTGAAATATTTATTTCAAAAAAATTTTTTTCCCCTGATTTCTACCCCCCCAAAAGAAAACAATAAAAAGATTAGGCATGAGATCAGCGGCAGAAAAACCAAAGGATTGGGGAGGCAGAATCCAGGCTAAACACACCGAATCATTTATAAAAAGGACACTTCCAGTCTTTCGCTTTCCTAGGCTCTCTTTCTACTTTTCCATGGTCAAACTGTTCAACGCTTCATTGCAAACAGTTTTAAGAAATTATTTTGGATTTTCTTAAATATTAATTGTTCCTCCCATATTTCTTACTCCACACAATTGTTCCGTGGTGAGCACACAGCCCTCCTAAATAGGTGAATATTGAAATGACCGCTCACCGATACCTGCTTATCACATATTTTAAGGGACAATTTTTTGAGGGGGCTAACTCTTAACTAGACCGGTGAAGAGTCTTAAAGAGATCTTGAGTGGGTGGGGGAAAATTTGATCACAAAGGGTTTTGTTTGCCGTGATGATACAGTCAGTTATTAATTGTAACGTCAACCAGAAGGGTGTTTCGTCTGTCACTGGTTTAAGTTAAAACGGTCATTGGTGTTAAGTCGGGCAAGTTTATCTAAGGGTTAGTAGTATTTTGGGGGGAGGAGGCTGTAGAGGTTATTGCTTTTGATTTGGGGACTGGATGCACTTTATTAGCTGAACGAACTACACTGTTGTATAGACATAATTTCCATTCTGTATCAGTTTCTTCTGCGTCTTTGGCAGTTTCTTAAAATCTCTAACAAAGTATCTGTTTTTTTGGAGTGCAGGTGGGGACATTAGAAGTTGGGGGATAATGGGAGCAACAGGACTATATTTATTTAAAAAAAAAAAAAGGAAGTTTGGAGGTGAGGATTCTCTTTCTGGAGCATTCGGGCACCTTCTGATGGGGTATGTCTCTAGGCTTTTAATTATTTATTTCACTTTTGTCCTTTAAAAAATGGAGTAGAGCGAAACCAAAATGAAATGAAATAAAATTAGAGTAAATGTTTAAAAATAAATAAATAAATAAATACATAAAGGAAGAGAATGGCTAAAAGCCCAATACTTGATTTCGTCGACCTGGTGGTGATGGCTTCTCGATAGAAGCGATATCTGCCGATATCACTCCTGTTCCATGACTGTAGCCTGGCCTCATTTTACGCTGCGTTTCTACCGAACATGTTGACGTGCTGCTGCTTATATAAGGGGAAGAACAAATTCAAGCGGATTAGTGCTTGGGATTTTGAGATCGGCTACCGAGATCGTGTTGTGGGTTTTTGTCCTTTCCTTGGGGGAGCTAATGGCAGAAGGCTGGAAAATGATGGGAGGGGGTGAAATGGGGATGTGTGGTTGGGGGAAGATGGGGGTAATGCAGGGAGCAGCTTATTCGCATAATGTCTGCGCTGCATCCCTTTTTCGTTTCTTTTCTTTTTATAAAACCCATTATCTCTAAAAACACGTTATTCTTCAGCCCAGTCTGGAAAAAAAAAATAGTGGGAGGGGTTATCATAGGGAGGGGGTTTGGTATGGGAGTCATTAGACCCACTGCTGCAAAACCAAGATACAGAAATCCATCTGCACCAACATTTCGGGGGGAGGGAGGGCATAGAGAGGGGGGAAGGGATGGATTGTCTATCTTGGATTAGCGAAATGGAGCTTTGTATTCTTCATTTTCCTCCCCATTTTCTGCCATTTCCCCCCATCCCCCCCAACCGCACACCCGCTTTCCTCCTCCCAAACCCCACCCCCTGAAGGTTTCTCGTCCCTTGACGAGAAAATTCTGTGTAACATCCTGATGGCTCTGCGGCTTTTTTTTTTTTAGTGCATCACAACAGTGGCATGATGACCTTTGCTTCATGTCACACAGATTTGGGTCCCCGATAGGACTGCGATCGCAGCTTGGGCATGTGTGCACGCACTCATACACCCATAGTCACGTACCTAGGACAGGCCGTGATTTAATTCCAATTTTTGTGTGTATGTCTTTGTGTGTGTATGTGTGCGGCTGATAAACATTGGCACAGGGTAGGGAACGCAGTAAATGCCAAAGGCATGTCCATCCATTTTGCCAGCCCATCTTACCGGTCTCTTTTTCCGCGGACATTGTGTCACACATCATGAGATTTTGTGTCGGGGAGAGGTGTGCCCTTTGTGGATGGCAAGGGCCTGGGGGCTGGAGGGGGTGTATGTGTACCATGAAGGAAGGAATTTTGTGGGGGGGAGACACACAGATGAAATGAATCTGACGATGCTAATAACATTATTTTGGTCAAATGAACGTCTGGTGATAATGATTCGGTGTAACCATCCATGAAATACACGCTTGCAACACACTGGAATGAAGGTTACTCCAGGGAGCTCTGGCAGAGCCAGGCATGCTCAGGGGAGTAAGCTGTCCCCTTGATGGGGGAAACAAAATTCATAAGCACCCCAGGCTCCCTCCCTTCCCAACGCCTTCTTGCATGTCTGAGCTGGAGGGCATTGAGATGGAGAGAGGGGATGGGCTGCACTAGAGCTAGAACCAAACAAAGCCTTTCCACCTCATCCTCCTGTGCCATTTTCCTTTGCCCTCTTTGAGCTTATCAGTACCGTTGATGCAGACGATCTAGGAATATCGCCATTTCCATGCAATCCCTGCCGGAGGCTGGAGGGTGGTGAATTGAAGGAGGTGGAGAAAAGCTCCTAGTTTCTGTTGTACGATGTGCAAGGGAGTCACAGCTTTTCAGGTCTGAGTAGAGCAGGGAAAAGGCTGCAGGGAGAGCATAGGAAGCTGAGAGTCTGTTCCTCCATCTCTCCCTCTCTTCCTCTTTTCCTTCTTTTCCCTAGCTAGAATGTGGGGAAGGGCCCAGCGAGTCGCAGTGAGTAGCTATGGCTATCCTAGTGCAGGGTTGGGGAAGCTAAGGCAGTGAGAGGGAGGCTTCTTCTGGGTTTCAAGTGGGCCAGGACCCTCTCCAAGGCTAGCACACCTACTCAGCACCCTCCTCTGGGTGTGAAGGTCACGGGCTGCTCAGAAGGCGGCGAAAGGGATGTGGAGGAGAAAGGTGCTCTTACGGTTCTGCCTGCCGCTGCTTCTCATCTGTGTGTGGCTACGCCTGCTCCGAGGTCTCTGTGTTTCTGGATCTTTCCACTTCATGGAGCGATAGCAAAAGCTGAATAAATGGATCTGTCCAGGGCTATTGTTATTTGCCTTTTGTTTTTCTCCATTCTCTCTGACCTTGAGATGCAGTAGTAAACTGCAGCCAGGAAGATGGGGCAGAGATGTGGCCAATGCCCCACACTGTTGCTGTAGGTGATGCCCAGAGAGTTGCTGTTTACACCACCCCAGTCTGTGCCTCCAGAGCCAATCTTGCTGCGCCTGCCTAACTTCACCAGTTACTTTTTTACTTCCCCCTGCCTTCCCTTTATTCAGTCACTTCAGATTGTCCTTCTGTCTCCTGTGCTCGTAGGCCAGCCGTGGCCACTCTTGAAGGTGATGCAGCAACCCAGATAAGCAACAAGCAGGAGGTGAGAGACTGCCTCCTTGGTACCCTGCAAGGTGAATATGAGCCCTGGTTTTATGGTTCTTCCATTTCCTGAGTGACTAAGGGACAGGTGTGTTCTTGTCAGTGTCTGTTTATGAATTATTTGTTGGCAGGAATAGGAAAGGTTAGAAAAAAAAGCTTTATTGTAGGTAAACTTCAATGATTACCATGTGAGTTTTTTAGCTCAGCAGTGCCTGGTTGTGGTGCTTTCTCCTTCCTCGAACTCGTACAGCCAGTGGAGCAGAGTGAACTTCATGGAGTGCTGAATTTGCTCCTGATCCTAAGTGATTTGAACCCTTGAAGTGAGAAGGGAACTTGGTTCTTGCAGAGCATTCAAAAGGTGAGAGGTCGTGCCAGGGTAATTTGTGGTAGTGATAATGGTGGATTTTAAGACCCAAGTTCCCGTACAAAAAGGAAACAATGCTTCCTCCCTCCCTTACTTTCTTGCCTTTTCAAGCAAGTTACCAAGCCATCATCTGCAAGCAACTCATGTTCTTTTTGTGTTAGAATTGGATTTAAACTCTCAACCTACAGGACACCTATAAACTGCACAAGATCTTCTGGCTCTTGTGTGGCATGTTCCTGGGAAGGGAGAATTTAGTCCCTTTCTTCTCGTAGTAGCAGTGGTATTTCAGTGGATCTACTGAAATGGTGGATCTTGCTTTTGTTTTCTTCAGCCTGCTCCAGGGCTCTGGAATTTACCTGTCTTGAGAGAAGTGGAATGTATTTTTCCCCACCTTGATCAGTTTTCTTTTGCTCTCCTCTCAGCTCTGTGCTCTGGGCATGTGTAGGTAGAAGTCTGGATACTGTGTGAGCTGTGATCTATTGTATGGAGGACAATGATATATATAGTGATCTGGCCAAGAACAAACAGAAAGAGCCAGAAACTTTGTGAGGACCAAAAGCCAGGATATGAGATGTCTTCTGACAAGAATCAAGATACATGAATCACTTGTTTAAAACCAAAATGCATCTAACTTTATTTGGCCTTACCCTCACCAGAATGAAGAGACAACAGGTTTTATTTTTGGACTCTTGCCAATGCAGCTGGAGCAAGAAATCACCCAAATTTTGGTTAAACTTTGCTAATTTTTATCAGCACTCTTCTCCTCATCCCCCTCTTCTAGTTAATAACAGAGTCTGTCAATCTAGCAGACTTGGATCTTAATACGTACAGCAAGTGGTGAGGAGGATGTTTTGCATTTCAGAAACCAGGATGCTAGTGGGATTGGTAGCGTCTTGAAACCAGCACACTGCATAATCTAGGGTCAGATCATTTGCTTTTGCTTTTCTATGATTTCTCCTCATACGAGCATAGAGAAAAAAACAATTCTTTTGTGTAAAGGACTCTGAGAATCAAAGACGATATGACCTTGTGCTGCCAATCCAACAGCCAAAGACATATTTGTAAAAAAAGAAAAGGAAGAAGAAGGCAGTGTGTGCAAGAAGTTTTTTTTTTTCTTTTTTTTCTTTTTAATGAAAAAGTCATGACTGGGCTGGGTTAGCTAGAGTACACTGGGGTCTATTAGGGATTAAGCGCAGGGTCTGTGTAGTTGTATGAATGAAAAGTTGAGCAATAAGACTCCTGGTGGAAGTATGATAGTGATTTGGAATATCCTGCATTCTACATTATGGTAAGGTGGGAATATGATTTCTCTTGATGCGGTTGACAGAAAAAGGCACTCTCTGAGCACTGTGGACAGCTGTTGGGAACTGCACACCACACAGCCAATTGGGCAGAGTCCTCTGGGCTAAAGTCTGCAGCCTCTTGGGACTCCAGGCTGCTGCAGGCATCACTAAGTGGCTTTGCAAAGGGTGATGGAGGTGTGGCCACACCCATTTGAAGTTCAGCTCTGTCTGGAATGTGGCCCCTTGCCACTGAGCAGATGAGGCTTTCATCTGTCTTGCCTCCCCGTGTCTCTGAGAGCTTTCCCCTTATCTCTCATAGCCCTGTACCCAAATTCTCTCCCAGGCACACTACCCTGCCTGTTTCCTGTCTGCTGGAAGCAGGAGTGAGCTGGGGTGTTGGGAAGAGGATGTCAGGAATGAGTGGGGGCTCCGTCAGTATACCCGTCAGTGGTGTGCTCAGCTCCTGTCCTTTCCAAATTCCTTTCCTCTGCCCTTTATAGTGAGGGACAGCTTATTTTGAACACAATCTGCTTGTGTCATTCCTAGCCCTGCCGCCTGTCATCCATCACGTCATGGAAACTAATTAACACTAGTAGCTTTGGATCCTGGGAATGACAGTGCTGGGATAGTAGACTCTTTCAAAGATCCTAATGTCTCTTTTCATAACTAGGGCAGCCCAGTCTGGGAATTCATGGACTCTGTTTCTTGCCTGCTGCAGCAACCCCATAGTGAGGGTGCTTGTGTGTTCAGCAGAGAGGGTGCCCAAGGCCGAGGCCTGCCTCATAATGCCCTTGACAGTGCTGCAGCATCTCCTGCATCCAAGTACCTCCCAGCAGCCGGATGAGAGCCAAGGAATGGGATAGAATAATAATTGATGAGGATGAGGGAGGTATGATGCAAACATTTTGAAGCTGCCGATAATCTCTCCATATATAGCTGCATGTCGTCCCAGGATCTGTTCGAGAGTTTTTTCCCTTGGAACATCCTCTGCTCACAGTGAAGCATACTGTCCTGTTTCTGCTGTGGCACTGATTGCATTGCCGTGTTGATGAGGAATGTCGTCAGGGGAATCAGTGTGCTGCTCTGATGGAGATGGCAGGATTAAAGGTGAGGCTTTGGTCATACTATGAGGCTACCCAGCGAGCACTTGCCCCCCTTCTCTCTCTACTTTCTGTCTTCCTGCTGTTGTGAACCACTTCTAAAGAGGGGAAGAGTCCCATGGGGGATGGAAAGGAGGGTAACTACTCAAGAACATGATGTTTGCTGGCAGCCGAAGAAGGATGAGAAGAGGAAGAACTTTACAGTGGGGTAACTACCTGATGGGCCTGGCTGAATCTGCGGAGCAGGGAGATGCTGGCTTCATTTCAGTCTGCTGTTACAGCCCATTTTTTTTTCCAATAATGTGTTAATTAAACATTGATTTCAGGGGAAAAAAGAATCTGCTTGAACTGCAGAAACTAAATGGAGTGTGGAGGAATGGGATCCGGTGAGGGATGTGTGGAAGGACCTTCTGTCAGCTGTCTTCATGACCAGTCATGGAGGAAAGCAAGAAGGGGCTGGAGAAAAATCTGTTCACCTAAAGTTTAGAGTCCTTAAGGGGGAATCTTTTCCCTTCTGTAACTGCACGTTTTTTACTGATGTGTGCTGAGGTATTAGTAGGTAGCCAACTGTATTTACTTAAAAGATGTAAGTAATGAAATACTTAATTTTTATTAATTTATTATTCTTATTTTTATTAGAGAATTTTCAAGGCATTTTGGCATTCAAGAGACTTTCTGTTCAGTTTGGCACACTACAAATGACTCTTGTAGTTACTGTTGTACCTATAAATTAATTAAGCTGTGGTACCAGTCAAAGTACCAGTCATAATGACGTCCATACTCTCGTTACTTGCAGATATCTAGTAGCTCAGCTGACCTTTGTTTACTGCATGGGTAAGTCACTCCCTGAACACGGATAGAAGATAGTGATGTGCACATTTAACATTTTCTATTCAGATCCTTAGAGCAGTGGAACGTGAGACAAGATTGTGATATCTCCCTCCCTTGCTTGGTTGAACTCTTTTCTGTTCATTAGGCTGGAAGAGCCAGTTGGAGGCTATGCTGCTCTTCTTTTCTGCTTCCAGGTGTTAGGCATACATGGGGAAGATAGACCAAAGCAAAGATTCATGAGATCTCATCTGGAGTAAACATCTCTGCTGATGTGAGCAATATATTCTTATGACATTAAACAGGTTGATTTGAATTATTTTGACTACTGTGCTTTCTGTCTTCACTAGTTCTGCGAAATAATGGAAAGGAGGGAATAACCTCTCTGACCTTTCTGAGCATTGCATAAGTCTGAATTAAAGGGATCTCTCAAACATTTCATTTAATGCAATAATCTGCAATATTGGACTACAGAAGGATCAGGACCCATTTGAAAAGGAACAGATTAAGCCATGGAGCAACTATTTTCCAGGAAAATTTTCAGCCTGTTCATAGCTGGTGAAACCTACAGAATCACAGAATGTTTGAGCTTGGAAGGGAACTCTGGAGAGAGGTCATCTGATCAACGCACTGCTCAAGCTGGGCTGCCTAGAAAAGGTGTCACATCCGGACAGCTTCGGAATATCTTCCAGGAAAGAGACTCCACAACTTCTCTGCGCAACCTCTGCCAGGGCCTGGTCAACCTTAAAATAAAAAAAAAGAGATGTTTCAGACAGGGCCTCCTGTGTTTCAGTTTGTGTTTGTTGCCTCTGGTTCTGTCACTGGGCAGCACCGGAAAGAGCCTGGCTTTGTTGTCTCTATATGCTCCCTTCAGGTATTTATGTACATTGATAAGATCCCTCCCTGAGTCTTTTCTTTCTTCAGTTTAAACAGTCCCAGTTCTCCCAGCCTTTCCTCATAAGACAGATGCTCTTAATCCTCTTTGTGACCCTTTGTTGACCCTTATGTCCATCTCTCTCTCTTGTGCTGTGGGCCCCAGAACTGCACACAGTGCTCCTGGTTTAACTTCATGGGTGCTGAGTAGAAGGGAAGGAACCCCTTCCTCAATCCGCTGGCAGCAGTCTTAATGCAGCCCAGGATACCAGTAGCCTGATGGATGATATTGAACTTGGTGTCCACTTGGTGTCCGAGGTCCTTTCCTGCAAAGCTGCTCTTCAGCCAGGTGGTTCTCAGTGTGTACTGATACTTGGCCCATGAACATCTCTACAGTGGTAAGGAATATCATCTGAGCAGGCAGGATGGTCCTTAAGTATTAAGCAAAATTCTGGAATTCTTTTCCACAATGTGTCAAACAAGTTTTTCATACTAGTTGTCGCTTTCTCTATCCACTGAAAATTCAAAATTGTCATTTGTAAGGGATTATGATTTTCTTGAAAGGAAGGCTTCATATATCTGAAAGTAGAATAGAATGTTCCATTTGGAAGTGACCTACAATAATCATCTAGTCCAACTGCCTGACCAATTCAGTGCTGTCCGAAAGTTGAAGCATGTTATTAAGGGCATTGTACAAATGCCTCGTGATAGGCATGGGACATCAGCCACCCCTCAAGGAAGCATGTTCCAGGTTTGGTCACCCTCTCTGCAGAGAACTGTTTCCTTCCCAATACCTGGTCTGAACTTCTGGTGCATCTTTGAACCATTCCTGTATGTTCTGTCACTGAATAGCAGGGAGATGAGATCAGCATCTCCCTATCCATTTCCCCTCTTTAGGAAGCTGTAGAGAGCAATGAAGTTGCCCCTCAGCCTCCTTTTCTCGAAAACAGACAAATCCAGAGTCTTCAGCTGCTCTCTATAGGACATTTCTTCCAGCCTTTCACCACCTTTGTTGCCCTCCTCTGGATGCTTTCAAGTACCTTAACATCCTACTTAATATGTAGGACGAGAGACTCCAGTTTCCTTAATTGTTCTGTTACTATGGCTGGTTACACACGGCAATCTTTTTGTAGACCGTGAAGAAAGAAATTTTAAATTATTGATTGTTTTGACTTTTTTGGGGACAGAAATCAGGAATGCAAGAATTCTGGGGCTAAGGCCAACCTTCTCAAGGGACTTTCTTTGCCTGATATTGCATTGAAGTCCTGGCTTGAAAATCTCCTGGCTTGTCTGGCAGCTCATGCAGCATGTTGAAAGAGGATGTGATACAATATAATTTTAGGTATATGTATTTTAAACTACCTTCTGTGTACCTGGGAACCAAAAAATTAAGGGCTTTATGAGAAAATACAAGGAAACAACTTGATTCTTGACATAATTTCATATGTCATTAATCAAATGTATATTGAGAGCGTATCTAAAAACAGTGGACCAGAAGGCATAATTTTGTTGAGCTGGGTCTTGAGGATTTAGCTCAATGCAATTAGTTTTTTTGAATGCGTCCTTTGTCTTCCTTGTTGGTTGATACGGCCTAGTTAGTGAGTTGCTAGCAGCTCTATTTGGTACTTGCTTAGGTTATAGAGTGAAATGTTGCAGTACTTTTTTGGCAGCGGATTATAATCTCATTGACGTCTATTTTATGAGGCTACATAGAACTACTGTTTTTTTACTAGGGTCATGATGTATCTAGTAGAAATGCAGAATGAAAAGGGAATAAGAAATTGATAGGCTTTTTATAAGACAGTAACTCTTAAGAAGTTTACTTGAACACCACAGTCCTTCCTTCTGCGCTCTCTTTGTTGCTGTTGTATAAAAGAAGGCAGGAAGTCGGTCTGCTTTCTTGGCCCAACACAGGTCATGTACCTGTGAAACTGGAAACTGGTTTGAATTCGATGAGAAGAAATTTATTAAAGACAAATGAAAAGTACTACATTTGGGAAAGTGAAATCAAATGCCTACATGTAAAATGGGGGATAACAAGCCAGGCAACAGAACTACAGAAAAGGATCTGAGAGTCACTACAGTGAGTCAGAGACTGAATGTGAGTCAACAGTGTGGTGACATTGCAAAAAAAGCAAATCTCATTTTAGGGTATATTTAACAGGAATGTCACGTGTAGCACACAGGCAGTAGCTTTTCTACTCTAGCAGCCGCTGCTGAAGCCACGGCAGAGCACTGTGTCCAGTGTGAGCAGCGATACCAGAAACGGTGGGAGGAGATGAAGAGAAGGCAGCCTGAGCGGTGAGTGCTACCTGCAAAGAGAGGCTCCGAGAACCGGGTTGGTTTAGTCTAGAGAGAAGATTAATGAGAGATATGAAAAGTCTCCCAATATTTAAAAGCTTGTTTTGAGAAGAGAGTGATTAATTGTTCTCTCTGTCCACTGGGAATAGGGCAAGAAGTAATCGGCTTAATTTGTAGCAAGGAAGATGTGGAGATAGGTGCAAGGAAAAGCTTTGTGAGTATTTGGATAGTTCAGCATGAAAACAGCATGTTGAGCGAGGTTGTGGTGCCCTCATCACAGCGAGTTTAAGAGCATATGAGACAGAGAGACACCAGATTTTATTTATGTAGTTTTGTTATAGTTTTTAGTGATTTGGAAGGGGAAATGGGCTGCCTGAACTCTCGACGTCTGGTCCCAACACCTCCTGCGCTCCCTGAAAGGCAGATTTCTCCCCTTACTGGCTGTTGTGGTGGAAGCGTGGAGCAAAACACTCCTTGTGCTATGCCCCTGCAAGCACCTTTCATGCCCCTGTCATGATCCACTCTTACAGTGTGTGTCCCAAAAAGGCCTGAGGCAGCTTGTGTGTTTTTGCATCTGGCACTATAAGCCTTTCTATTTCTGCAGTTAACAAATAAGCGGCGAGCTGGCCTAGCTTCCTACATCCTCATGACTAGGAAATGGAAGTTATTAGAAAATTTTATCCTGGCTACTGATTAATTTATGCCGGGAAGATTTGGCCAGATGTTTTGGGAGACAGTCAAGAAGACTTCCACTTCTGCTTTCACTTGTTAGAAAACACTGCAGGTTTGTATGGAGGGTCACATTTACTGCAAGAAGAATTTTCTGTGCTCTTCTGTCAAATTTAGTGGGCAAGGGCAAAGAGTTTTCCTTTCTGCAACTATCTTTTCTTCTAGTTGCTTTAAGCAGAGTAGTGTAGATTAGGCATTGCAGGGTGATGCATTAACACCCAGTGGACTTGAGAAAAGGGAGTCTAATGCCTGATCCAGTAAAGACATGAACTTCAGTACTTGTGAAAGGGGCTCATGGCATTTCCAGAGAGGAGGATGTTACTCAGGCAGGGCTACTGTTCTTCCTTGAGAGTTCAGCAAAAACTTTCAGTGGCTGTTAGAAAGTAATCCAAGACCTACTGCTTGGTGTGTTACTTGTATCTTTTCCTGAATCTTAGATTTACACTATCAGCCTCTCTGGAGCTAGTCAGGCCTAGGAGTCGAGGGCCTGAGCATCTTCAATGTGGAGAGCCAATTTCCCTAACAAACCTTCTCAAAGAAGGAAGTTTATTCATTTTAGATTACCAGAACATCCAGGAATATATACTTGTTGAACTTGGACAATGTTGGGGATGGCCACTATATGTGTGCACAGTTTGTAATATAACCATTCTCCATCTTCTTACATAACTTGTAACTGCAGGCTCTTGCCATTCTTCAGAGTGAGTGGAGTATGAAGATATCTTTTACATCTTGCCATTGGAAGTGAGTCAGGTTTGACACACCAAAGTAGGAGGCAACAGGTTGTGTGTAGGAAGCTTGTTCTGTCCAGGGAAAATCTAAGGGATGTAAGCAGGGCATTAGTCCTGCTGCGTTGCAAGGCTGGTATCTTCTTCTGCAGCTTAGTTTACACAGACTCACCGTTTGGAGAACATGGAAACCTCAGCTGATTCAAGCCTCAAGGGACGAGTGGTGAAATGGTTGAAGGTAGTTTGGGATTTAATTATTTGTTTACAAAGCCTCATATTGCACAAAGTAATAATTGTTTATGAACCCTGCTGTGGAGTCATGAGGGAATCATTCCAACTCAAAGATATAGTGAGATATAACTTAATTATTGTTGTTATTATTATTGCTGCCTATTGTGGTAGCATCTACACAATCCTGGTTCAAACATGGCAAAAAATGTTCCCTGCCCCAAAGAGCTAGCAAGCTAAAGATGAGACTGGAGACAACAGATGGACACAGATAACTGGAGGAGTGCAGAAAAAAGAAAGTTGGTCAGCAGGATGGGTGGTATGATAGCATGTTGACAGCTTAGTTGTTGTTAAGCTTTCTGTAGGCATGTGGCAAAGGATTACAACAATAATTCAAGCTGCGGCCATTGCTTTGGTGTTTTTGCATGTGCATCTTCCATCTGTTTTATTTAAACAGTTTAATTCTCGCTCAATGAGGATTTTCTGTCCCAAAACTTCCCATAATTTATCTGATGTAGACAGGGACACACACTGATCCAACAATGAAGTGTCTACTGCAGTTTTTAAGAGAAGCTCTAATTTTTTGTTATGGAAAGGGAATGCAACAGGAAGCACAGGATTTTGATCCTGAGTGCTTAAAAGGACACTGGGAAAAAGACTGAGGAATTTCAGCAGGATGAACATCCAAAGGGTTCAAAGTTCATTGGAGTGGCATAATGCAAGAGGTTTGTCGGCAGACGTGGTGTCATACCAAGAGGCTCTGTCTATACCAGTGGCTGTGTTCACAGGTGTTTCTTGCTTTGAGTGTTACATCAACATGCAGAATAGACATCAGGTAATTTTAGGGTGCCCTTTCTTTCATATTATTTCAGGTAACTTTGTGTGGTGCCACAGCACCCTCTCTGTTTTACCATGTAGTTTGTTATCAACACACAGTATGCTGACATCAGACATGTTACAAATATGCCTGGTTTTAACTCTCATGTTGCCAACACCCATTTCCTTTCCAGTTTGGCCTGACATGCCATTTACTGTTCAGCAACCCAGAAGTGATCATGGGATATTAGATGCAGCTGCATGTTTTATAGTGTGTGTAATGGTAAGTAGTCAGAATGGTCTAAAACTTAAAGCTTGAACTGTCCACTGTCCAACTGAGTCTTATTTAACTTATTCTGGGTGAAGTCATTGTCAGGAATACTCCAGTATAGACAAACTGCAGAATTATGGGACCATCAGTACAAGAACATATTTTTGGGGTGAGTGCTTATAGAAAAGGGAGTTGGCCATTTGAGGGTTTCTTCCTGGATCTACTACAGAATTCTGTGTAACAAGTAGTTAAAAGCACTGTGTTTTTTGACTCTGTGCTTCAATTTGTCTTTTGTGCTCGCTTAGTGGATGTTGTGGTTTCAAGGCTGCTTGTAGAGTTTTTAGGTTCAAAGCTGAAGAGTATGGAGAATGAGGACCAGATATTCAGCTCTTCTTGAGCTGAATGTCACCAGCTCTCCCATCTTCTTTGCGCGTCATGCTCTGGCCCTAACCATCATGGTGGTTCTTGCAGTGATGAAAGCCAATCATGTACTGAATCATATACTGAATCACATACTGTAATCATATACTGTATTGGGAAAAGCGTAGGTAGCAGGTCAAGGGGTGGGTTTATTCCCCATGTGCAGCACTCATGGGGCCATATCTGCATACTGTATCCAGTTCTGGATTCTCCAGTACAAGGAAGATGTTAAGAAAATGGATCAAATTCAGCAAAGAACCTCTGAGGAGCATCGTTAGCAACTGGCTGCCACTGGGTTGTTGTACTGCTGACCACTAGTCTTTGAGTGCAGTGGTTCAATCAGTTTTCCATGTGCTTTGCAATATACCCATCTGGTTTCATCTGTCTGTAAATTGTTTATAATTATGCTGTTGGAGACTGTTTCAAAAACTGTGGTCTTCTTTTCATCATTGGGCCAGTCATCTCATCACAGAAGGCAATCCAGCTGGTTTTTCCCTCAGTAAATCCATGCTGGCTGTTCCAAATTGCCTTCTAGTCATTCCTATGCCTGGAAATGGGTTCCAGGAGGATTTGCTACACAGCCTTCCGAGGCACTGATGTTACACCGACTGCAGTCTACATTTCCCTGACTCTTCCTTCATGAGGACAGGTATGACATTTACCTGTTTCCAGTCATCAGGACCCTACTGCAGTCAATGTGACCTTTCCAACATGACAGAGAGTGACCTCACAGTGGCATCAGCCATTGTTGAATCCCTCAGTGCTGTTGGGGCAACTTGACTGGTCCTGGGGACTTGAGTATGCCTAGTTTGCTTAAATGGTCCCTAACTCAGTCTTCCTCTGCTATGGGTAGTACTTCTGTTCCCTGGATTGTTCCACTGGCCACATGGAACAGGGAGTCTGAGAACAGTCCTGCAAGTGAAGATCAAGGTGGAAAAGGCATCGAGGACCTAAGTATTTTCCATGCCTTTTCCCACTACTCCCAAGTCCTGTTCAGCTTTCGGCCCACAGTTTCCTTAGTCATCTTCTTTCTACCACTGTGTATGTAGAAGCCTTTGCTGCCTTTCACATTTTTTGTATTTTCATGCAATTTCAAGCTTTTCTAATTTTAATCCTGATGTGCTGAGGCAGAGTTTCATTATTTCTCCTGGGGAGCACACCCCTACTTTCACCTTCGATTTGCTTTCCTTTGTGTTTGAGCTTTTGTTGGGTGTTTCCCATTCAGCCTCCTGCTTCTTTCCACACCTGCTTGGCTTCCCACACATTGAATTGGACAGTTCTTGTGCTCTGAGGAGTTTGTTCTTTAAGATCAACCAGGTCTCCTGAGCCTCCTTGCTGGATTATCCCATGTAAGTGCTCGGTGAATGATTTCTTAAAGCTCTCCAGTGATTCTTCTCTCACCATAATTGTGCTGGGAAAATGGTTCTGTTTGTAAACTGATTTATATGTTATTTCAGGTTTGGTTGTTGTGCTCTGTAATTTTTGTCTCTGTCCCTGTTAAACACATTATACCTGTTCTATTTCCATATAAGTCTTTTCTATCTTCTTTATAGCCTCTTTTTGTTGGACTGTGTCCAGATATTTTCATTTGCCTTATTTGATGTGGTTTTGTTTAGTTTTGTTTATTTTTTTCCTGACACTTCCCTTCTTTACACTGCCAGAGGTAAATAATCAAATGGAAAAGATAGAAGGCACAAACTTTTTTCTTCATTCTGCCATTGATTTATTTCACAACAAAAGCAAATTGCTCTCTCTATTTCTTATCTCTAAAATGGGTCTCAAATTCAATAGAAGGGGTTTAAATTAATTTTGTTGAAGATCATAGACAACAAACTGATTTTATTTAATCACATTTAGTACACTCTCATTTTAGGATTGGCTTGAGATTCTATCCCAAATTGTTCTTTCAGTTAATGGTTGTCAAACTTATCAGCAAATGCTGCCAATCTTCAAAATTCTGTGCTGTGCACCATTTGCTTATGTCCTCAGACCTTTAGTAATATTGTTGTTGAAAATCCTCCTGAAATGGTGTTGTTGACTAACTATAGATTAATTGCCAAGATGCTGATGATCACCATGTATCTAGAAACTGAACTAATCAGGTTAATGCTGAACATGCATGTTACAGTGTTGCCAGCACTTCATAGAGGTTCTGTGCAATTGCTTAAGAGACTAAACATAAAAGTTCCTTGTTTCAGTCCTTGCCTCCTCCCCCTTTTTAAAGAGTGGGCATCTGTCAACCTGTGTGTCTGACCAAGATCTGGTTTCGTAGTAGCCTTGCAGAGGGGAAAGAGAAGACCGGTGAGGCAGCCTTTGCTTTACTTCTCTGCTGAAGACAACCACACATTGCTTATTCTAATGCCATTGGTGTTGTGTCAAATCTCAAACGTGAGCAGACACAGGGCTTAGTAAATTCTTGACCTCACTGTTTTCTCATTTTTGTCTCCTGATAACTAGATGTCTGAGAGGCTCTAGCAATTATAAAGCCAGAAAACTCAAGCTCACCTGAAGAAAGCTTGCATTTTGGGTGACTTAGTATGATTAATTTCTTCCCTGAAGTCCTGGCTTCAAATCCTGATGGGACCATAACTAAGAAAGACACGTAAAGGTCTTCACTGATTCCCGGCTTGATGTTTATCTCTATGGCAGAAGTAGCTCAGGAAGTTTGGTGTATGGCAGGCCTAGGAGAATCAAGAGGATTGTGAGGAGGGGTTGTGGGAGAACATGAGTCAGAGGCTGTTTGGCACACAGCTCTCCCATACTTTCCCAAGAGCCAAGCAGGCGTGTGCTCAGACACTCACAAAGTTTGCCTGTTTGCACACTCTGGTTCTGCACCCTCCATGAACTCTGCCCCTGTGTCTTGATGGCACTTGCTGGCTTCTGCTGTGATAAGTTTGCTGGCTTCTGCCTGTACTGAGCACAAGTGAAGTCCTTTGTGGAGCTAAGGCTTGTGCTGGCTGTGACTGTTTTCATAAGGCTCAAACTTCTATTCTCCATCTCGTTCCTTTGAACTCTGCCCACTGCTCCGTGAATACTAACACCAGCCTATAAATTATCCAGCAGGTCTCTACCACTTTAGCAGCCTGTGTTTTCAGTGGCGTGCATGCATAATCGATACGGGAGACTGCCTCTGCTTTTAACTCAGGCATTTGCAGAGACCTTAGACTTTCAGAGTTTTCAATCACAGCTGCCTATATGTTCATCCACTTCTCTGCCTGCCTTCTCCTTTGCCGCTCACATACATGATTTTGCATCTGGCTGTGTAGTATGTCGTGTCACAGTGTAACCTGCCATAAGTTTAAGGATGATACTATAGGCAGCCTTCATATGAGGTGTAGGAGCAACAGGTCAACTTTCATGTAGAGGATCATGCATCAGATTTTGAAAGGTTCCATCCTGACTCACTACTTGTGGGTTGGGGATGTGTGTGTGTCTTTGTCTCCTCGTGTGCCTTATCGGTCAGCTTCCTGGGCAGATGTTGCTCTCCTTTTCTTCTCTTCTTTTCCAGGTGAAACTTTTAGCATCATAAATGCTGCTCCTATGACTCATTCCTCTTAGCTTCTTTAAGTAGCTGGAAAGTTGCCCTACACTGTTGCCTGCTGACTGTGTGTAGAGTTTGAACTCTGAAGAGGTATATGGCTGCTCTGGTATTTGGCTGCTGGGGTTGACTCCTTTTGGAACTTCTCAATGTCCTGGAACTTCTCAATGTCCTTTTTAGCTCTGTCCACAGATAAAATGTCTCAGCTGAATCTTGTTTCTTTTGTGTTTCTAGGGATAAGTTGCCCCAGAACAGTCAGCCCAAACGTTCGTCTGAACATTAAATAGAGTCAGCCTTGATTATCAAGGCTTCGCTTATCTCTTCCAATCAGTTCACAGTAAGCCAAGCTCTTAACACTGGCACATCATCATGCACCACTGCAAAAGGGCTTGGTAATTGCTTCCTGTATGAGCAGTCAGTTCCCAGTGGAAGACTGCTATTTGAGAGGAGGAGTGGACAGGGTGTGGGTTTGAATCATGGAATACCAGGTTGGAAGGGACCTCAAGGATCAACTGGTCCAACCCTTCTTGGCGTGGTCTAGACAAGACGGCCCAGCACACTATCCAGCCAAACCTTAGAAGTGTTCAGTGTTAAGAAATCCACCACTTCCCTAGGGAAGTTATTCCAGTGGATCATTGTTCTCATTGTGAAAAGTTTTCCTCTTATGTCCAATTGGAATCTCCTGAGAAGTAACTTATACCCATTACACCTCATCATTTGTACATGACTTGTTGTAAAAAGGGATTCTCCATCTTCTTCGTAACCACCCTTTAAATACTGGAACATGGTATTAAGGTCTCCCCTAAGCATTCTTTTCTCAAGGTTGAACAAACCCAGTTCTCTCATCCATTCCTCATATATCAGGCTTCCCAGTCCTTTGTTAATCTTTGTGGCTCTTCTCTGGACTCTCTCCAGACCATCCACATATTTTTTGTATAGCAGGGACCAAAACGGCATGCAATATTCCAGGTGTGGCCTGACAGGCACCGAGTAGAGTGGGGTAATGGTGTCTTTATCTCTGCTGGTAATGCCCTTGTTGATGCAAGCCAGCATCCTGTTGGCTTTCTTTGCTGCAGCAGCACACGGCACTCATATTGAGCTTGTTGTCTACCAGGACCCCCAGGTCCCTTTCCACTGAGCTGCTCCCCAGCTGGGTAGATCCTAGCATGTGCTGCAGTCTGGGATTATGGTTTTCCAGGTGCAAGAACACCTTACATTTGTCCTTGTTGAACTTCATAATGTTCTTGTTAGCCTACTCTTCCACCCTATGCAGGTCTTCCTGCAGGGTGGCTTCCCCTTCCAAAGTGTCCATTTCCCCATTTAGTTTGATATCATCGGCAAACTTTATCAGGGTACACTTGAACCCATCATCTAGATCACTTTTGAAGATGTTGAACAACATTGGGTCCAATATCAATCCCTGGGGACCCCACTTGTGACAGGTTACCAGTTTGAAAAGGAACTGTTTAGCACCACCCTCTGGGTGCAGCCAGTCAACCAGTTCCCCACCCACCATGTAGACTGCTTGTCTTGCATCAGTGTTTCTAGGAGGTGGCTGTGGAAAACAGTGTTTAAAACCAAGTAAACAATGTCCCCTGCTCATCCCACATCGACTGAGGAGGTTACTTAGTTGTGGGAGGCAGATTTCCAAGGCATGATTTACCCTCATTGAATCTATGCTGGCTTTTCCTAATCACGTGCTTAATTTGAATTCTGATAGCCCCCGGGAAGATTCATTCCATAACTCTCCCAGGGACTGAAGTAAGACTGATAGGCCTATCATTTCCTGGATCCTCCTTTAAGCTCTTCTTTTATATGGGGGTGACATTAGCCGCCTTCTAGTCTTCTGATCTCCATGACTTCTCAAAGCTTATGGATAGTGCCCTTGCAATGATCTCAGACAGCTCTTTTATCCTCAGGTGAGTACTGTCAGGGCTCATTGAATAAGTGACCCAAATATTATTTTGTTCGCCTTATCATCTTGGTTTGGAGGTCGGTAACAGGTGCCTACTGTAAGATCCCCCTTGGAGACGACCCCTCTGCTCTTAACCCAGACATTTGTTAGGAGTTCCACAATCACTGTAGTTGAATTCTACACATTCAAAATTCTCCTTAACATAAAGCACAACTCCTCCTCCTCTTCTTCCCTGCCTTTCTGAAACAACATATAGCTATCCATTGCAATCGTCCAATCATATGAGTTGTCTCTCCATGTTTCAGCTATTCCTATGCTTTCATAACTTTCTCACTGGGTGTAGAGCTCCAGTTCCTTCTGTGCTTCCCCCCCAGGCTGTGTATGTGTATACATACAACTGAGTTGGTTGGTGTTCTGCTTTTTATCTTGGGAGGAGGTATGCTGCTGCTCTGGTGGGGCTGGCTTATTCTCCAGCTGGCTGCAATCGTGTGAGCATTGCCTTTTAGAACCTGCCCCTCAAGTCCTTCGGTTTAAAGCCCACCTCTCCAAGTTGGCCAGCTGGTTGCTAAAGATTCCCTTGCCTCTTTTAGACAGCTGGATCCCATCCCTCCCTAACAGGCTGTAGTAATCAAAGAATGTCCCATTGTTGTAAAAGCTGAACCCCTTCACTACAGCACCAGGCACAAATCCAGAAGATGTGACTGGGAACTGGCAGTGCTAAAACTCAAGGAGCAAGTGGGGAAAATTAAGGGAGCATAATAAATGGTTTAACTGTTCTGGAAGCATAGTTAGGCCTAAAAACACAGATGACAGTCCAGTAGCAAAAGAAGCCAGAGGAAGTGAGTGGAGAATAGGTGAGAAATAGGAAGTTGTAAGAGCAAGAGAGAGAAGAAAATTACCAAGCTTTGGGAGAAGGAAAAGGATAGAGGGAAGTAGGAGAGATGGGGAAAATAGCTGGGAGGGAAAGGACTAGATAAAAAGTCTGAGTGAAGAGAGCAAATAAAGAGAACTGAAAGCAGCTTTCTGATTTACATAGTGTACATCTAACAGCTTTGTGTGTATGCTGACCCTGATGACAGCTGCGCAAGAGCCTGGCCGACTTGGCATGGAAAGGGAGAGAGAAGAGCCAGGAGACAGCACTGGAAAGGGTGTCCAGAAGGAGCAAAGTGGGAAAGGAGACAAATTCTGGGATGATAAAGAACACCAGGCAGTGAATTAGATGTGGGGGAAGCATAGAGAAATCCTGAAGCAAAAACTTAAGTGATGAGACTTCTTTTGAGGAGGAACAAAATCCCAAAAGAAATGTAATGCTTTTAATATTTTTATTCTTTGATGTGAAAACAACCCCCAAAACCTTCAACATGCCTTCCCTCTAGGTGTATGATGGGAGAGGTAGGTTGCAGAATGAATCATAGATGTCTCATGTTTCTAGGGTAGAGTGTGTGAGAAAGCAGATTGTGTGCTTTACTGAAATAAGAAAAAGCAACTATAGCCAATATTGACACTGTCTGTTGAATGTTGAATATGTTTTTGTGTCTGATGGGAAATGAGTGTTTATTTGAGGCGGAGGATTTTCAGTGTGTGTGTTCTTTAAGGAGTGCCCAGCAGCTTCATTTTACTTAGCTGAAAAAAAATGTGGTCTCCTTGGGCTCACTTGCTAATATTGGAGTTTCTGCAGTTAAATTTCCATGTGTATTTTTCCTCTTCTATTTGTATGGGTCTAATCCAGCTCAGCTAACAGGGGAACTGACTGCTTACAAGAGAAACGGTAAAACTGACTTAATACAAAATGCTGTCAAATGCACAGAGTAAGCATTTAGGTGAAAGGCATTTTCCCTTCTAATCCTTCAGTTCTATTAATCTTAGATGTTACTTGTAATGATAGCAAATAAAAAAGACCTCAAATAGAATATATATTTTTTTTAATTGGTAGTGTCCTTCAATGGAACATATTTTAGGATCCAAGACAAATAACAAGAAAGCTATGTCATATTTTTTGTTATTTTAAAATGTGCTTAAAATCAGTGCAAGATCTGTTAAAATTTAGAAACTTGCACTTGTTTTCTAAAGCCTGCAAGATGAGAAGATGCCATTTTTTTAATTCAGTTATTATGAACTACCTAGATCCTACTTTTATATATATATATATATATATATATATATATATATATATATATAAATCTGTGCTCATGATAAAATGGCTTGAGGAAGCACATTTTTGTTTTGACCACTGAAATTATTGGGCAGACTCAAATAATTCATAGTGAGGAGAAAAATCTGGATTAGCTACATAGAGGATTGCAGGAAATTAAAAAAGTGGAAAGGCATCATGAAGAAATGAGAGGGAGAAGGTGAGTTTGTATGGGATAAGAGCATGATGTTACTCCTTTCACCTCATTCACTCTCTATGAATATTACAGTTTGACCAAGTTGCTGGGAAGGACCTGGTGTGCAGCTTGCAACTAGAAGGGCAAACCATAGATGTATGGATTTAGGGGGCAGGGAGAGGTTATTGTGGGCAAAGCCAGGTAGGGATAGCCTTATTATGGCATTACTACCTCATTTCCCACTGTGGGCTTCTGCAGCTCTCTTGTGGGATGTCTGTTGCAGCCAGTCCTTCCCCTCTCTCCTGAGGCTGGCTGTATCTGCTCTTGGTTCATTTCCTTCTCTGGGGGAAACCGTGGAATCAGCAAGAAGATTCATGCTAGCCCTTGCCACCTTTATTCTGGATGCCACAGCTTTTCGAAGTCCCTTATTACATTTTCTTTGGTTAAAACCAGGAATGAAAAACACACCTTCCATCAAATGACAGCTACAATCTGTAATTGTGTATCCTTATCTTTCCCTGGCTTTTCTGGATGGAGAGGGAGAGGCTGGTGCTGACCCTTGGAAGAGCTCAGCTTTCTCAGCTTGATGCAATAGTGGAAGGTTTCTTGGGGAGCTGGTGTTGGCTGATGATGCCTGCTGGCTGTGACTGGGAGGTGGAGGTTTACTTTTTGGGAGCTGGTATGGTAGTGGGAAAGGAGCAAGGGCCAGCAACTTTGCTAAGGACAGTAGGGAAGCACAAAATTGAAATGACTTGGAAATAGCATGTATGATGCAATTAGTTTGTGCAACAATTCCATAAACTGAAAATATAAGATCTGCTTAGTACTGTCATCCTTCCTCTCTATTATGTGCTGAGAGAATAGAGGAAATTTAGCATGGAAGGAAACACTGTACATGCAGATTGAGATCCTGAAGACACCAGTGAGCATGTAAGTATGTTGAAAGAAATGAGGCCTTGAAGAAGAAGAAGAAGAAATATGTTCTTGAAGCAAGACTGTAGAATGATTTGAAAGCATAATGCCTTCTTCAGCTGAGAGCGCTTTGTCATGTCTGGTGGGATTTTTCAGTGCAAAGTAGTTGGTGGAGACACTTTGGATATGTCTGAGCCCTCCTTGGAGGTCAGCTGTTGAAATATATGGTGGCAAATCATACACATGCAAGATGTATGAAGTGAAGCTGAACTAGATATCTTTTGTCTCTGATTTCCATGCTTTTCCCTTTAGCCAAATGTTTCCTTTTGCTGAGGGCTGAGCTGCCTGTAGGATGATGTTCTCTTCTGAGGCTCAAATGACACTTGGTTTCTTGCAACTGCACCAAGACAAAGATGTTTTGATTCACAGGGTGTTACAGTGCAATGTTTACTTGGGAGTAATGAAGTTAGACTGTTTGAGAAGGAAAGATGTGATCCTTCTTTCAGTTCCTGTGAGATATATCATCTAAAGAAGCATATGGAGAAGCCAGCAGAACCTTCATAGTAGAAGTCACACTGGAGCATTCCACCCTCAAAATCAGTAAGAAGATGTCTGTTCCCGTGTCATGCTTGCATTCTCTTATCTGTTTATGGTCTAAAAAACTTTTTCCACCTGGTCTTTCTGCTTTGGGCAGAGTGCCAAAGGGCAAACCTGATTAGCGTACAGGGTCATCCCAGGAGATCTGGGTTGAGATCGAACCTAAGTCCCAGGCACAGCAAGTTTGATGAGCTGTGCTTTTCTATGAGGGGATTTTTTACTTATCTCACAAAATAGCTCACACAGATCGGTGTGACTGATGATATCCACTCAGGAGAAGCAAATGGTTTGAAGTCGAACTGGTTGGCATGGGTAGAAGCAGAAGTGTTTTGGGATGGAGCCAGGCAGTTAAATAGAAAGGCCTCAGGTTGTGTCTGCCATCAGTCAAGGGCCTGGGAGTTGTGGGTCAGCACAGCTTCCATTTGAATTGTAGAACCTGATTTTCACTGTCGTGCTGTGGCTAATTTATTTATGTTGTTATGGCCATGTGTGTCACCTTGCCCATCTACCTTCACTGGATATCCCTCATTTCCCAGCCTTTTGAAACATATTAAGAGCTGCCTTCTTTTTCAGACTGACCTGCCAGTGTTTATGTACAACAGATAGAGGAGGATGGAGTACCAATGGTGAAATTAGACAGCATGAGCCAGCCATCTAAGTAGAGGGGAAGAGTGTCTTTCCTTGGGCTAAGCTTCTGTTTTGCCTTTTCTCCTATTGCTCACTCATTCCTTGAGAGTCCTCTGTGGTATCAGCTCCTTAATCCTTGTGTAGCAAAGGTCAATGTTAATGCTGTGTGCAAAGGAAGAAGAGGTCCCTGCTGGCTAAGGAAAAGAATCATTTAATAAAAAAGTAATCATTGATCAGTGGCTCCAGTCCGTCAAAGGTCACTTATCGATCTGTCTCTCATTGTGAGTCAGGCCCTCTGTTTTAATGACCTAATTCCCAGGTAAGTTTCTCTGTTATTTGGAGGTAGCGGTGCTAGGAAACCCTGCCTCTTATATGAATGTCACTCTTGGTATGTGATGCCAGGGAAAAAAAAAGAAGCCTTCCAGTAATCTCAGCTATCCATGCTTTAAAGTGCTTCCAGTCCTGTTTGTTTTGTAGGTTTGCTATCCCAAGGAAACCTAAAGTTGCAAGGACATGGAGGTTAAACGTTCTTCTGCTGTGGGAAGTCTGTTTAGGTAGGCCAGAACTGAAGTACAGGAACAGAGGTAATGCAGAAGGAGATGAGCCTTAACTGTGAAGCTGTAATTGTTCCTTGTGCCCTAATTTAGTTTGGAAGTAGTAAGGACAAATAGGATAGAAGGCTCCAAATATTATCAAGTGTTAAAAGTGCCTGGTAGGCATTCCTCTTCCTTCTGGCCCTCTAGTATGAGCTGTAGGGGGGCACACAGTGAGATCTAAAGATGTCACATTTTTGAGTGATTACAGAGAAATTGAAGAGCAGCGTGTAATCCACTCACTGTAAGGGACAAAATTCACCAGCACTTTTTTTATGATATCTCATTGGAAACCTCCTGAGATGTAAAAATCCTGTGGACTCAACGAGCTATAGTGCTTGTAGAAAGATAAGTTTTACAGCATTCTCTGCAAATCCCATCCGGTTGCTGGCTGCCAAAGGCTGCTGCACCCGGATGGGAGCATTCCTGCTTGCCATGTCTCTCACTTGTACCCTGTTCCTATACAGCACAAAAATACATAATCCAGTCTTTTGCATAGAGTCTTTTTATAGGTATGATAAAAGTGACATTCAAAATATGGGACTTAATATATCCTTTGCTGCAAATGTTGCTACGTGTAATATTCATATTGTTCTAGAGTGCATGTGCACAGGTAAGGTGGGTAGCTCAGAAAAGCTGCAGGCTACAGTGAACATCTGGGAGAGACCGAATGGAAAGAGAAAGCCAGGCCAAAAAGGCTGTGGCATAGATTGACAGCATTGTAAAGTGTGATGATGTTTCTTGGCATGACACTTTAAAGTTAATAGAGTTAACTAGGTTTTATGTCTTTATTTGCAATTACAGTTTCTGAAACAGGACACACAGGGTTGATCTGTGAAGATCAGAAGAGGAGGATGCTGGACTGGAGATGAAAAGTGCAAGTTTCTGTTGCAGTTTGCATCTACTGTGGTGTAGGCATCCTTGAAGCTTTGTCCTGTGCTCAAAATCTCAACAGAACACAGAGGAAATACACGCCTTTTGGAAATGCCCAGGTTGAACTTCAGGGAAAAAAAAAAGAGCAGCTCAAAATGCCATCTTCAGGGCTTGTTGGTGTCTTTGATTATAAAATATCCTCTGCTTTAAGCATCTAATAAAAAAATAGGATAAAAGAGTGCTTTTTAGCTTTACTGAAGCCAATAAAAATTGCTTCTCACTTCAGTAGAGCTGAATATTACTTTATCTCTCCTGATTCTTTGGATAACATTCATTGTCATCTTCCCCCAACAAAATGTAGACTCTCTACACTAGAATTGTGGGTGTCTGAGAAGAACAAAGTAACTGAGGGCGGTTCTATCATCTGCTACAACCATGACTTCTGGCCTTTCCTGTTGTCTTAATGGAGTAACAAATATCTCTGCTTTGTTTCTTTGCACCCCCTTGGCTGCTTTGCTCTTAGACATTTAGCTCCTGAAGTATTTCTCCCTACACGTCGTATGCTTCACTGAAATTTCCCAAGACATGTTGTGCAATGTATATATATAAATCAATACCTTCTGAAGGAGGTATGGTTTGTACACAGTTGTATTTTACCATGTACCATGAGTGAGTGGAGGTCACTGAGTTTCTACTTCTTGTCTCTTGTGGGAGCAGGTACGTGTGGCACCTCTCTGATATTCCACAGGGACCAAGCTTTCAAATATTTGCTAGCATGCGATGGGTGCCTATGTATGTGTCTGTCTCGAGTCTTTTCGAACAGACGTGTAGAGTTACAGAAGGGCTATAAAATTTCTCTGAGGATTTCATTGCGAGCTGCTGGAGCGATTAATGAATAGCAGCAGGGTGCTATGTGGGTGTTTGCTCCAAGGCTGTCTCTGATTATACGGGACAGAGACTTGCACTTTTTCACAGAGAAGAAAAATGAAGCAGTAGTATTTTTCTTGTGGGGTTTTTTGGGTTGTTTCCCCCCTTCCCCCCCTTTTTAGAGGAGTGCTGCTCCTCACTGGTCCATCAGTGTCAGCTGAAGCCAGTACTACTGAGCTACTCAGTGCTGTGCTTCACCACAGACTACGCAGGTAAAGAAAGACTTTGGAAACTAAGGTTCTGCTCTGGCCTGTCTTGGGGTACACTATTTTCTGTGGTTATTGATGGTCTAGTAACTCTCAAGTGGCAGAATAGAGTTCTTAAGTGTCTTATGGAATGCCATCAATAACTATTGGAAATAGCAAACCAAGAGCTGGTCCACCTTAAATGCACTTAAAAGCAAAACCTGATTTTAATCTTTGAATTGACAGAGGCTTGTCTTGGTTTGGTTTTCACTTCAGGTCCTGGAGCGACCAGGGTGGCTGACTATGCCATGGAAAACAACTGCTCTGGAAGATCACAGAGGGGCAGGACTGAGAGTGGAAAAAGAACTTAATTCTTTTTATTTTGACAATTGAGGAAAGAGCAAATGAATTCCATGGCAGCAGGGAGAGCACAGAAATGTAGAAATGAAGTGGTTTGTGGTGTGTGTGACATGAGGAAACACTTTTTCCTGATGCGTTTTTTACTGCTGGCAGACAACCCTGGCACTTAGGGTCTCCTTCAGTGGTGGAAGATAATGTTCATCCTGGCAGTATCTGATGCAGTCCAAGAAGTAATACTCATGGAGTTGCCTTAGCAGTACCATCAGCTGTCAGCACAGTAATACGTGGTTCTGCAAGCATACCCTGGCAGGTGAGGGAAAGAGAAAACTGCAACTTTTTATAGTTGAAAAGTGTGGCAGATAGTTTGCAGCTACGCAATACAACCATTGGCAAAGGAAGTGGGGAATAGGATCCACTACTTCATCTTTGGACAGCTTTTGGTCACTGAATTCCTCTGTTACCTGTAGAGAGTTTATGACACACAGCTCAGCATTTGCAAATTAAATAGTGTCCATTTTATTTGAAAGATAGTTGTTGCCATTAAACTAAGTAGAACATTGCATTGATGACATGCACTTCTAAATTTTGTGTTGTATTTTTAAAGCTTATTATATACATTAAAAAAGCACCAATGTAATCACAGGACACATTTAAAATGTCCTGGCTGGTATCATGACCCGTGATCATAGAAGTGTCCACGTTAATATCTTTATCCATTCCCCTTCTATTTTAGCCCCTTTGCTGATTTTGAGGAGTTAAATTTTGTGATGCACTTTAGATAAATGCATGGGACGTCGGTGGGTCTGATGGTCGCCATGCTTGTGGATGTTATTAGGTTGCAATAATACTAAGTAACCTCATTTGGTTTAAACCTTTCTTGTCATGTGCTGAATTAAATTGGATTATTTGCTGTTGATAAAGAACAGAGACCTGTGAACTTCTCAGCTGATGTACGCTGCCTCTGTAAGCTACAGTACCTTAGCTGTGTGTCTCTGGCCTTTTTATGTTGCCCAGACTGCATAGTCCTGCATCCAGCATAGTATCTTCTCCAGTATTTTTCCGAGCTTACAGTAAGAGATTTTTGCATCAGAGACTTAGTACAAACAAGCTGTGATTGACCTTTTAAACCAAACAAGCTTGCATGTTTCCAATATGAAGAGACAGCCGACAAGCCTGTGGCCTGAGGTGGAAGATGGAGAAAAAAGGGAGGGATAAATATTCAAGGAGTAGGAATAAAGAACTTGGCCTTGTTATGTGGAGCAGTGAAAAAAACCCCGAGCTTCTGCTTGCTTTGTCAATATGTCTGACATGTTGCAAGACACTTTGTAGTGGGAGTCTCTGCTCTCTGGAGAGTGGAGGAAGAATGTGCCTGTGTGTATTTATAGACCATAAATATTTGCTTTGTGCAGGTTTTAGATGCTCTCTTTCATCTGAAGATCCCTAGAGTTCTAAAACTTGGCATTTCTTCAGCCATGTAGAAGACTTGTGTGTATATAAAGTCTGCTGTAGGAGTCAGCTCTGTCTTGGGGTAAATGCACGCTCTTTGGTTATTCTCAGGCAAGGAAGCTTTGAATTTCATCTGGGAATTCAAAATGGAAGGTGCACTGAATTAATGTCATGCGTGGGCTCCCCATCTTGATTGTTTTGTCTATTTTGTCCACATTAGAGATGCCACTTCTCTGAGGGTATTTCCTAGAGGAAGCTCAATGTTCACTGTATTCTTGTTTTTTAAGGGATTTGATGTATGTCCCTGGAGTTGGGCAGTAGCGGTGACTGGTTGAAGAGTGTGCTGGCTGATCATGCAGAGGGCTGTTGGCAAGATGGAACATGGTTGCAGGAGGTGAATTGTGAGCAAGGCAGGGACTGCGTCTTGCCTGTTCCTGTGGAAGGACTTCTAAAAGTCATATTTATAGTTTTGTTCTGAAAGTTATCTGAAAGAGTGAAATTACACAATCTGTTCATGCTTTCTTAGGATAAGTGCTTTTTTTTTGTCATGTTAAACTATTGTTACTATATTTACTTTCCGCCTTTGACTTCTAGTGGTGTATTCTTTTATTTTATCTAGGGACTGACATTTCTCCAGATCATGTTAGATGATGAAAGACAAGTGCGAAAAATGGGTGATGTGAAGGTATCTCTGGTCTCTAACCAAATACAGATCAGATGTATTGGAGTCTATATTTCACCTTTGGAGCAGCCCTAGGTCAGGCTGTTTTCCTGGCTAGGAAAATATTTGAGAACTGAATCAGTTGTAAGGTTTTGAGAGCTGAGTGAATGGGAGTAGGTTTTCTGTTGATGCTTGTATCATTTCTACCTTGCCATGTGATCCGTGGATTTTAAGGCCAGAAGTAGCCATTATAATGATCTACTCCAATTGCCTGTTTAATAAGGGAAGCTGTATGACCTGAGCATATGCTCATACACAATTTGGAGCTATTTTGGAGACTTAAAACATTATTTGGAACAGTACACTGGAGACAGTTTCTCTTCCACACCATCCTTCAGCTTTGTCTTGAAACCTTTAATATTTGTGACCCTTTGGGGCTCAGACTGTGCCTTCTTATATGTTTTTTACAATATTTACCTTGATCTGTGTACGAACACAGGACTATGGAGGACTTCCTGAGTCCCATGACATGCAACTATATATCTAATAAAAAATAAAACCCCATTAGTTTTGTGATGTCTGTTTCTTTTCTGGATGGACGGCTATTTCAGAGCTTCAGTCTGCTGCTTGTTAGAAATGCTATTTTAATTCCCAGTATATGCTTAATTTTAGTCGGTTTATGCACCTTGGTTCTGGTGCCAGTATTGCACTTTAGCTTAAATCTCTCTTTTTCCCTGATCCCAAAGTATTCATAGACTGCAGTCATCTCTATTTGGCTTTATCTTGTTAGGCTAAAGGTGCCATATTGTCTTAGTGTCTTCATGTGTAATAGGCTCTGGGTCGTCTGGTTCATCCTCAAAGACTTTCTTGAAACTTGCTTCGTCTGGGTTCTGACTTTGTAAGCATAGGTCACAAGAATGGCATGTGTTGTTTTAAAGCAGGTCTAACCACTCTCTGGCATGATGGCTGGAGGCAAGCCTCAGATGTGTTAGGGCCTCTGGGTACTGCAGTAAAACAGCTCATTGCCAGGTTTGTGTGCTAATCCACCTGTCAGGACTTAGCACGGAACTCTTGCATTTTAAATTTCTACATAAATTTTTAGATTGTGGGGTGTTTACAAAACAGAAGGATCTGATTTTCAGGGCACGGTTAATAGATAATGGTCCTTGTGGCAACATGGACTCAACTCTTGCTCCAGAGGCATTGGTGGGATTTTCTTAGTCTCATAGGTTGGGGATAAGATTAACTGGGCAAGTCAGATTTAATTCAGAAGCCGGCATGCTGCTGCATCCTATTAGTGCATCTATGTTAAGCATCTATCTAATGTCATTGCATGGCCAAATTGATTTATTGGGTCAAATAATCAGATAGATAGTACACTTAGTACAAAATAGGTCCTCCTTGAGCATAATTGAAGGTAGCAGGTTTTTTCATTGTATGTGGATATGAACACATCTGCTTTTTGAGAGCATTGTGTGTAATACTTAACATATGAACTTGAATGTGCCTTAAATAAGGATAGATGCGAAATGATTATGTGTAAATGCACTTCTAGTTGGAGAGTATATATACGTACCAAAATATTTGAATCTTGTGTTGATAATCCTGTTGTGTGTGCAGAACAGTCTATTGTGTGATAATATAATCAGTGAATTTAAGGACCTAAAGTCAGGAAATTGAGAGTTTCTGTTCTGTTTCTCTCTTCTTTGTATGGTGTCTTTAGGTTGTAATTATGATAAAATCCACAGGAAAATGCAAAATCCTACATCTGTACTTGGGGCCAAATCATGGTTATAGTGGGAACTGGATGTTCATAATCTCTGAATTTTACACATTTAAGTACCCAACATAATAAATATATATGCATTGTATGTGGCACAACTGTAAAGGGAAAGACCTAAAAGGAAAATATTATTATTTATAACATGCTGTGGTTGCATTTCTTAGTATGGCTTTTAATGGTTTCCTTGTTTGAGTTTGGAACTTTGATGTATGAAGAGATGCCCGGACACTAAGTCTCATCCCTCAGCAAATGTGTGTTGCATGTTGTCTTTTATCCTTAAGAGAGGAAGAGGGGCTTTTACAATAGATGGTTCTCCAGTTGAGTAAAGGTATATACCAAGATCAAGTAGTTAGAAGCTGAAGGAACTAAATTTGGGCTAGAAATAAAATGCACATATTTAACTATTATGATAATTAGGCCCTGAAAAAGTATTCTAGGACTTGTTGTGAACTCTTCATTAAGAGAAATCTTTAAAACAGGAATGGATTTCTGCCCCCACCCCTTCCCACTTCAAACAGAAATTAATTCAGAGTTCTCAGGCAAGATGACCCCCAGGGATGTTCTTTGGCTTTGTAATTTGTGAATCCTCCAAGAGTCATATTCCAACCTTGATTATACAAAAAAGATGATCTTTGGGGTTGAGAGAAACAGAAAAATGTTATCTCAACATGGCCCCTGTGTGACCCTAGGAATCACAAATATTGTCTGTGGTTCTCATTCATATCTATAAATTGGATGCAATATGTTTTCCCTCATATGGGCGTAGAGAATTGAGATGCTTCTGTGCAGAGGAGCTTGGGATCTATAGGGCTTTGTCCATCTGAATCGTGCTCAGTGGTTTTTGTTTCTTTAGGTGTTTGCTAGTGGGATTCAGAGACACTCATCTCTCTGGTGGTGAACAGTAATGGATTATCTGCCAGAATGTGGTAGGGCAGAGGTAAATTTGGATTGCTCACATTTCTGGCATGTGTATATGGG
Source organism: Cuculus canorus (assembly GCF_017976375.1). Classification (NCBI taxonomy): domain Eukaryota; kingdom Metazoa; phylum Chordata; class Aves; order Cuculiformes; family Cuculidae; genus Cuculus; species Cuculus canorus. The sequence goes on from NC_071405.1 coordinate 18,183,065, forward strand.
GGCCAAGTGAGAGGATGACCCTAGCTGACACAACTGTTCTTTGATGCTTACTTTGTCTGCAAAGGTCAAAAAAAAAAAAAACGAAAAATCCCTTTTTCCAGGTGTAGTTTTCTATATGATCCAAGCTCCTTTCAGTTCTTTGTCGGTCCGTTGTGTCTGGGGATATAATAGAAACTGAGGATTGAAGTGCAAGGAATGCAGGAGATGGTAGGGTGATAAATGGGCCTGAAAGCTATAAATAATTTCTTTAACCTACGTTTGAGATCATCTTCACTCCTTCCCCCTCTGGGAGGATGGCATGGACATTGAAAGTCACCATGGCCCCTTAAAATATGTGCACATAGAATTCACGATCATTGAGTCTTGTGACATGGGCAGTGAAAAACTTCTTCCAGAAGATGAAAGGGCAGGGCTGGTTTACATTTCTGCCATAGCACTGACATTCAATTCCCACTTGCTCCTTTTCCTGCGTGCTGCATGTGTAAGGGAAGTTCCTGGTCCCTTTTGGCCCCAGGGGCTGCCCTTTCCAGCTGTACACTGCACAGCACGCTCAGCCTGCACTGTGCACCATCAGCTTTTCAGGAGCTAATCGGATAAACCCTACTCTAGAGCCCATTGAACTTGCCTGTAACAGCGCTTAATTAAAGTGCAGAAAGTTTGAAGTGATAGCAAGTTAAGACTTAATGCAATAATGAAATGGCACTATTGCACCATCTGCTTCCTTCAAAACGTTAATTGCTTCCTCATATTTGTTTGTTTTAATTAGGAAAGAACCTTGATTAAAATGGAATGAGGAGGGGTAAGGGTAGAGGAATGAAAGGCTGGGAGAAGAAGAGGGAAGTACAGGAGAGGGAGAAAGGAATGGACGATGAAGGTTTGACCATGCTGCTGAGTGCTGTTCAGCACTAGACTAGCCAACTAGGAATAAATGTTTTGGCAGTCATGGATACAGCTTGGACAGGCAACATAGTGTTGGATCACTGAGAAATTTGGTCATAAGAGATGAAAACAATAAATGTAAAAAGCAAAAGCATTTTTCATGGAGCAGTCTTTGTTGTAACTGCTTCTTAGCCACTTCTGCAGAATCTTCTCTGTGCACTGTGACTGCAGTGCTCTGTTTTTTTTCAGTTGAGTAATAACCCACATGGAAGAAAAGGTAACCAGACTTTCCTCATGTTTGCTTGTTTTTCCCTCTCCATTGAACTATTATCAGTCTGCATTAAGTTCATCTTGGAAAGACTTCAATTTCTTATGAGCAGCTCCAGATGAAAGCATTTTCTAATGATTGATAACCGTGTCTGCTTGAAGGGTAACGTCAGCAATTTTCTGAATAGATAACCGATAAAAGAAAACTTAGAAAATAATTAAAAAACACAGTCCTCCCATATTACTAAGTAGTGGGTTTGGCTGAAAATTCAGGGATAGGAGCTTAGAAACTTTTAATTGAATTAATCTGACTTACTTTGGTCTCTCCTTTCTGTTTCTGTTTCTCTTTTTTTTTTTTTCCCCCCTTCCCTTTCCCCTTTTTAACCCTCTTGAGAGTGAAGTCTGATTTCCCAAGCAAGTACAAATGTAATTAAAGTCAAACACCGCTCTTAAAAAAGGGAACAACTAATTTCTTTTCTGGGCCATTAATATTGTGGATAGACCTCCAGAAAGGAAAAACACCAACTTGGGAGCATGAAGTGGGGATATTGAAGTCACTGAAATAACAAAATGATTAATAGCATGATGAGTAAATATTACTTGTTTTACAGGAGACTATGATTGATCCAAGATATAGGCCTCATCTTACTCTGTGTTCACCAATTCTTTCCCACCCTGCTGTCTGACAGAAGCCGTAGCTTTGGTGCTCCTAAACCTATGGTCCCAGGGAATTGGACTATTTTTTTATTTATTTGCCACAGGACTTTTTTAAAACTCTTTTTCTAGTGGGAATTAGTTCCATTCCCCTGTGAAAAGCTAAAGAAAGCTTGTGGTCAAAGAAAAATCTTAAACTCACTTAATCTCTTACCTAAAACTAGGAAAAAAACAATCCCCTGACCTGATCACCTTTAATGGATTGGTGAATATTTTCTTTGATAACTGCAAAAAAAGTGTATGCTTTACATTGCAGCCCAGCACCTCAGTTTAGCTCCCACGTGTAGCACTGGCTACTTTGCTTTCTACTATTCTTGAGATTCCATCAGTCACCTTTGTAGCAGACTAGAGTGTATATATAAATAATTATTATACGATATCTATGGACAAATATTGTGGGTGGGAGGTTTCGTACAAGTATGGAAGCAGGGCTTTCTACCTTTGTATCTTTGGTTCAGAATCAAGTACTTTAATTTCATGATTTGAACATAGTGTAATTGTTCCCTTGAGGCAGGATAGGACACTTACTGGATCAATTCTAATCACATTGCTTACTGTTACGCACTTGAATATCTCGAAGATATAAGCTATAAAAGAACCAAAGGAGAACTCAGGTTAATAGGGACCACAGATTAGACTGAATAGTACGCAGGGGGTACCTTGGGTTTTCTTTGGGTACTTCCTGTTCTGAAGTTAATTTGGTTCCTTTTTGCATTATAAAACCCATCAAGATCTCAAATCAGTATGATGCAATTACTAGCTCCGTGCAGTTTTCATTATCCTATCTAGAAGAATAAGGGAAAAAGTTTGCCAGACCCTCAGTAATATCTGTGAAGAGATATGGAAAGGCTGGGACTGCTCAGCTTGTGAGAAGAGGACTAAGGTGGGGAGTGCTGTAAAAACCCACAGTGGTCAAGAGAAGGGGGATCCAATTCCTGGGTTATAGCCAAGATTGAAGTGGAGAGGAGAGGAGTGGCTTTGTTAAAATTGTGTGATTGTCTTATTAGGTGTTAAGAAGCAGGATGTGAAGTGACTGAGCAGAAGGCAGACTTCTGCTCTGGCATTGGGCAAGATGAGATGGCACTGAAGCAAGAAACTGGTGAGGGAGAAAGGAAGGAGCACACACTATCCTCTTTTAATGCAAAATTACTGCAGTTAAGACAGGCTGATTTCAATGTGCAGGGTCCTGTGTTCTGAGTGTAGAAGTACTGGAGGAAGGTATGCACTGCATGGGATGGCTAGAGGGATCAGTATCTAGTTGGTGTCTTGGGAAAAACCTTCAACAGGAGAGTTTTCTCAGCCTGGTGTTGCATAGTCTGTTGGAGGGGATGATGCCCCTTTGGGTTTTGGGATTCTTAGTTTTTATGAGTGTGAAGATTAAGCTTTTTCCTGAAGTCTGTGAAATCAGTTGATTTGGAGTGTGGTTGTTTTTTTTCGTTATATTCCCCCCACCTCCTGGTGCTGGTTATAACATTTTTTTCTTACTTTATTACTATTACTTACCTAAATAGCAAATATTCTGCTGAACACCACTATTGCCTTCTCTGCTCAATCATGCACTCTTGCCTCTGTGGTACTGTTACCTCAGACTCTATTTTCATCATCATGAAATAGCCTGCAGTCTTGTGGTTTAGAGTCAACTAGTTGTGTAGGGAATGGCAGATGTAGTTTTGTACAGTTGCAATCTTAATCTCACCCACTAGCTGGAAAAAGCTATTGGGAATGGATATTTTAGGAGACATACTCTGAATGGCTCTAATTCTGCTGCCCTGGATGAGCAGTGTTTGTCATGGTGAAGCTGTGCAGGATTCTCTTGGGAGACATCTGACAGAAAGCCAACAGTGAGCTGTAGTCCAAGACAACATACTGGCTCAGTGCTGCAGAGTAACTGTATACCTTTTATCAACATGTATATTTTAACAGGTGACTACTTCTAGCCTGTATTTGTGAAGTAATTGGAAGACTGAGGTAGGCTGATGTATTTTTCCATATCCTTTTTCCTTTTCATTTAACTTCATAGGAAATCCTGCGTTAGGGATTCTTTAAAAGCAGTTTACAGTGATGCAGGTCTTCCCTTTCCTGTAAACTGTGGATGCAGTTTTACTTTTAACAGTAGCACACATTGCACATGTTTGAAAACTGGCTACTTTGAAAGCAGCTTTTCATGTTTTTTTTAAACGTTTGTAATTCAACATAGCTAAACTCTTGTATTTTCTTGTAGGCTAACTTAAATAGACAGGCATGCACTTCGTAGCTTTTTTTTCTTTGTGTCGGTCTTAATTAAATGCATAGAGGGATTTTCTCCCATTAGATGCATACCTTTTTTAACTTACCTTTATTTTTGACTTTTAATAGCCCCAGAAATCTGGAGGAACATGCAGGAATCTACAATACAACCTTACGACATTGTACTAAGGTGATCCTTAGTGCTGGGCAGTGCTGCATTCAAGCAGTCTGCCTGACTTTATGCCTTTCCCTTCCTCTGAGCTTCTCAAATGGTTTAAATGACCATTGATGAAAAATAGAATTAAATGTACCTTTTTTTCCCCCACATGGTTGACCACCTGTTTTTGGAGCCCTAGGGGAATTAGGGGTGTTTGGGAGAAAAAGAAGTATTGCAGATCTCCTGCCTGAGCAGTGCATGCACCATTAGCTGTGATTCCAGTTTAAAACACAAAGTGACCAACGTATAGATTCACTGGATTTGTATTTAAATGAGGCAGGTGAGTGCTCCTGTTTCCCATGTTGCATCACAGGAGGGACGTATCATATGGCGAGACATGGCAGTCCCTGGGGAGGTGCTGGCCATGTCAGCTCTTCATGACAGGTGCTGAGGAGGAACTTGGAAGAACCTGTTGTGCTGTGAAAAGTCGTCTGGTGATGGTGGAGTGCGAGGGCAGCTGGATGTGGGTCAGGAGTTGAGGCAGATGAATGCTTCCCCTCTTGTCACCACTGCCCTGCCTTTCTCCCTGCCTGCTGAGTAAACTTGGGCCTTTTTGGGGCAAAGCCATCAGAAGTAACAAAAGAAAATCTGCTGTGGTTTATAGATGCATCTTCTCTTGCTTAATTTGAAATGGGACTATTAATGTCACAAAGGAAAATAGGTTGCTCTTATGTTAGCTTGACTTTTGAGTGGGTGGACTGCTTTACAATCAGTAATTAAACTTTACAATGTGGCTGCTGTAGTCCTAGCTATATCCCCTGAAAGAGCACTTTGCCCGAGGCCACACAAATAGGTCACAAGTTGTCTTCTTCTGACTCATGCGTGTACCCTGTCTGCTACTACATGAATCTTATTGCATGAAGAACTACAGAGCAGCAAAATATTGGCAGCCGATAACTAGGTACCACAGGCAAAGTGAGTTAAATTAACATGTGATGAGGTTAAATGGGGGAGAAATTTGGCCCAAAATCTGGCAACTGCCAAGTTGCAGGAACCATCTGTTGCCCGTGGTACAAAGTAATAATTTTCCATGGTTACCTCTAAATCTCAGTTACTCAATGCAATTTAGAAACAGAAGTTCTGCCAGGTTATTATGACCACCTCAGGTATCTTCCTTTTAAGTGTTTCCCCCCCCTGTTTCTGCCAGGTTTATTTTTGTACTCATGACAGGTGTGGGAGGCTGGAGTGCTCAGTATACCCAGGAATGAATGCTCTCAATAGTGAATTTTTTTCTCCATCCATGTATTTTATCTATATCCTAGGCAGAGTGTCTCCTTATGTGTGGAGTGTTGTGTTGTTTGTTCTTTCCTTGCTCGCCTTACTGGTGGACAGTAGAAGAATCATTGTTGCTTCTGGTGAAGGGTTTAATTTAGAAACTAAGGCTAAACCTGCAGCATTTCACATTGGCTTCTGGTTTACTAGCAGGTAGCAAAAGATCTGTTTGGAAGAAGGAGATTAAAATTGGTGCAAAAGAGAAATGAGACCCATCACTGCCTCGTCACTGATCTCTGGAGCTATTCAGGACTTCCCAGCCAGGTGCAGTCTCAGGCACTGGGCTTGGAATAAAGGGAAAAAGTGAGTGCTGTTAGCAAAACTGCTCATAATGTTTTTGTCAAAACAATGGCTTTTCAGACTATGAAAACAATATTAGCAGAAAGGATGTATTGTTCAGAATGTTCAGATTTTTTTTGTTGAAAGGTATGGAAATGCATTTAAAATTTATTTGAAATGAAGAGTTATGCAGTTGCTAGGAATAGAGCTATTTATATAGCAGTCTCAATTTTCCCACTTTTACTATTCTCTGCTCCTTTCTCAGAAGAATTAAAACGAAACAGCAAATAATGACTGAAAGTTGCTATAACTAAAGCTAGGTAAATTAGAATGTTTCATTTTTTTAATTAAAACCAGAAAAATCACTGAACATACCTCAATATAATATTTTTTTCGTTTTCACTAGTGACTTTCATAGCAAACAGCTTTATTGCTAACAGTACAGAGATTCGTATTTAGTTTGGTAAAGCACAAAATATGTCCTGTGCAGATAGTGTACAGACATATTCCCTGACCCACGGTTGCATCTATACCCTGAGAGGTTCTGTCCTGGGGAACTGCAGGAATTCAAGTAGTTTCCTCGCTTTCTCTTTTTTTGTCTTTTTCTTTCCTACTTTTAAAGTATGTGATGTTGAATCCTGACTTGAGCAGGTTCAGCTGGGATTTTGAATTCACAGCCCAGTCACTCAGAATGTCAATTGTCTTCCAGGGCACTGCACTATGAGTCCCAAGGCTGGAAGCTTTTTAAAAGACCATCTGACTTTTAAAGGAACATTTGCAGGAGAATATATATATATCTTTTAGGTCTTTCTAAATGTGCCAAGTGTGATTGATTGATTTATCAATATGTAGCAACTAATGCTTAAATAAAGAGACATGTCTTCTCCAGTGGTATTATAGCGTTCCGTTAGAAAATTTGAATTCATCTCTAAATGCATTACTTTCCATAATGCTGCTAGTTAGTTTTTTAGTGGGGTGGGTTTTTTTTTGTTTGTTTGGTTTTTTTTCCCCTGGGCTGGTGAGGTTATTGGGCTGGCTGACAGGCTTTGCTTCCTGGGTCTGTGGCCCTGGCATGCCTCTGCCTAGTTTGGGGTTTTCAGCAATGACTTGAAATACATGGAGAGAATAGAAGAGTGTTGGTATGGTGCCTCTCAGTCTGTTTCTCAGGTGGTGAAGGGTTATTCCCTGTTACACTATTTCCTAGTGGTTTTATCCAGGTTCATTTTGGATTGTGCTGGCAATTGTGCTGTTCTCCCACCTTCCTGCAGTCATGCCCAAGTACTTCTGACAGCCCAGGATGCACTCTCTGGACTTATTATTTTAGCTAATGTCTGTCTCTTTGTCACCCTATGTGTATGATTATTCCTCTTGGCTTTGACACATGTGCCCATTCTCTGCCATTTTGACTACTTGGGTCTTATTTACTCTGAGAAATGTCATTACCTCATTATTGGGTAGTTCCACTGACATAAACAGATAAATCCTTCATACTTAAATTACATAAAAATCTTTTTGTTTTGCACATCTTAATGTTTGTTTCTACATTTCACAGTAGCAAGTCTCTGAGGAAAAGGTATAACTAGAGAGAAAACTTGTAGGGCAAAATAGTGTGAAGCATAGAAACGCAATTCAGGAAGATGTACATGAACTAAGAAAGAATAGTGAAACGCATGTCCTGTGTGTAACTCCTTCCACTCTCTCGGCTCTTGGACTCATAGGGCTCTTAAGCCTAGATTTGTCTTTTCAACCTTCCTTTCAAAGGAGATACTGTCATAAGCACTGTGTTTCTCCTTTGAGGGTCCCTAGGGCTTGGTAGCCTAGGTAGCCTTTACCAGAGCTGTCTCAGTCCTTGTTGTGAGGGCACTGCTGCAGCAGAGTGGCAGGTTTGTGATTCCAGCCTTGCTGGCAGGCTGGCTGGGTTAGGCAGAGGATTGCTTGGTGCACACTGACAGGTCACCATGCAGTGCTGCAGGCACAGGCCAGGCTGAAATTGCTTCTCACAAGTACAACGTGCCCAGAACATTTCTTATCTGTGCCGTAAATGCTGGTTAGCTTAAAAACTGGTCCCTATTGTGCAAAGCTACAAGCCATTTCCTTGTTGATCTGTAAAGTTTTCAATATCCCGAGCCATTTAACGTATTATCCTTTTCCAGCCAAGACACCTACACGCAAAGATTTTTCCTAGCAGTCTGTTTTGGCAAAGATTTCCACTTCCATTCCTGGCACACTGGAACTGAGAAACCTGTATATGCGTAATATCTTGTCACATCCCCCCAGCAGCCCTTAGGTAGAAGTGTGAGGAGAGCAGCATAGAGTGAATTTTGGCAGAATTTTTGTATGCTAGAAGGTGAAAAGAGCAGAGAGCTGGCAGAATGCAGTGATTTGCCAGGGAAATCTGTCATGCTCTTGTGTACATACCCACAACAGGTAACATTTTTTCTGGAGGTGGTGGTAAGGGAAGAATTGGGTTTGGAAAGCTCACACCTCATCTCACAGTGGGTTCAAGCTTTTAGAGTCTTTACTCCCTCATGATGGTCATCATCAAGGACTGTAAGATCTGTGTGAACGTAGATCCCTCATACTTCAATTCCTTTATTTAACTGAGCTCCCTGAAAGGCGTTCCCATTTGGTCTGTAAACAGAGAGTCAACTATTTTAAAGAGCTTAGGAACCGAGCCGAGTGTTCCCTGTACCGTGGGCAGCTGATCACACCTGTTTGCTAGGTTTGGCTCTTCCTTGTTTGCTTTGTGGGAAGCTCTTGGCAATTTTTGCATGAGATTATGAAGTTGCAATATAACATTGAATGTGCTACATGTTACATAATGGGGAAATCCGCTGTAACTTTCCAGGTGTCTTTGGGCCCTTTCTTTCTTTTTAAGTGGATGCTGCTCATCTTCCCATGAGCCACCACACTATAGGGACTGACCTAAATGAATTACTAGCCATACTAACACCAGGAAAGTCTGGCCAGATGCAGTGTCCCCCCTATACATGCCATGTTTTTAGTAAAATAACCAAACTGAGTGCATCTGTTTCCTCTCTATTGCTACCACAACATTTAAAAACGTGCAAACCTCTCTGATTTAATGGAAATCAGGGTCAGGAGTGCAAAAACATGTTGAATGAAGTATGAATTGGCTATGATCTGTAAGTGAAGGAATGAATAAGTTTAACCTCTGTTCTTATTCTATTTTTTTGATAGTCCTTATATGCTTTTTTTTCTTTCTTTAATTTTTTTTTTTTAAAAAGGAAATGCTATATGCCAGCTGGAATGTAGAGGCATTTTAGTGCTAGCTCAAGTACAGTAAATCAAAATTATTTATGTGTATGTGAGCAGAGCCTAAAAGCTTTGTTCTTGACTGTGTTATGCTAGATGCTGTGAAACAGAAAATAAAAATACATTTGAATGGAAGAAGCAGATGAACAGACAGACAGATAGGAAGAACAAGATGTTACTGGTTGGTGTGCCAGCCATTAGTTTTATTTTACTGATGCTTTTTATGCTCTATACCTTTTCATAGAATCATAGAATGGTTTGTGTTGGAAGGGACCTTAAAGATCATCTAATTCCAACCTGCCTGCCATGGGCAGGGACACCTCCCACTACAGCAAGTTGCTCAAAGCCCCATCCAACCTGACCTTGAACACCTCTAGGGATGGGGTATCCATGACTTCTCTGGGCAACCTGATCCAGTGCCTCACCACCCTCACAATAAAAAAAATTCTTCCTAATATCTAATCTAAATCTCCCCTCTTTCAGCTTAAAACTGTTACCCCTTGTTCTATCCTGATAAGGAGTCTCTCACCATCTTTCCTGTAGGCACTCTTTAAGTACTGAAGGCTGATAGAGAGTCTCTGTGGAGCCTTCTCCTCTCTAGGCTAAACCAGCCCAACTCTCTCAGTGTGTTGTTGTATGGGAGGTGCTCCAGCCCTCTGGTCATCTTTGTGGCCCTCCCCTGGACTTGCTCTAACAGATCTGTATCCTTCCTAATGCTAAGTAGCTGATTAAGCAGTGCCAATGGTGACTTTTCCCTCTCCTTGTTTCAAAGTTGGGAGCCTCTTATGCTCCAACTGTGTCTCTCCTCTGAGTAATATGTAATACTGGCCTGTCTCTGCAGTATCAAATATGCTTTGAGGGAAAAGTAAACTATTCTAGACTGTTAGGAAAATCTTGAAAGCATTGATGACATACTCAAACTTAAATTTGCAGTAATGGTGAACACATTTTTAAAAGGCTTGATTTTTGTTAAAAGGAAATGGAATACAGTGTGTGTGTCAGATATGAAGAAGGGATCTGAAGAAGTTCTGCCATTTATCAATAATGCCAGCACTGCAAATTCACAGAATTCCCTGCTAAAATTCTGTGCTATGATGTGTGTGGCTTCAGGCTTTGCATTTGGTATATTAGGATTTGATAGAATAAACAGCACTACTGATCTATCCAGGCTTCTTGGTGGCAGGAAGGAGAGGATGCGAGGGACAGAAGCAGACCAACTATAGGAGTAAAATAAATGGTAATGATTCAGAACACTCCAACTGTTGAACTACAAAGTCTTTAAAAAAAGCAGGTATTTTTGTTCTCTTTTAACAATGTTGGAATTGAGGAAAGGCCGGTGTTCCTAGCACAGCTGCCATGGGAATTACAATAAAGGCTGTTGAGTTTTGCAAAAATTGCTCTTGTGGTTAGTACCAGCTTGGGGATGGTGGAGTCTGGTTTCTCCTGTGTGGCAGTACAGAGCAATAACTGCTCAGCTACTGCCAACACTTCCTTTTAGCTAGTGCTTGTTAGTGAAGAGTTTGTGGTAATGGGAGTAATTAACACACTAGGAGTCATTTCTGTGTCCTGGAACAGAACAGAAAGCTATCGGAGAGTCCCAGACGTGATTGCTCTGCAGGGCTATTTTCTCTCTCTCTTTCTTTTCCATTGTGCTTGGGTTTTGATTTTTCTTTGTGTTAAGAAAGCTGGAGAGCTGAAATAGTCTGTAAATTGCATTCATGCTGAGCTTGGGCTAGGTAGGCTAGTTAAAGGTCACTCGGGTGGGCTACATGGCCTCTTCTCAAGCAGAGGGGAGAGTGTTTAAGAAGGGAGTCACACTGTCCCTTGTAGAGCTTTTAACCCATCTCCTTCCAGTATAGATTTGAGGAGCTCTGGTTGTGAATTGTTTGCTTAAATAGGCTCAGGAGGTTAGAACTGTGAAGGGCCATTATTATAAAATATTAACTCTTCCAGCAGTCAGATGGCTTCCCAGCCTAATAGCTCTGAAGAGTGAGGCTGTGCTGCTGCGGACCCGTGCTTGTTGTTGAACTGAACACATTACTAGCTTGCTCATATTCCTCCTGAGGTGGCTGATGGCATTTCAGCTGTGTGTCTTGTGAGTGTATGTGAGCTCAGCTCCCTCATGCATAGGTACATAGTTTGAGTATTACCCAGTGTTTCTGGAGGTGAGCTCTAAAAGTAAACTTGCCATAAACAGTTGTTCAGGCCTTTTTCAGGTGAGAACTAGGGACAGGGAGAAGAGCAATGGGCTTAACCTGCTTCATTGCAAACCATGTACCCAGATACCAAGAAGCCACCCAACTGCCTACCTGTAGATCGTGGCTAACGACGTATGCATGCATCATGTGTATATCCTAATCCACTATAGGACAGCAAAGACAAAGAAAGTCTAGCTGTTGTGTTTTCTTTAAGAGGACACTCTTGGACTGCAACCCTTGGCCTCCCTGAATAGTAGCATCTCCTTTTCTTGCTTTTTGCTTTGATACAGGATTTTTGCTACTGCTTCCTAGGGAGCTTTGTGCTGAATTCAGATAAGGAGATTTGAGCAACTCCATATCCACTTTCAGGAATGGAAAACCGAAGCCTGCAAGATATCAGCAGTGAGTTCACAAGAATCACTGAACATAGAATGTCTACTCCTTAGGCTTGGGAGGGTGCAAGGGCAATTGTGGTTCTCATGATGTTGTTAGAGATTGGCATGAATACTATATCCCTGGAAATCATCCAGAAGAGGTCAACAAGTGCTCTGTGTCACCCCCAGTTCCCAGTTATAAGATGCTGGCCTTCATGTCCACATGTCTCTATATCCAAACTGTAAATCTCTTCCCTTTTCCATTTTTATCCCTGCAGCCAGTCATGTAAGGCACAGCATCCCATGAAGTGCCAACTTCAGCAGGAGCTGGGTTTGTTCAGCTCTTTGCGTACAAAGACCCCATTTTCAGTTTCATTTCCAGCCTCTTCAGTAAGGGAGAGCCCATTTTCCCTTTTGCCTCCAGCCCATTTCTTTCAGCTTAGTTCTTCTGGCATCACCACAGAGTCTTCTCTAGCCCAACAAGAGGATGATGCTAGACTTCAGATTTGTAGTTGAGATGCGAATGTTGGTAGAGTAATTAAAACCTAAATTAATCTGGGTAGTTTTCTCTAGTCTCTTGAATTTCAAGCCTTCATGTCCCCTCTCAATTCTCTGTAAACATTTCAACATGCATCCTTGTGAGGAGGCTGTTCCATAGTAGAGTTTTTGTGTTCCTTTTTTTCCATAGTGCAGCAGCAACTCACAGTTTTCACATCTGCATTTTTTATTGGAAGAGGGTTCTTTTTGTTCTTTCCCTCCTTTCTTTTTTAGTCACAATTCAGCTGGGAATAGACCAGGCAGGAAGATTTCTGCTTAAGAGATAGGAGTCTCTGTGGAAACCCACACTCAAGATGCGAGCCTAAAGAAGCCTGTTGCTCACTAGAGAACTGGATGAATGAAGACAGGCTGAATAAATCCTATTAATTCCCATATCTCTGCCGCTGGCAAGTTTGGCTTTTAATATTAATTATTGATTGTGAATCTCACTAGATCGTTTTGAGCAGCATATGTCGTAGAGCTGTAATGATCTGATTGCTGTGCTTTGGGCTGACTGCAGGAACACACATGGATGCAGAGCCAAATTAGAGCCCTGTTTATATCTTCTTAAAACTCCTCTGCTTCAGAAGGGCCTGGGGAATAAAGGAAACCATTGGGTTTTGTTTGTTTTTTTTTTTGTTTTTTTTTTTACTGTGAAGGCATGGACAAGGATGAATTAATATGGGGTATAAATATATGAATCTTAGGTGATCAAAATATGTTTTTCCCTCCACATGAAGTATGACATAATGAATAGTTTTGGTTGCAGAATGGAGTGTCAGACCAGGGGAACTGCAAACCCCTCCAATCAGTGAGCCAGTGGGAATTGGTCCTGTATCCTTAAGTGCAATAACAGGACTTACACAGGCTTGCAGTGGGCTGATGTGGCAGGGAATTGTGAGCAAAGCCAGCCTTTTCTTGCCTTCCTCTGACTCTGTTATCCTTTCTACGCTAAAAAATTTTGAAAATTACACTTTTAAATACAAATAAGTCCATCCTCAAACAATTGGCAGCCAGAGAGGGAGATAGTGGAGGAGGGAGGGCAAGGAGTGACAGCCTTGTCTCCCACAACCTTTCTGTGCAGTTGGATAAATAAGCTGTGGAGCAGCACTGTGCCCAGCTTCGCACCCTCTTTCCTAAGCAGGTGCATTGTGAGACGTTTGCAAAGATATTAACCCCGCATATGGAGTGTGCCAATCAGTAATTATGGAAATTAGTTAGCAATTAGATAATGTCACTTACTTTCCACATACAGCTGATAAGCGGTTGAAAGCCACTCCAAAGCAAGGGTGAGACATTCTCTGTGGGCTGCTGAGCAGATAGCTTTGACCTCCTGGCTTTAATGGGCTGTCCTCAAGTTTGGGAAGGTGTGTGGTTGTCGGGTAGCACTTGCCCATGGCACTTTGGCAGAGCTGCCTCCCTTTCTCAACTTGGAAAGTTGTGCAACTTTGTCAGCCCTGTGAGTGGGATGTTTCAATAGTGTGAGTGTATTTCCTACAGCAGTTTTGCATGTGTGAGATGCTGAGCCATCTGTTCGGTGTGCAGGTTCCTCACTGTCTCAGCTCTCTGAAAGGCCAGGGAGGTGGCGCAGGCTTCTGGGGGATAACTTGTTGGCTCTCTCATTCTTTCAGGGTAGCAAGAATTTGAAATGCTCTGCAAGGACCTTGCCCAGTGGTTTGTTCAAGGGCTGAACACATTCAACTGGCTGTCTTGTTTCATGCTTCTAAGTCAGATCAAACTAAAAATATGACACAGAAAATACATGTTATGTTGACCTTCTGTGTGAGCAATAGATGGAATTGGAACAGGGGTGTTGCTAATTCGTGACTAGGAGAGACAGTGTCCATCATGAAGTCATATTTTGTCAGATGTGCTCACACCATGACAAAGCTTGAGATTTCTCAGAAATAATATATATAAAGAAAATATGATGGAATTCTGTAATTATTGTCCCAAACTGTAATGTATTGCTATGGTAGCAGAGTGCTGTATGAGGCTGCTGGGGTAGTACTTATGCTAAAAATAAAACAGTAAGAGCAGAAAATTATTTATTCTCAGTATGTCTTGGATGATCATTGTGGGAAATAGGTGAGGCACGGATTTGTTGTGTCAGGATTTACTCACTCAAGGTTAGAATTCAGATTCTGGCCACTGCCAAAAAGGACACTAGGACTCCTGAGTTTTGCTTTAACAGTATGCTACTGTGCAGTGAGATGTGCTTTCATATGCTGAACTGTATGGGACACAAAACTGGAATAGTGGGAAGCACCATGGGTCAGGACTGATGGGTACTGACAGAGCTCTGGAGAAGCCTCAGGTCGTCCCAGCCTGCTTAGCAGCTGAATGCAGGCAGCCTTCCCAAAACCTGAGCTGCACTGTCTAACAGGCAATGAAGCAAAGTGACACCTATATTTCATGGGGTTTGTGTCTTCTTCCCCTTCTGAAACAGAACTGGCACTATATTCTGTCAAAATAGCTAGAGAGGGCTTGCCTTGGCTTCCCTCAGCCAACAATGCTATTTCTGTTTCACCATTTTTGTCTGTTTTCCCTTGCTGGCTGTGGCTTTTGCTCTCTCCCAGTGAACACGTACTGATGTTACAGAAATCTGTACCATGGTGGTAGCCTGCTCCCTTTATGATGCCTTTGAAATATCCCAAGAATTGAATTAACCCATGGAGACTGATATTTCTTTGTGTGCATAAAACAGGGTTTCAGCAGTCAAGGGCTGGGAGAGATTGGGTGGTACATGGGCATATGCATATCATCTATGGTTCAGGTGTGTTCACACCTGCTACTGTGATTTACAGCACTGGTTCTGACAGAGTTAGTTTTCTAAAACAGGGAAAGAAGTGTAGTGAGGCTGAGGGCTACTTCTGATGCAGACAGTGCAACCCACCGTGCCCAGGAGAGCCAAAAGCTGTGGCAAGAGCCTGTCTGCAGTGGGTAGTTGGTGCCATGCTGGGCTTGCCTCCCATCCGAGCTCAGACTGAGCACAGAGCTGTCCAATGGAGAAGTGAATTTTGTTACAGTGCTGCTAAATGTTCCAGGGAACTGTGAGCTGCTAGGAGCACATCACAGGCTAATTTACACACATTATTATATTCCTATTCCCATCTCATCAATAATTCCAGGCTTGGGTCATCACTTTCTCTCTTCCTTCCCTCTCACTCTCCGTAAGTTATGGGCTATTTTAGTGGAGCCGCTAGGGAGCACAGAGGAGAAAGGTAAATGGACAGGAGCCGCAAACTTTTTGTCCCTAGTTGATTTTCAAGACCCCCCAAAACCCCCTGTGAACTGAGACAACATTGTGATTATTGGGAAGACAGATGATTTGAGCATTTGGAACTGGTTTGGGTTTGTTTTTTTTTTTTTCTTCATTTTACACCTCTCCCAACACCTTCTTTTTCCTCCTTCCGTTCTCCTGAGCCAAGCTGTTAACAATTAAAAGGAATTATCTTCCCTCTGGTTTTGACTTGATTTTATTTGTGTTTATAGCAGTTTAGCTAACAAGCTCCACTCAGGCAGCTGCGGGAAACAGGCCTGGTTTCCACTGGGCACTGAAAGCTCATGTTCCTCTCCAGCTTGTGGGGTATTTTTTAATTGATCTGTTTTGTTTTCTAAATGACTTGGTTTTTGTGTTGGCTAAATATGCCAGACTGACAGCTCTGGAGACTTATGGCTTCTTCAGGTCCCTAGGGCAGGTACAGCAGAGGCTGTGACTGTGTGAGCTGTCATCTCCATTGCCTTGTGATTCTTCTCCTGCTCAGCCTCTGCCCTTACCAAACAAAAACTTTACTACACTGCCCATTTCTGCAGTGTCAGTGGGCCTTCTCTTTTGGAGCAGGGTGGGCAGTGGGATTGAAAGGCATCTGGTCAGACCAACAGCAGCCACAGCCCCAGCAACTTTCATCGTCCGCAGCACAACACATTTTCTCAAGTGAATACTTTCTCTTAAAGCAGGATTTTCAAAGAAGAAGCCTAACTTTGTGCTGTCTTTTCTTTTCATCCTAAAACATCCTCCTACCCCAGACATACAGTCACTCACATGCAAACAGGCAGAAGTGAAGTATATCCCAGTGTTAGCGGGTGTTACTCCTGCTCACTGAAGGCGGTTGGGATTGCCCAATGTTAGCTAGGCGTGAATTTGGCCTGTTCGAAAACCACTAGACCAGGGTAAGTGATTAAGTGCTTAGGCAGTTCTTATCATCTAAGCTACAAGTTTCCTATCTTCTAAGCTGCAGGTTGCTGTATATAATTTGCATAGCACATGTTCCCAGGTTGCAAAGGTCTCTGTTAGAGCTTCTGAAGTGTGCAAGACATGTAAAGTAAAAGCAGCTATTACATGACAAACTGACAGCAGAGTTGTCTTCTCTAATGCTAGGAAACATAATGAAAGTATGGGAATATGAAGTTTGGATATTGTCTTCTTTTGCTCTACAAGCTCCTCTGTATACAGTTCCTCTGTATGCTAAGGAACTGTGGTCTTTGCCCTGAGCATTTTCATTGAGATGTAATTGTTACTTGGTGAATTCTCTGTTTGGTCCTCTTAGTTTTGCGGACATAGATGTCCTTGACACTTTGGAGGACAATTGCAGGCATGAAGAAGTGGCCAGACTATCAAGAAATGTAAATGAGTTATGGGCAAGATGTTAATAAGCTTCATGGTAAAGATACAGTGAGTAGTAGAACTAACTTTTTCCTTTCTTTTCTTCTCTTGACCATACAGGTCCTGCAAGCTCTGTGAGTGCCAAGCAGTGAATTATGGGCTGGGTAGCCACCAGTGCATCATGAAGACTGACTTTGGTTTTGCTGTCCTGAGGATCACGTGCTTTATGCATTCGCTCTCTCCTACATCTCACTGCTGCCTCTGTCAGTACAGCAATCACTTCTAGGAAATGAGAATTTGAGGCTTGGACTTCAGCTCTGCCTTTCCTTCTTCCCTGGAACAGTCAGTGTCACCTGTGGGTTATTTTCCCCTCACAAAAGTACACCGACTAGAGAAGTCACTTCATATACCCCATACTTCTGAGATAAAAGCCTCTGGATCCTAAAAGGATAATTGAGATCTTTCCTTAGGGAGGAGACATTTCCTCTTGGTCGCATATACTTGCTATCTCACTTTCCACTTACTTCCTCTCTCTTTGTCACTTTCTGTACTCTCCTCCTCTTCCCATTGGATTTTACATCTGGTGTTGACTGCTGGGCTTCTCTTCCCAGTAGCGTGGCTTTTGTTTTTCTCTTAGGGAAGAGCTGATTCTTGAAACAATGGGCTTCACTCTGCACTCCGTCTACTTCACCTTGAAGGTGAGTTTGCTTCTGGGCTCCTTGCTGGGTCTCTGTTTGGGTTTGGAGTTCATGGGCATCCCCAACCAGTGGGCCCGCTACCTCCGCTGGGATGCCAGCACTAGGAGTGAACTCAGCTTCCAGTTCAAGACCAATGTCTCTGCTGGGCTGCTTCTCTACTTTGATGACGGTGGTGTCTGTGACTTCCTCTGTCTGTCTCTTGTTGATGGGCACATCCAGCTCCAGTTCAGTGTGGACTGTGCGGAGACTACGGTTATCACAGACAAGCAGGTCAATGACAGCAACTGGCACTTCTTGATGGTCAGCCGCAATCACCTTCGGACAGTGCTGGTGCTGGATGGTGAAGCCAAGCCAGGCGAGGTGCGTCCACAACGCCAATATATGAATATTGTCAGTGACCTTTTTGTTGGTGGAGTCCCACTGGACATCCGTCCTGCTGCCTTGACCCTTGATGGTGTTCTAAGTGAGCCTCCTTTTCAAGGATTTATCCTGGATCTGAAATACGGCAACTCTGAGCCTCAGCTCCTGGGCAGTCAAGGGGTCCGACTGGAAATGGAAGGGCTCTGCACAGAAAACCCATGTGAAAATGGTGGCACTTGCTTCCTTCTGGATGGTGAGCCACACTGTGACTGCTCAGCCACTGGATATGCTGGCAAGCTGTGTTCTGAAGGTAAGAGGCTACATTCTTGCTTCCCATTGAACTTTACACAATCCAAAGAGTTAATTTGTTACATAGTAGGGCTACAAGTGAGCTCTTATCCCTGCTGGTGACTATCAGAGGAATTAAAGTTCCATCGTTCTTTTGACAGCTGGAAGTAATGAAATGGCAGTAGATGGAGAGGATGAGCAATTGCAGAAAGTGCCTTTCTGAAAGGAAGCTGCATTTGAAGTATGGGTAGATTTTCATCAGCAACTTATTTATAGGGGTTGAGAATATAAATTACCCAATACAGATGTACCCTATGTTGGGGCGGGCAAAAGTAGCAGTAAGAAGTTATCTTGGATATCTGGGTGAATTCCATTACTCCGTGTCTCTGAAAACTGAGAGAAGTGTTGGTAAACTGGAGCCACATGTGTATGGCTAACACTGCAAAAGTTAGGCCATCTTTGGCGTTAGCTGTTGCTAGTCAGTACAAGTCCCATGCTCCCCCTCAATTGCTTGCATACTAATCGCTGAGCAGCACCTTGATTATTTTAGCATCCTTGATTAAATTGCTGTGCAAGCTGCTGAAAAATCTTTGTTAGCATTGCAAAGGGAAGAGGGATTTCAGTGTTTCCACATTCTTTTGTACTCTTTTTTTTTTTTTTAAATTTGAGTTCAGAAGTTTTAAGTCATGCAAACCATGTGAATGAAGTGTACTTTAGGATTTTTTCTTTCGTCTTTAGCAGTATGATGGTAATTAACTTTGTATGTGCAAGAGGCTTACTTAAGTTAACTGGAAGCTAACTGGAAATCCCAGTGTGAATTTGAGAATCTCATTACATCATTTTTTATGACATTTGGCTTGAAACACAACAGTTTGAACTTAAGCCAAAGATGTGCATCTAATCTCATGGAAAAGAAAACCCTGAAATTTTGTGAAAATTGAAATACTTGCATTAAGGTCTTACTTATCACAACTAGCATTTGTTTAATGGTGATGAAAATAGATTAACTGGAATTTACTGTGTAGAATGTGAGAAGTGCTGAAAATTAACTCTCTATATGGTTAATGTGAGCAAAAAGCCCTACAGAAATACTATGTAAATACAGCTCAACATTTACATTATAGATGGAAAAGTAAACGTGTTTTTATAGGAAGGGAACATTTGGAAAATAGACATGGCAGCCATATGTACATTAATTTTAAGGTGCTATTAATAACAGAAAATTTGGCTCTGTATCCAAATATTACACTATAGTACATGATAATTAGGTAGGAGGTGTGAGTGTGTGAAGTGCTGAACACCAGAATTCTTCCTGGCTATTTGCTCCTCACCCATCAGGTCTAAACCAATAATGAGCCAGAACTATTTTCTGTGCTTGAACCATTAATTATGCGGAGCTGGAGAGATTGCCAGGTGTGCCCAAGCACTTCAGTAGCTTGAGACACTAGGCCCAACTCTCATGCACTTACAGAACTAATATATGCCATGTCTAAATGCCAGTTATGGTGATGTAGAATTGCAAAAGTCACACAGGTATGGGGACCCTGAAACATAAAGATACAAGCCTCTTTCTACTGCTGGGCTAATGGTTTCAGACTCTGTAGGTTGCTGCTGCAGACATCAACAGTATGTACTTTACAGTAATTTCTCAAGGGATTTACTGAAAGTGCGTGAGGCTTCCGTGTTACCTGTGGGCAGTCGTGAGAGCTCCAACCAGGGTACAGGTGATGGAATTCCTGCATTTTCTGGATGGGAGGAGCAATATGAAATATATCTTCTAATGAAACAAGGGATATTTCTGTTCTAGACATCACTGATCAAGCAGTGCTATTGTTACTTTTTGAATCCATGCGTCACCATTACTGTTTGTTTCCTGTAGTGATTCATCAGTTTCCAGCCCAACCTTCTATTCAGAGTAAGCAAAGAAGTTTGTCACACTGCATCTTTTTTAATAAACGTTTTTAACTTGCTGTTAGTTGTGGTCTGTTTACTCACACATAAGATGCTGTGCAGATAACTTTTCCAATAAAACAAATGTAGAGACTTCCACATTTGTTACCTTGTTTGATTCTTCGATTTTCTCTTGTATGACTTCACGTTGTACATTTGGTTTATGTCAGATTTTTATAATCAGCTTTGTTTTCTGCCTCGTTTCTGCTGCAGCCCTGGTGATTTCTGTGTGTTAAATGCTGTCACCCAATAATGTTACAATGTCTGTGCAGATTGTGAGAAGAAGGGGAAAAACAGAAGAAAAGCTCTTTAGTAAGTAAAAACAAGCAGACAAAGAAAAGTGGCAAGGAAACAAAAAAGGAACCAAGTTAAGTATAGTTGCCTTTTTATCTGACTTTGAAAAATCTAGCAAACTCCAAAGATGCCCTCTTTCAATTCTGAGAGTGTGGCAGATCCTCCTTTGATGAACGGTAGGATGTGGTAGGAATGGCTGGACTAAATGCAGGCTCTTCTTGCCTGTGGCTCGACTGGCCATTAACTAGCTTGTATTTTCTTTGTTTGCTCTTTCACAATAGATTGAAATGCTTGTTGCCAAAACTGTTAGCTTTTGTTTTGTTTCCTTATCCTGCCTCTGGATATTTGCAGAAGTAACACGGTTATTTTATTTGCAGTCTTGTTTTTGAAAAAGACATGCTCTTTCAACTGGATATCAGCAACTCCCTATTGGGGAGGATCCTTAACTCCATTACGGTATTTACTAGTCTGCAGTCTGTGTGCGTATTTTGATTTCATCACCGGAGTTGGCTATTTTACTGTGAACTGATGGGATCCAATCAATAACAACTTCTGTTTGAACAGCTAAATGTAATATGTACCTTTTCAATAATGAGTTCTCTTGATAGTGTCCAGGCCATTACTTGACTATTGACTGATGCCTGTGCCTGCAGATGGTAAAACCACAGCAAACTCGTTTATTCTGTGGCCAGAGAAATAAGAAATAAATAGACAGTGGTACCGGCTCAGCCTGTACTGTGACAGAATGAAGCTCCATTTACAGAATTAGGGGTTACTGTAACGCGAAGTGCAGTTCCAGTTATGGTGAACTTCAGCAAACAACAATACCATACTAAGACAAAACTGTAAATCCTATCCAGAATGTGCCCCAATGTGCAAAAAGATTTTTGGCACTTACTGTGCACCCAAAGTTACCAAGTTTGTGTATGCCATGGTAGGTACATGCCCAGATGGGTAGCTGAGCTCGTCATTGCTGGTCAGTGGGAAGTAAGATCTCTGTGTCTGAGTGCATGCAGTGGGAGTGCAAATGTGTGCACACTTTGGAAGGTTTGGCTGTTTTGAATAAAATGTGATACTATTTCTATTGCAGCTGGAGTAAACCGCTTCATTGAATCTGACAGCTCTGTAGGGTACAAAGGATGCCTGATTCAAGTAGTAATTAATTTGTATGTTTCTGGGCAATTGTGGCATTAGACAAAAAAGCTGAAATCAGAGATACCTTCCCCTCTAATAAACCTCATCAGTCTCTGTGTGATCAGGCTGCTGCCAAGAGAATGAGGTTCCTGTAGAATTTGAGCAGCACAGATACATTCGTAACACTGAGGGAAAAAAAACCCAGACCAACAAAACCTGTGCCATGCAAATTTTGCCATCGGTGCTATTGTAGCAGCCAGACGAGCATCTTCATGTCTGCTCGCTCAGGATCACGCTGTCTTCCTTAGCCTGCAATAAACTCTCTCTTCTTCCAGTGTGGTGGCACAAAGAATGAATTTGCTAATGTGGACAGTGTTTGTGCAAAGAGTATTTTGGCCCAAGACCTTACGTCTCTCCCTAGGCCCTTTCTGGACTTTGTGAGGGAAGGTGAACAGAAGACATGCTTAGAAATGATATTGACTGTGCTTTCAGTTGCAGAACCAAGACATTGGTGTGATCACCAGCTTCACAAAGCACCATGCTGAAGCCTTTGTGTTGCCTGCAGGGGCTGTTTCTAAACGAAGCCTGAATAGGGGCCTGATTGCACCTCTTCCCTTGATTACAGAACAAGATTTCCTGGGGATGCTGCCTGCTGAATGACAGAGGAGCCCGTTGCTCTGTAATTATCACACTTTTAACTGCAGTGGGAACAGATTTGTCTATGGCCCCTCAGCTTCTTTTAGAGCAACAAGTTACTGCAGGATTTATCTTCCACCTGCCCCTTCAGAGCAGCCCAATTTTGGCTGCATCTGAAAGGACTGCCTAGCCTCACTTGCAATCACCTTATCTCCTGCCAGCCACCCCAAACTTTGTAACACTGAGAGAGTAATTTGGCCCTTTGCCATGAGCTTGATGGGTGCACCTAATTTGCATATTCATTTACATAAATTTTGTAATCAGAAACAAATGAACATGACCATAATATTTGCCTCCACTTGTGTATTCCTTGATAGATGAATATAAATTGGTTGTTGTTGAATTCACCAGCAATAAACAGCTGCAGACTCTCCATTTGGTCTTGTACTTTGCTGTTGCAGAGGACAGTAGGCAGTTCTGGGACACACTATAGATGGGTCCAGATCTTCACTCGCCAGTGTAGAGCTCTAGAATTGATTGCCTCCAAGGGCTGTGGAGTAAATATTGCAAGGGGCAAATATGCTGTTTTATGACGCTTCTTACGCCCCAGCTCTGGCCAGAAAGCTGGTAATAACTCTGTTCATGACTTAGTTTTGCAGCAAGTTGTTTTTCCCCGTCTCTTTCTCTTGCCCATTCTTCCTAGTTCAGGTTCCCTTGGTTGTATTTAAAATAGTAATCTTTTAACCATCTGGTTGTAGTTCTTTGATGCATTGCCAGATGAGCACCGGACAAAGGTGGTGCATTAAGATATTAATTAATGTTTATAAGGTGTTTTGAAACTCCAAAGTGCAGTTTAAGCACCATTTGTTATTCTTAATAATAGATACTAAAACTGAGCAGGAGTCACAGAATTTCTATTTGAGTCATACATATCCCTGCACAGAAATTGCTTTGGACCCATCTCACTTCCCTAAGTGTGGACTGCCTGCAGCTCCAGACATAGCTGGATTTGTTTCATACCCTTCCCTGCTTTTAATGGAGGGGAGCCACAGGGAGATTCCCAGCCCCTGCATGGAGTATGCTGTTGATTCAAACAGTCTAGCTGCAATACATGCTGACAGCTATATTCTTCTTGTTTCACTCTTCTGTATTATAGATGACCATGAGGCTACAATCCTTTTCTGCTTGATTGCAGATCAGCTGCAGCCCTCAGGCAACAAACAAGTTATAGCCCTCACTCAGCTGGGCAGAGCTTGGACATCTCCCCTGCTGAAATGAAGCAAACTGCAGTTGGGTACAAAGGAGATAACCATTTGGTGTGAGGTGGAAATGGTGGAGTGAGAACAATTGTAGGCAAGAATGAGATGAGATTTGGGCGAAAAAAATGGAATGAAAATGTTAAATTTTTTAGAGTAAGCCATAGGTTACTTAGGCTGTTTACAGCAGCTGTTCTGTCTTGGTTTTACCTGCTTAATAGTATAAGAGAACAGTTCTTAGCTGTCACTAAGAGTAGCCTTGAATGGGCTGAGTGAGTTTCTGAGGGCTAAATCTAGCTGGAGTTTGAATACCAGCTTCCTCTATCAGCCTGTAGACCAGCCTCCTGGCTCCTGCTCTGTCCCAAAGTGGGCACTGCAAGGTTCTAAACTGTTGTTTTGTTTTTGGTTTGTTTTTTTTTTTTTTTTGGGGGGGGGCGGCGTTACTAAATAATGGTTTAAATAAAAGTAACTAATAAAAATTATGAAAGTGAGCAGAGCTGGAAACTTCTCTTTCCAGCTTATGGTCAAGGTATAATTTGTTTTCAGAAGGAAGGATTATTTTCTTTTGGTTTTGCCCTAAAGAATCTAAAAGATGGGAGGAAGTTGATCTGTTATTACTGTCCAGGCTTCTGCTGAGTTAGGCAGCCTGTCATGGAAGTCAATCAGCAGTAAACATAGCCCTAAATGAGACAGCACATGCTGCAGCCTTGCTTTCATTCTTATTAGGATGGAGGCCTGCAGGTCATTTGCCACAGGGTAATTTTTGTTGAGTTTTGGTGGAAAATGGAGGCACATAATCCTCCCAGGTATATTGAGGATGCTGGAAATGGCGCGACAAAGCTACAGGAAAAGAAGCAGAGGAGGAACACATCTGTCCAGCAAACTCTGGCACTGCTAAGAGAAGATGAGCTTCTGCATGTCGACCTCAGCACTGACTGCTCCCAGATGCGGGAGAAGGTGGTAATACATGTGATGAAATGGTAGAGTGGCCGCCTGTCCTGGGCCAACTTCTGATTTTGCTTTGCCTCTTCCTTTGCTGACCCTCTTTGAACTTGATAGATAGATAGGTTTCTTTCTTTCCCTATAGAAAAGCAAAATGCCATGTTATTGCTGTCCAGAGACAGCAGTGTGACTTTTGGGTGTATGTGTGTGTGTCTCCCACAATCCTTCATTGCAGACAGACTCACTACCATTGTAAACCTATAGTGCAGAGCAAAGCATTTGCCCTTCTGTTGACTGTAAACAAGTCCAGGAGCTGACAACTGGGTGCAAAATAGCCTAAGGGCTGAGAAAGGTAAATGGGAGGGTGTAGGGAGGACTGTGGGTATCACAGACAACTCGAAGCATAACTGGTTTGTATTTGAATGTGTTTGCTCTGAAATGGGGACACACGCCTGAGTGCACTGTGTTCACATTCTGTGTTGCCAACTGTGTTGCCAGTCATGCCATTTCAGCTGTCCAGGCCCTGCCTGCATGTACACTTGCTAAACTCATTATCCTGAGAGGAGACGCTAGTTATAACGTGTAATGAAAGCGGACTTGGGCAGCAGAACTTGGGTGGTCTGGTCATAAGTGCATTAGCACCTAAGAGACTAATTTCCATTTCTGCCACAGGTTTCCTGTGTCCATGGAGTGATTTGCTGACAGACTAAAGGACTCAAGATTGAGTTGATTGATTGATTGATTCACCTTTCTTTGCAGGAAGTATATACCTGGCTACCCTCTTTCTGTCGGTTTCCATATCTGACGTGTTTAGCTGGTGGAGTTTCCTGTACTGTAGGTATTAAGAATCCTATATGCTTCTGTATGACAGTGAGGGAGATGTATAAATAACTTAGCAGGACAGGTAAATGATGATAATTCATGAGCACCCGGTAGGATGACCTGATCTGATTGTCAATTTTCCAGCTAGGCTTGCAGTTAGAAATTAAGGTGTCTTTCCTTGTAAAGTAGCCATCTTTGTGGAGCATTCTTCATCTTCCTTTTCAACTGAAATCTCCCAGTCTCCTGCCACTTTGTGCACGTATCGCACTCTGAGTACTCAGACGCTTCCGAGGCCAAGCTACAGTCGTGGTGGTAAAGACAGAGCCCAAGCAGCACTGTAGCCTCTTCACTGCTGGGTCTCATGGAGCAGATGCTGCACTGCAGAGTGCTGAGAAAAGCAATGGGAGGACAGTTTTTGACTCTTTTCTTTTTTTTTTTTTTTTTTTTTGGTTTGGTATTTATCTTAGGTGTTCCACTGACTTTCCCCAAATGCCCTTAGTCATGAACCTCAAATGCTGACCATGTGCTTTACCTTGTGTGGTGACCCATCTCTGCCTACCTGTCTGCACTGGCACTCTCTCTGCTGTGGCTGCTGCTTCCAGCTTACCCCTTTCACCCTCCATGCTTGGCACTCACCTCGACCTTGTGCCATCAGGGAAAGAAAAGAAGGTATAAAAAAGGCTACTGGAGCAGAATGGCCAGGTTTGTCCTCCCTCTATTCCTGTATGAATCGTTGCACAAAAATCAGGAAAATAGAGAAGAAAGCATGTTTTTGAGTGTTTAATTAGCCCAAAGCTGGCACATATTTTGTGATTCTAAGGCACTGAAATGGTAGGTAAAATCTTTTCTTTTCCTGTTAACTTTCGTGAACACATGTCTAACTTGTTATTAAACAGCAGCACTGTTTTGCAGCTGGTCTGCAGTTTGCAGTATAGATCAGGGAGGAAAGGGATACTCGGCCCTCGGGATTTTGCTCTGAGGTGTGATCTTTTTCCTCTTACTCATAGAATTTGACCAGTGAAGTAACCTGAGTGAATATAATAGACTGGATTTGGCTTTGAGTATTTGACAGAGAACTTTATCAGAAAGGAAGAAGCAGTTCATTGGTAGAAGTAGAAATCTGAGCTGTAGGTTAAAACCAGGCCCCAGAGGTTGCTTGGCTGCTGCATGTATTCAGAAGCCTTTCTCAGACTCCATAGTCTCTTGGGTGGATTTTCATTTCTTTCATAAGTTTGTTGCCTTAGTACTTGAGAAAATATGTCACTGAGTGAGTTTTCCAAACTTCTCGTGTCTTTCTGCAGGCACATATTTGAGTTTCTGCTCTTTGCTGCTCCTTCCATCCTGCCAGCATGGCTTTCAGGGTCAGAGTACCTCTCAGTTCCTTTCTCCTCAAGAGAATATAGGAGATATCCTTGGTCTTAAAGGCAGATTTGTCACTGAGGATGATCAGGAACTACTGTTGAAGCAGAGATGGCTAGCGGAGATGAGAACAGGTTGTGTTTTGATCTGCGAGTTTTATAGCTTAGTGGTGTTTGCAGCTAAATTGCTTAAGCTTCTATCTGTATATGGCCAAAGATATATTGCTTATGTTCCCCAAAGAATTTTTTAAATGGGGAAGAAGTGTATGGAATAATTCTTTAATAAATTGCTCTTAAACAAAGAAGGCAAAAAAATAAAAAGGTGAGATTTATGAAGAGGAAAGGAGATTAAATTTCTCGTCTAGGACCATCCAAAAGAAAAAAATGGGAAAGCAGCAAGAATTTCTATGCTTTTTTCTTCTATCTTTTGCTTTTTCCTCTGTGGCTTCTGTGAGAGCTGCCCTGAGACTTGGTGTGGTAGGGAGGCAGAGGACTGCACAAAGGGACCACCCTGCATGATGCATGCCAGAATTCTGGTGTAATTGGAGATCTGTGTAGGTCGTTGTTATTCAGGTAGCTTCAACTTTTAAGGAAGATAACAGGAGATCAATGAACATAAAACAAACAAAAAGGATTGGATATATTGCTATCATTAAGCAATAGCATTTTACATCTCTCAGGATAACCAGAGCTAGAGGTATGTATAGATTAGAATAACAGATTAATAGAATGGTTTAGGTTGAAAGGGATCATCTAGTTCCACACCCCTGCCATGGACAGGGACACCTTCCACTAGGTCACGGTGCTCAAAGCCTCATCCAGCATGGCCTTGAACACCTGCAGGGATGGAGCATCCTCAACTTATCTGTACAACCTGCTCCACTGCCTCACCACTCTCACAGTAAATAATTTCTTCCTAATATCCAGGCTAAATCTAAGTCTTTGCAGAGCCTTCTCTTCTCTAGGCTAAACCAGCCTACTCTGCCCTTATATGGGAGGTACTCCAGCCCTCTGATCGTCTTTGCGGACCTCCTCTAGATTTGCTCTAACAGATCCATGTCCTTCCTGTGCTGAGGACTCCAGAACTGAATGCAGTAGTCCAGGTGGGGTCTCACAAGAGCAGAGTAGAGGGCCAGAATCACCTCTCTTTACCTCCTGATCACACTTCGTTTGATGCAGTCCAGGATACGGTTTTCTTTCTGGGCTGGAAGCGCACATTGCTGTCTCATGTTGAGCTTCTCATCCATCAACACCCAAAGTCCTTCTCTTCAGGGCTACTCTCAATCCATTCTTCACCCAGTCTGTATTTGTGCTTGGGATTGGCCCAACCCAGGTGCAGGAGCTTGCGCTTGGCCTTGTTGAACCTCGTGAGGTTCACGCAGGTGCACCTCTCAAGACTGTCCAGGTCCCTCTGGATGTCATCTCTTCCCTCCAGCATGTCGACTGTGCCACACAGCTTGATGTCATCAGCAAACTTGTTGACGGTGCCCTTAATCCCACTGTCCATGTCTGAGACAAAGATGTTAAACAGTACTGGTCCCAATACCTATCTCTTCTGGAATGCCACACATTACTATTCAAATTTTCATCCTAGTATTTGTCTTCAGCTAAGTAAATCATCAACAGCCTTCGAGGATCTGTTCCATGAGCTTCTGCTGGGAGGGGTCTAAGTCTCTTTCCTTCTCAATCCATTCTTCACCCAACCTGTATTTGTTGCCCGACCCAGGTGCAAGACTTGGGCTTGTTGAACCTCATGAGGTTCATGAGGTGCACCTCTTAAGCCTGTCCAGGTCCGTCTGGATGGCATTCCTTCCCTCTAGCATGTCAACCGTGCCACACAGCTTGATGTCATTGGCAAACTTGCCGATGGTGCTCTCAATTTCATGGTCTGTGTCTCTGACAAAGATGAATTCTTAGCACAAGTCCAGGGAGATGATGTCAGTTACTCTTCCCTTATCCACCAAACTGTAGCCCCATCATAGAAGGCCACTGAATTTGTCAGGCATGATTTGTCCTTAGTGAAGCCATGTTGGCTGTCACCAGTCACTTCCTTATTTTCCATGTGCCTCAGCAGAGTTTCCAGGAGGATCTGCTCCATGATCTTGCTGGGCATAGAGGTCAGACTGACCGGCCTGTAGTTCCCCTGGTCTTTCTTCTGTCCTTTCATAAAATGAATTCTGTTTCCACTTTTCCAGTCAGTGGGAGCTTCACCAGACTGTTACGGTTTCTCAAATATGATGGATAGTAGCTTAGCAACTTCACCTGCCAGTTCCCTGAGGACCTGAGGATGCTTCTTATTAGGGTCCCATGGACTTCTGCACCTTCACGTTACTTAGATGGTCTCCAACCTGATCCTCTTCCACAGTGGGTGGTTCTTTGGTCTCCCGGTCTCTGCCTTTGCCTTCTGAGATTTGAGGGGTGTGGCTTGAGCCCTTGCCAGTGAAACCTGAGACAAAAAAGTCATTGAGTACCTCAGCCTTCTCCATGTCCTGGGTAATTAGGTCTCCAGTTTCCTTATTATTTCCTTATTAGTTGCACCTCAAAAATGAGGACCACTCATGCAGGCATATCTAGCTGAAAATTTGCCAGCTTAGGAATGTGGCAGCTTGGAAGGTAGTAGTATGATGATGACGGTGTCACTATTGGTTTATTAATGGGTAGAAGACCTGGAAACATTGGATGCTACAGAAAATGTAAAATCCTCTTTCTTCAGAGTTCCTTTAGTGGACACTGTGTTGTTGGAGAGCTGATTTTTTTTTTTTTAATAAAAAAGAATAAAAAACCTCCCAAAACATTAAGGTTCTGATGATCAAATTGCAATTTAGGTTGTTGGCTAAGCTGTTTCTCAACTGCAGCAATGAATGTATCTCCAACAAATTCCCAACCTGCTGATTTTGAACAGGTATGAGACCTATAAACTCTGCTTTGCATCTTGCACATAAATGTATCTATAAGGCAGTCTGTTTTTTGACTACTCTATCTTGTGGCATCTTCAAATGAAAGATATGTGAACCAACATTTTGACCAGCTAAGACACATCAGAAAAAGACAGTTTGGAAATGCTTTCCTTGTGAGAAATGGTGGTTTCATTCAAATCAAAATATTTAGAAAAAAACCTTGATTTATGTCAGTAGAAAAGTAATGTATTTTTATTATGCAGAATTTCTGGATTCTGACTTTGTTTAAATGTAATCTATATCAATTGTGCATATATTTCTAGCTGATTTTTTAACTTATTGACATTATTGCCCCTAATATGGACCTTCTACTGATGAGCTGCAATATATCACAGAAATGTTTAAGTATTTTAAGGAAGGGGCATATGCTCCCATGCTGACTAACAATCTCTAATGAAAGCCTGTGGACTCAACCCCACTGTGCCAGGACTGTGGGAACTGCTAGGCCCAGAAGTGAAAGTGTAAGGAGACCTAAGCATAAATTAGACTTGACCAGAGAGGAGAATAGATTTTCTGCTTGCAGACAGCGAGCAGGGCCAGGAGCACAGGCAGGGCAATGAATCAGATCAATGCCCTTTGAAGCCTCCCAGGAGGAAAGAGTGGCATGGAGCACTGTTCATTGGAAGTGACAGATCTGTAGGTAACTGCTGTCTGTCAAGAGCTCCACTAAAGGAAGGGTCCAAAGGATTATCTTGGGTGGACAGGACTTGAGTGGATTATTCCCTATATGATTGCTCAGATGTGCCAATATCACTGAACAGTGCAGTTGTTGGACAATCACAGTGAAGGACCACAGCTGCTGGTTTGAGAAGTTGGTATTGTCAGCAATTGTATCTTCACCTTTTTAGTGTGTGGGATTGAATCTAAGTATTATAGTTGCAGCGTAGCTGAACCTAAGGACTGGGCAGTGGGCATTTCCAAAAAAGACCATAACAAATACATCTCTGTGCAAGAAATGCTCTTTGAAATGCAGCCAGCCCAAGCTGAGATTTGCGCTGAATGAGCAAGGCTCTGCCTATGAAAATCACTTGGGAACTGCACTAGTATGGTATGACAGCCACTCTTGAGCTCTGGAATGTTTTCCTTGTCATTGCCTATGCCAGTGTGGTGAATCCCAGTTTGCCTGAGGCAAAGGATAGCTAAACCAAAGTACTAACAGATCTGTCTCAGGAGAACAATTGGCTGTGTTTTCAGACCTCATTTGTCAATGGTGTTTAATTATAGCCCTGCTACCACTTATAGTGGAGATCACTGCTGTGTTGTAGGTCTATTTAGTGCTCCCTCTGGCCTTAAAAATCTATGAATCTATACACCACTATTTTGGGGCATTTGTAATGGTCCTCACTGGTTTTCTTCCAGAGCTGGAATTGCTTAAGTTTCCTCTTGGTTACTTGACAAAATGTTATTGTTGGAAAGCTGACTAAAACAATTTAAGCCACTTTTCAGGTCTGGGAGTGAAATGAAATGTAGGTTTCATCTATTTTAGTTTCTAGCCTTACATTCGCCCAGTTGTTTTCTCTTTGTGGATCCTTGGCTGAGTGTCCTGGGTACATGAACTATTTGATCGTGCAGATGCAGTGTCATTAATGAGCTGTTCTCTACAAAATACATCCAATGTACAGATCTTTGTATAAAATATTTTCTTGCACATCTGGTTGCATAAATAGTATTCAACTTAAAGTTAACTCATACAATGAGTGCTCTGTAGCAAAGTCCTCATTCATATTGGTGAAGGATGTGCTTAACTAAGAACTAAACTCAAATCTGTTTAGATTTGTTGACCTTGTCAGTTTAAAAAATACTACTTTTAAGTCTCATTTTGAAAAGAGATTCAGGTACCGTGGAGTGTTGTGACAGGTTTGGGCTTCTAAATAGTAATTTTGATCTTTTACCTTTATATTGTATTTTTTTCCATCCTTTTCACCTCTAAAGATTTGGCCCAAAAAACACATTTCTGTTTGAGATCCTTTCCTTGCCTGTGTTTGCTTTTAGTAATTCTAATGATCTGATACTGAACTAAAACCAAGGCCATTCAAATGTTCTGTTTTTAAACAGAGTGAAGGAAATGTAATTGCAAAAAGTCCTGCTTTAATGTGATGTTGAAGTTGTGAATTTCAGAATGTAATGGTAGTACCTGCTACAATCAAAATGCCACATGGCATCCGTTCAAATGTGCTTCAGACATCCTGCACTTGAATTGTGTGCAAGGCAGGAAAGTAGTAGAGCTAAAATGCTGTCAGGTTAATAATAAATTGTGCATACATGTGGCACATTTCATCAGAGTATTCCTAAGCATCTCACAACTACTGATAAATCAGTCAGCCTTCACAACACTCTACCACACTGAGAAATGCATGTTATCTTCATTTTACTGATGACAGAAGTGAGAGGCAAGCAGAATGTGAATTATTGAAAGGTATGGAGTCAGAAGCTGCCTGAGGTGGGATTGGAGTCCAGAACACTAAATCCTAAGTATTAAACAATATAGTAGTTTATCGAGTTTTATCCAAGTGTGCTAGAAAAGCTGCTGTGGTTTACATTGACTGTGAAGTTAAAAATGGGGCTTTGGATTTTAGGTATTCTTGTGAAATTTCAGTTGATTGAAATTCAAAGAAAGATCACTTTTTATTCTTTGTGCTGGAGTGGATTGTCCATATCCAAGAAATTCTGCCCTTTGTGGCTGTTGTCACAAAACTTTGTTGCCTGAAACCATCTTGTAACAGCTTGCTCCTTACCTATTGCCAGTCTGCTGCAGTGTTTGAGGTGTACTTTATGGATTTCTCTGTTTAGTGCTGGTTTATAGTCAGTAATGAGGAAAAATAGATTTGAAGGAATAAAAATTTGAGCTGTTTTTGCCCATCTGTGGTTTCCATGCTCTTCCATATAATCTTTCGAAACAGGGAAGAAAAGATCCAGTTCCTTTAAATGTTTCCAGTTGAGAAAAGTTTGTTATTTAAACAAAAATACCAAAATGAAACACTAATTTCAAGTCTCTGAATGCTTTACTGAACATCCACTTGGATGGAAGGTGTCAGGAGAAAGTGTACTTGGGTCTTACATTTCTTCTCCCCTCTGCATTTCTGCAAACTTGCCAAGGTGATGCTCTTGTGTAACCTTCTCTTCCTGCCTAACATTCATTGTACAGTGAGTTCCTCTGGAAACTTTGCTCCAGAGAGGAGAGACATCAATGAACCACTGAAGGCAGGACCCTGACTTGCTGGGCTTCCAGCTGAGAGATAGATCTGAGTTTATAGGAAGTTGTGCAGATGTGATGCAGACAGAAGAGCATTTGGTTGGACTTTTTATTTTGCTTGGTTATTTTGAGAGATCACATGGAAAAATGAATTCCTGAAAACAATGGAACATTTTAGAAGGAGTCTTTCTTTTGCGTTTGTTGCCCAAAAGTCTCCTCTTTAGACACTGAAAATGGTTCCAGTAAGTCCCATTTCTAGTGTTACCCTTGAAAACAAACTTGCCTGGCAAACAACAGGCGAGCAGAGAGTTCTACATGGAATGAAGATGGTAGCAGGTGTGGCAGGATGGTCTTGTGCTCATTCTGGTAACAACAACAAAATGAGGAGACCTGAGTAGAGGCTCTTAACCTAAAAGTGTTCTCTTATTTTCTGTACAATCATGACATACTGCATTTAACTGTACTGTCCTCCAACAGATACTCTGTTTTACTGCATAGCATACAGGAGTGTGAGTAGGACTAATTTGCTTAGGGGTAACTAACATTACTGACCTGGCATTTATTATAGAAGCTGTTTAAATTAAATTATTAGAAGCTGTAAACATACTTATGGATTATTTCAGTGCAGCACACAATAGAATTTAATTGTTAGTGCTGTGAAGAAGCAAATCACTGGAAATCCTTCAGGTCTGTAATAAAACTCATCAGCAGAACTAGGCTAGAAGGTAACAGATGTAAACTAACAGGCAATGCCAAGATCAGGAGTGACATTTGTTGGTAATGCTGTCAAAGTGGATCTGAAGATACTCACAGAAAAGAGAGTGGCCAATCCAGACTGTGATGTGTTGCTAGAGCTATTAGCTCCATGATAGATGGTTGGAGAGTGATGTGCAGACCTGTGACTATATGGATTATTTCCTTAAATCTTTCTGGCAGTCTTTCATAAGCCAAACCACACCTCAACACTGACACTCCAGGTGTTCCTTCCTCAAAGCAGAAGGAAAATGGGTTGATTTGTGTAGGTGCTAATGACTCTACCTCTTTTCACTGCTTTTTCTCTAGCCTAATTGTCCCATCCAGGCTTCACATTGGCTCTTCTAGGCTCATCAATCACTTTACTGGGAGTAGGTAGGAAGCAGATAGCACTCTGACTTTGGCACTGATCCTCCTTCCTCTTGACTCCAGCCCTAACGTGGTAAGATGGAGGAAGTTGAATTTGGGAAGGAGAGGTGTAGTGAGAGAGATGATAGATGACGTGAGGAGAAAACACAACTGTCAAGATAATCATGACTGGCAGGTGAACAGCCTCCCAGTTGTGACTGTCCAGGCCAGCTTTTGCATGCTGGCAATGGGAGACAAAGCAGTTTCTCTGAGGCAAAGCTACAGGAGGCTGGGGGTTGGGTTTTGTAACTGGAGAAAGAGAAAGTGAGTCAGCACAAGAGAACCAAGTCACTCTGTGTTTCTGAGGTAGGAAGGCTGCCCAAGCATGGAAAACTGATCAGTCTTCAAGGCACCCAGTTGGAAGGTAAAGTTGTACTTTCACATTTCGTAGAATGATAGAATGGTTTGGGTTGAAGGGGCCTTAAAGATGATCCAGTTCCAACTCCCCTGCCGTGGATAGGGACACCTTCCAGTAGTTCAGGATGCTCACAGCCTCATCCAGCATGGCCTTGAACACCTCCAGGGATGGGGCATCCACAACTTATCTGTACAACCTGCTCCACTGCCTCACCACTCTCACAGTAAATAATTTCTTCCTAATATCCAGGCTAAATCTAAGTCTTTGCAGAGCCTTCTCTTCTCTAGGCTAAACCAGCCTACTCTGCCCTTATATGGGAGGTACTCCAGCCCTCTGATCGTCTTTGTGGACCTCCTCTAGATTTGCTCTAACAGATCCATGTCCTTCCTGTGCTGAGGACTCCAGAACTGAATGCAGTAGTCCAGGTGGGGTCTCACAAGAGCAGAGTAGAGGGCCAGAATCGCCTCTCTTTACCTCCTGGTCACACTTCGTTTGATGCAGTCCAGGATACGGTTTTCTTTCTGGGCTGGAAGCGCACATTGCTGTCTCATATTGAGCTTCTCATCCATCAACACCCAAAGTCCTTCTCTTCAGGGCTACTGTCAATCCATTCTTCACCCAGTCTGTATTTGTGCTTGGGATTGGTCCAACCCAGGTGCAGGAGCTTGCGCTTGGCCTTGTTGAACCTCGTGAGGTTCACGCAGGTGCACCTCTCAAGACTGTCCAGGTCCCTCTGGATGTCATCTCTTCCCTCCAGCATGTCGACTGTGCCACACAGCTTGATGTCATCAGCAAACTTGTTGACGGTGCCCTTAATCCCACTGTCCATATCTGAGATAAAGATGTTAAACAGTACTGGTCCCAATACCTATCTCTTCTGGAATGCCACACATTACTATTCAAATTTTCATCCTAGTATTTGTCTTCAGCTAAGGAAATCATCAACAGCCTTCGAGGATCTGTTCCATGAGCTTCTGCTGGGAGGGGTCTAAGTCTCTCTCCTTCTGATGTTTGATTCCCTTGTTGGAATTGGCTACCTGATGCTAGAGAAATACTCCTTACACCTTTTTATCCCTCATCAAATCTGTCCCAAGAACATTGCCTGGTGTAAGAACCGTGCAGCAATCCATGAATCTCTTTTTTTTTCTTACAACAGTCATCTTTTTTTTCTGCATTCTTCCAATCTTGGCTTTGGGGACTGAAGTCTTTGAGGTCTTCAGGCGTCACCATGGATCCTATTGGGACAACCCATTCCACATATATGAAATTAGAGGAGTTGTAGGAGCTTTGGCTCTTTCTTTCCTTTAATAGAATGATGTAAAGGTGCTGTAACCTCCTTTCTTTTCTCTGCAGGCTGAGAATTAGATAGTGGAACGTGGCTGAAACACTCAAGCTAAACTAATTTCTGAGAAACTGCTCATCTCCTAGTCCACTTGCTATGAATTGCTTCTGTCTGTCTGAACTGACTCCTCTTGATCTCTCTGGGATTCAGCTTTAAGTGCTCTGTGTTTCCCATGGTTGATCATTATATGGGATGGACACAATAGACATATCTTCTGTGTGTGGGAATCTCAGAAAGGAGTAGATGCCAGATTGTCATTCTCCACAAGAATGTGTAAATTGCAAGACATAAGGTAAAAGCTCCATCTGCTGGAACTGTCCTTGAAGGCCCTGTTGGAGACAAGCTCCAGCCTTCTGCTCTCAAATGAGGTGGGTTCATTCAGGGTCTCCTATAGCAAACAGAAAAGCAAAAGCTGGTGTGGAAAAGACAGCAGGCAGAAAACAGCCAGAGCTGAAGTTACTCGTGTGCCGGGGCAGCAGCACCAAAGCTGATTTGATAATCATTTGATTATCATTGGTACTGGAGCCACGTCCTGCCTGAAACCTTGTCAGGAGTAGCCCAAAGTTGGCCAGTATTCAGCAAGCCATCAATAATCTGTAAGTCATGAGACTGCACATGCTAAGTGATCTGGAGTTGTTAAGAAGGTGGTCTGTACTGCATTTAAGACAATGGAAAATAACTTTCCCTACTTGTATGGAGAAAGACTATGAATGGTAAGATCTAGTGACAAAGCAATACTCATGCTCACTAGCAAAGGACCTGTTATATCCTTGTCATTTGGTGAAGTAGTGTCATGCAGACTGGAGTATATTAAGGTGCTGTTAGGTGCTCAGAAGTTGTTCTTAAGGGTTTCAGAATCTCTAGGGTTCGAGATATCAAGTTTATCTTGATATACAGGTTGTAATATCGTCGAACCAAAATTATTATGGTAATACATAGGCCTCTTTGACCATGCCGGAGCTCTTTGCCAGCATCAGTTGAGTAATACCCAGTGCAGAATGAGTGGAGAATGGATTCCAGTTCCTTCTGTGGGACTGAGTATGTCTATAGTCATTACTTTTGGCAATGTATGATTTCTTTATATGAGTGTCATGCATTTCCTGCAGGAGGTCCTGTAAAATTATAAGCAACAGTCAAGAAGACTGTGACTGAAGAACTACTGAAATGTGGCAGCATGGCATTTACCACATTTTTAACAAAGAGAGTGCTTAAAAGTTATTAAAGAAAGTATTGGCCAAGGTGGCCTTGCAGATGGCAGTGGACATCCCCAATACTGTGGCTTATATCTACCATGTTGGCAAGGTGTTACCCTGGATTTTTAGATATTAGAGGTTCAAAGATGTTCAAACCAACCCATTTTGTCATTGAATTGCAGTGAATAAAATTCTTGGATCAATAGATTTTATTTTCTTAGCAACCTGAATATCATACCAAGAAGTTCAGTGAGATACTGGAGGGCAGCAGTCATCTTCTTCCCTAGTAATAACACCCTCCTGCCATATTATACATCTGCAAATTTACAGTGATGATTAGGGTCACTCTCAGAGTTTAGTGAATAAATCTTTGGAGATAGCCTCATCCTCTTTTGTAAATCACGGTGTGGCTGTAGCTATATGGCCAGTTTAATCTTCTATATCTTTTCCCCATTGTTTTTCAGGGTGTCACTCAATAGGATTGCCTTCAACAGAAGTAGGTGTTGCTTTCTCTGGGAATCATACAAGAGATTATGTAGGTGTGGAGAAGCAGTTTTTGATCATTCTGCATTACACCAAATAGTAAGGGAGGTTGTTTCCCTGTTCTAGGTCTGAAGGAACCTAGCAGATGCATATATTTTGTCTTCTGTTTGAAGATTAGGGTACTAAAGCAGACCTTTATCTACTGACATCTCCAAGCTCAGGACCAGCTCTCAGTTCTTGCATACCATCACCCAGTCCTGAGGAGTCCTTAGGAGGATGTACCTTGGAGTGGTGCTGTTAACCTCTGTTCCTAACAAAAGGCCTGTTTTTTTCCTGACTCTTCATGCTATTTTAGGAGAGTTTAGCATTTGGAGTAGAAGAATGTTCTACTTCCCCCAGTAGATGAAGGCTACCACAATTAATCTTTCATTCATGACATGCAATTATGTCCATGAACATTATGACTGATAGGCAATATCCTCCTCTTGGATAGTTGCTTTTTCTACTACTCATTTACTAGTGGGGATTAAACTGTATTACACTGGTAAGAAGGGATCAGCACCTCTCAAATGGTGGGCAGAACTGATGCTGTCTGTTAGGCTTCACCTCTGGCCCTCTGGAACATGGTGGGGGTCAGTATATTCTGTCTAGGCACCATAAAACCAAGGGGATCACATGTTTCCACCTCACTTTTTTATGGCTAATCGTAGAGAAAAAGAGTGCTCCTTGTTGTCCTCTCCACAGTTACAATGATCGTGACCATTCCAGGGCAATACTGCTATAAGGTAAAGATATCCACTTGAGCTGTCTGCAGTGGTAAGTAATGTGCTCTCAGAAGGAGATGGAGCTACCATAATGTAATGGAATAGAAAGTTGTCAGGCTGGTCTGCATAGTGTTTCTGAGTGTTGTAACACACTCTATAAAGAGTTCTGTTGTGGCATGGCTGATAAGCAATATGCCCATATAATGTTACACTATATAAGCAGCCAGTGAGATACACTCAATTGTCCTCTCCCTGGGGAATCATCAGGATCTGGATATTGTGTTATTAACCTTGTTGCTCAATGCCTCCAAGCTGGCAATCTTCCTCACCAGACTTCTGATATCCAGCAACTGGTGGCTGCTGAAAAAGTACTTACACATATTCTGCTATGTGTTCTGTTAGTACAGGTATTTCATTATAGACTTCTTTACAAGGGCAGGCACCATGGGCTCAATCTGCTGCTCTGTATATTGTCTGTGCCAGTTTTCTATTGGCTTAATTTTGCAGTTGTGTAATAGTCTATTACTTCCCATATATGCTGTCTAATATTCAGAATTAGGTGGTGTGAGTCTATGATTTTCCTCATCACCTTTTACCAAATGACAGTGTTTGGGTTGTCATACCTGTCCAGATGTACAGGTAGCTCCCACCCTTTTTCCATCTTATGTGGATGTGTACTGGAATGGCATGCAGATAATGTTCCTAGTTGAGTGGCTGCGGCGTGTGACAGATGAGAGGTGAGGGGCTGAATATGACTACCAGTTTTCTTCTTACAGATTCAGGAGATTGTAATGCAAACCAACAAGTTCTCATCCAGGAGGAGTTATTTCTCAGGCTATGAGTTTTAAATAGGAACTACTTATAGCTATCTGAACCTGTGCAAGTCCCTGGTAAGGAGATGGCTCCTACATGCTGCTCTTGTAATGAGCTGGGTTAATATGCAGTTCTGGGGGTTGACCTTACAAAAATATCAGCGTATCACATACTTATGTAGTTACATCCAATCTTGTATTCTGTTTTAAATTCAGTGTTATCAATATGTGGAATTCTTTAGGATTTCTCTTCTCCTTGCTAGCTAGTGACAGGATAAAGGTAAATGGCCTCAAGGTGCACCGGGGAGATTTAGGTTGGATATTAGGAGGAATTTCTTTACTGAAAGGATTGTCAAGCACTGGAATAGGCTGCCCAGGGAAGTGGTTGAGTTACCATCCCTAGAGGTGTTTAAAAGACAAGTAGATGTTGTACTTGAGGACATGGTCTAGTGGCAGACAGCACGGCTGGATCAGTGGATTGAGTGGTTGGACTCAATGATCTTAAAGGTCTTTTCCAACCGAAACCGTTCTGTGATTCTAGTCTATAATAACTTCTATTCCTTAGAGACTTAACTTCTGCCTTAAGCCTCTAAAGTTTGCTTTGAAACTGCTTTAGACTTTACTGTCCTTGAAATCTTCTTCTTGTGGATGTCCTCTAATATAATAGCTCATCTTCGGCTCCTTCAACTGTGTCATGCAGCCTTCAATTTCAAGAAGATGGGTCCGTAACTCCATAACTGAAACTCCAACTTCATTCCTTCATTCCCCTAAGTCTTTGGGGTTCTTTTCAAATTATTATCTGTGCTGTTTTTCTGTTAAAAATTGCATTCCTCTGTAGAGGGCAAACAAATACATCTCTTGGACCATTTCCTTATGTACTTATGGCTATATCTATCCCATCAAAGACAGACCTTTCTGAACCACATGGAGATTGTATCCAGGTGTCTTTAAATGAATGGGCTGTTTTGGATACCCAGGCACACTTCATCAACTGTTACATATTTTTCTATCCTTGAAGATATTAAAATTCTGGCCAGTGAAAGTCCTGAGCGGCTTGCTCTATTTTGACCCCAAGGGAGTTGGATTGTCAGAAGAGCTGGTCTTGAGAGGTCACTTCAAACCTTAAGTACTTTGTGATTCTGTGGTTCTATAAACTCAGAAGCAGATGTTAGTGCATGTTTCTGCAATGTGTTGTGAGGTGGCAATACAGTGTAATCCATTTTCTACTCTTGTTAAACATCGTGTTTTTGACAAGGCAGCTAGGTCAGGTGCGAGTTTAGGAGCACCGTCCTTCAGTCATTCTTTGATACAGTTGAAATACTTTTCTCCTGCAATCCTGGATGGATACTTGTTTCCAGCCATGTCCAGTGGGTTCACTGGTGTATTCTTGAAGAAGAGAGAACAGGTTTTATCATCATAGAGAAGAAGGTACAGTGCCTCTTCCAAATCCCTCAGCAATAGCACTTATGAATATCACTGAAATCCAAAGGTGAATCACATCTCTGCTCCCTAATGGCCATTGTTTTGTTTCAGGTCTGTGTCTCCTAAGTGAAGGAAGTTTTATTAGTTCTTCAAGTATGGGACTGATTACCTGTCTGGCAGTGAATGGGCCTCTGTAAAATGTAATCCAAATAAGGTTTCCTTGGTTCATGCTGCAGTTATGGGTCCTGAATTCTTCAAAAAATAAGAGAGTGCTGTAGCTTTTCATGACCCCTTCACTGACATGGAAGTACAAATTTCCTGGGACACCCTGACATATGCTGCTGCTTCTAACGCCTTCCTTTTCCATGCTTTTGGTGCATGAATACTTAGAACTGGATCCCTGCTGGCGAGTAATAACAGCTTGTGGAGGAGAGATACTAGCTTTTACTCATGCAACAAACACCTGGTGGAAATTTTCTTCTTCTGCCCTGACATTCTGGCACAGCTCAGGTGCATTTAGAAATAAGAGACTAAGTTGTGTTCTTTCCTTGTGTAAGGCCCAGGTGAGGTATCAATTAGTGGTAGTATTTGACTGTATTGAGCAGTCTTCTTGGTGAGGGGATTGTGCTTTCTCAGTTTATATAGTGCTCAACATGTTTCTGTACTGCTGGAAGCCAATTATTATGATAGTAGCTTTTCTGGATTCAGAAATCAGCCAGGATACGAATTGAGTGCTGCACTCATCTGCTTTCACTTAGGTCATCAAAGGATTGCTAGCTGGGAATGACTTTGAATCTTTATTGACGTACGGTGGATTTGAACTGATGACAGGGTGGTGAAAAGCTTCACACTGCTCAGCAGTGTCTTTTGTATAACAGATGTGAGAAAATGAACATGGGAAGTACTGCACACACTCCTTTTCACAGATTTAAGAAAGAGTTGAACTTGACATTTTTTCAAAACCAGAAAAAGATGTACAGCTCTTTTCCCTACACCTTTTCTATCTGTTTTCTGCTGTTCTTTGTATGAGCTTATGTGTATTATGTTAACACGTTAATCAGAAGTATTTTGGACTCTGTATAAAAAAAAAGAAACCCAAAATTCTTCTGCATACAAGTGATGGTAATTTTAGGGGCCTGATGCTAGTCCATTCAATCAGGAGAGACATCTGCTGAATTCAGTGAGTGTGAGGTCCTGCCCTGCCCTGTGATTATGCACTTGGGTCTGCATCTGCATGGATCCCGCTGCAGGCTGGAGGTCTACATTTAGACATTCACACAAGAAAATTTAGAGTTCTGAAAGACGCAGAATGCAGCTGTTTCCCGTCATTATGTTTCACATTTACTTAAGTCAGCAGTTACTCTTTTCCAAGCAGAGTCTTTCAACAATAAACAAGGCAAATGCTTCCAATAGTACCTCTTGATGACTTCTATTTAATTTAAATATATATGTTGCAGCAGCAAATACAGCAATAACATGGAATATAAAACCCACTAACACATACTCTAAAAATGATATGTAGGTGTAGGAGGGAGAGCAAAAGAAGATGCATTTCTTCTGATTACTCATGCTTTATTTAGGGTGATTATTGTAAGTTGGAGGAACATGCACTATATATTTTTATGTGTAATAAATAGAGTTCTCACTTTACAGGCACACTGTAACTCCATTCTAATTGGAACTGGAGTGAATGAATCAATAATTAGTTGATACTTAACACCAAACCCAGAGGCATGCTAGGCACATTATGGATACTAAGTAAATTTCAAGATCATGGTCTTTACTTTCAAATCACTAGGCAATTTAGGGAGAACAGGAGACTGTGAGTGGTTCCTTGGCCAGAGACCTACTGAAGTACAAATCTTAGCACCTGATAGCACCAGGTGGCAACCAGCACAATGGCAACCTTTTCTGAGGAGTCTTTCCCTTAGAGCTGCTCTGCCCCAGGGAGCCGGTGGGTGAGAGAGTGCATGACAGGGAGCGTATAGGTTTTTTTTCCGGACTTCAATAAGAAGAGTCAACAACAAATGCTGTAATAAAACAAACATTTTGATAAGGTAGCGTAAAAAGAGGAATATAAATAGGGAGTAAATCTTACATTGCTTCAGACCCTGGGGAACTCTGCTTTCACACAGCATCAGATGGACCTTGGATGGATTTTCCTCCTCCTTCCTATGCTGTGGTCCTTTTTATTTTGTGTGGCAAACAGAATCATGTATCTTGTCCTGACAGGAAGAGATGTTATCTCTGTCATAGCACCCAGTGGTGCACAGCATAGGCAGGCACAGGGCAGTCCAGCAGGCTCCCATGCACTGGTGGCTGCTGATAATGCATGGGCTTCTTAAGCCCCAGGAACAAGGCCCAAGAACGTGCCTGGTCAGGATCACTAACTCCGTGAATACGGTCTCTTCCACAAGGCTCCCAATACAGACCAGAGTTACAAATTAATCCAATCTGAATTGTGTAGCAAATGTAGATTTGATTCCATACTAAGTATGATCAGTATTGAGAAAGGAAGCGAGCTTCTGAACCCTTCCAGGACAGCCTGGGTAGGAGTGTGCAATGCTGACAATAAGAGTGAGGTGGATTGGAGAGGACTTCCCCCTTCCTCTCCTTTCACCCTTGTCTGACTAGGCTAGTCACAGTCTCCTGTGGCTCCAGCTCTGCTTCTCCAGATTGCTCTGAGGGGAATATTAGTATCCTCTAATAACTCTGTCAGACTTATCGAGGGATTTGTTTTATTAATTCCAAGACTGGTTACAGCAAATAGATTATAGCCTGGGCCACTTCATAGGCTTAACGAGCCCTTTCTGTGCTTACTTACCACTTTTTTTTCCAAATCTGCTAGTGTTAACTCCTTTTTCTGTTCTTTGTGTTACTATTTATTGAATATACTCAGTGCTGTATATGTCATGGGGAATATGCCCAAAGTTCATTTCTGTCCGTCATTTTCTGGATGATAAGAGAGGAATGGAGGCAGCACAGTTTGTAGTGGATTTGGGGGTAGTAAATGCCTTTTGGTAGCTGTCATGGTGATGGTCTGAGAATAAGACAAAGCTGAAAATACTGAGCACGCGCACAGGTTCTTTCTCAACAGGAGGACAGGTACCCTTTTTCTGTGGCATATGTTGGGTGATACCCTGTTTACTGGTCTCTCTGTCGGTCTTGCAGGTGATGCAAACTTGGAACACCACGGGCCCCGTTTCAGGACTTTGAGCAGACAGCAGAATGGCTGCAATGAAACTAGTTTTAGCTTCTTGGGTCACATGGCTAGTTCACTTTAGTATAAGCCACAGGACTGCTCAAAAATAGGTTAACTTTTGTGGTGGTCAGTCCACTGTTGTGCGTTATCATCAGCAAGCTCCCTGTTGTCTTTATGTCCTGATAAACTTCTAGTGTTTTTGCTTTTGCTGGATCTGAGAAGAAGTAGCTATGTTGGTGAATCTAGGCAAGGCCTTCCTGGCAGGGAGGGTATTTCATGTAGAGAGATCCATCCAGTTGCCATTCCTTCCTGCTGCCCAGATCAATTAAAATAGGAAGGCCATTGGAGAAAGACTGGATCCTGTATTCATAAGATCTCTGGTGTGAGTTACCTCCAGCTCATAAGAACATCTCTTGCTATGAGATGATACAGCCACTGAAGTGTCACATTGGCTGATTTAGACCTTTCTGAAGTCAAAATTGGAGAAAAAATTTGTCTTGTAATGGTAAGGTACTTTCAACTGTAGTTAAATATGAGGAAGCAGATGTCCATGGTAATGTAGCTCTCTTGCAAGTAGTTCTTGAAAGGCTTTGCAAAGCACAGGGCTCTCTTACCTTAAAGGGAAATCTGAATGAGGGCAAGAGTTTCCTGCTGTAATTGTTTACATGGAAGCAGGTACAGAGGTACCTAGGTAATGTTATAGAAATGTGATGAAATAGGTGAATGTATAAGCAATGTATGATTTTAGAAGGTCACGGGCTCTTGGCTCAGCTCAGGGAGGGGAAAGAGAAATCATCTTCCTCTTTTTACCAGTGAAGATGACCTATGAAAATGCAAAATCAACTTTCTGAGTAACCCTGCCACTGCTCCTAATACGTAAGTGGTTTATAAATAGTGGTTCCAAATATTGTAGCTAAAGGCAGGAGAGTAATTTAGTCCCCATTTCTTCTGTGAGTGGCCACTTATGTGGAAAAAGCTTTCACTCTTCTACTACATACCATGATGAAGCATATGGCAACTTTTGCTGTTTGCACAGAATATCAAATAACAAATCCTAGTGTTTGTGGAGGAGACTGTGTATTGCATGTGCGTAACTTGGGCACACATCATGGTATGTCCGTGTTTTTCTATGACATGCTTTGTTTGTCCTCTGGTAAATATTTACCCT
Source organism: Cuculus canorus (assembly GCF_017976375.1). Taxonomy (NCBI): domain Eukaryota; kingdom Metazoa; phylum Chordata; class Aves; order Cuculiformes; family Cuculidae; genus Cuculus; species Cuculus canorus. The sequence continues at coordinate 18,227,703 of NC_071405.1, forward strand.
TCACAGGAGCTTGTTCTTGGCTCAAGTGTCGCAAGTGAACTCTGGGGCAGATGAGTGCTCTTCATGGGGTTGTGTATATGATAGTACTACATGAAAAGAGAAAAGAGGGTCTGGATCTGCTCACGGCCCTGGTGAGGAACAAGGATCTCCAGAGAGGCAGTGTGTTCTTAGGCTAATTTGTCCAAACACAATCTGTATATATTTCTTATTCGTAAACTTGTCAGCCTGTGTTTCTGACAAGCTTTGTTCTCATTGGATTTTCAGCCAGATTGAGTAGTACTGTGTGCCCCTGGGGAAGAGACAGGCTTCTGATAGGTTTAGACCTGTGCTAAAGTATAGTTACACAAATGGGCCAGTTCAACTAACCCAAGGATAAAATTAAAAATTGGCCCTGCTTTAGGTAACTTAGAAGTCTTTTCACTGTAGGCACAGAATGGCTGCTGTATGCATAGGGTTTTGATGGACCAGCACTCTTCAGTTTCTAGAAGTGGCTAAAGCGAGACTTGAGGAGGATAATTATAATCAAGAGTGCTGTGGTAATGCTGAATGAAGAATGTTTATTGATAAACTTTTATAATGCAATAGATAAGAGATACCAAATGTAACATATTCAGCTGCTGGTTTTAAACAAAAAACCCAACAAAAATACTGTTTCGCTCCACATCGACACTAGTTCTAGAAGACACCAGACGAATTCAAGGAGGAGAAAGGCCATCAAGGACTGTTAAACATTTTGACCATGATGCAACCTCCACCAGTCTATCATTGCTGGAAGCTGTGAATAAGCATACTGTGAATTTTCTCAGTTCCTTTGACTTTTCCCTGAATACTGGTGCTTGGCAACTGTGAGAGGCTCACCCTTAGTGTCTATCCTGCTCCATTATTGAAGCTCTTAACTTATGGTGCCTGGCAGCTGCTACTGATGGGATTGTCTGAGGAAAGTGCATTTTGAATTATAATAATAAAATAGTAGAAATTGAGACTGGAAAAGATCTTTCCAGTCCCTCCAAGACAGATCAGGTGTATCTGAAAAACTAGTGAGAAATACTTGTCTAGTCTTTTCTCAATAGTCTCCAGTGCTGGTGGCTATCTTCCAGTAGCCAAGCTATTCCAGAGCTTTTCTACCCTGTTGCTACCATTTTTTTTCTAATATTAACCCAAAACTTCCTGTCCTGTGTCATAAGTTTCTTTTCATTCTATCTATGGTGAATACAGAGGACATTTTTTATTATTCTGCTTGCCCATGCACTTCATAAATTGTACAGTTATTTACCTTTGTGCACTCCACAAGACTATGAATGCAAATGGCTGAATGGAGATGTATGGTGAAAAGTGGCAGGGAGCAAATCTTCTGTTTCCTCTGGTGCCCAGGCACCTAGGGTGAAATAGAAAGAAGTTTCATCCTGGAGTGCTCAGGCAATGGGTCTAGGCAGTTTAAATGAAGGTCAAGATATTGTTTGGAGGACACTGAGTAATTAAATCCCAGCTGAATTTTTGCTAGTAGTAGGCTACAGAACTACTGACTTTTTCCCAGCTATGTAGCCAGAGCCCTGAGGAACATACATGAGCATATTTGTTGGGATGTGTAGGAGAAGATGGTACTTTCACTGAAAGCCGTGAAATCAGCCAGCAACTTTATCTAAGAATAGTAATGATACCAAGTTAATTACAGGAATTATTATGAATTAATTTCTCTAAGATTTTTTTTGTTGTTTTTTTTTACTCTTTCTGGAGCTAAGTAACTCTCTGCATTAGTTTCTGAAAGCAGCAGGCGTATTTAATCCATCTATATGATGTTGACATGAAAGTGCTTTTCTAACTGACCAAGCAATTGTCACAAACCCAGTTGCTTGCAAGTGTCTCCCAGCTCTCCCCTGTGGAGAGGGCAGGCTGCCCCTAACATTAATGCACACAGTATGGAGGAGACTTTTGGAGTCACCACATCACTGTTAATCATTCAGATTTGAAATCAACTCCCTTCCCCTCATTTAAATCAGAAGTACTTTAAAATCATGTGATGCTTTTAGTAGAATCAGTCAAGTTTCATTCTGCCTTTTAAAATAGTTCTTGTTCTAACTCTGACACAGTAAACTGATGTATGGTGTTCCTATAAGCTGTTAAACATCTGTCTCTTTCACTTCAGAGCTGGCTGCATTTCAGTGCTGGATGAATGATTCCTATATTCACAGCTAATAAGTGCTTTAGGATCCCAAGTATTAGCTGTGCAAAGGCACAGTACCACAAATGTCTGCAATTCTATGCAACACATCAAGTGAGCAATATTCCCGAGAGACTGAAGCCTAAGAGATCCCCTAGGACAAAGGACACAGAAGAAATGTAATTGATTGTAATGAACTTATTTGTGTATGTGTCACCACTTATCTCCACTGAATAAAATCAGAAGTGTTCAACACTCCATTAACACAAATTACAGGGTCCTAGTCTTCTAGAGAGAGACAATAAGGCCTACACCTGCTAGAACAGTGAAATTCTTCGTGGTGCCATTATGCAGCTCACTGACAGACATCATAGGCTCAAGCAGACTTGGATTTGTTTCAGTATCCTAAATATTTAGCAAATTAAATAGAATTGGTCAAATTTACTTCTGTGGCAATTCCACTAGAATCAGTGGAGAGATACCAGGGGAGGAGCCTACTATCAGAGTAAGACAAAAGTTGTTAAGTAAATATGACGCTGTCAAAGTAACTTAACCTAGTTAGCCACACATACAACAATCTTCAAGGTGCCTGTCTCACGTGTGAGCATCAGCCCTGCAGGGATGTTGTGCTGATGCTTGGAATTCATCGCTTTACAGAGCCTGTTTTTACCCAAGCAAATTGTTGTTAGAAACTGTTTATACAATGTAAATACTGTTTCTGTTTATGTCGCTGTAACCCTCCCATGTGGCTTTGAACCACTATATCCTCGAGAAAAATGGGGAGACTGTACAGCTTTGCATCAACAATACTGGCCCCCAACAGTACAGGAGCCAAATGTTTACATTTACCTTAACAGACCAGGTTAGGGTGGAATGAGAGCAGTTGCCAAATTGGCATCTAGGATTAACACTTTGTTTGATGAAGTATCAAATTAATGAAGATTTTGCTCATTTCAAATTTAAGGGGTTTCCAGCTCAGCCAAAATTCAGCTCTTGATTCCATTGTTAGAATGTTGCATCAAAGTTCGGTTAAGAGCAAATTACCCAGTTCTCAGTCACCAGCATCTCTTACTACCAAATCACAGGAATCCAGACTGGCTCATCACATATCTTTTAAATCATTCCACAGGCTGACGTAAATGTATCAATATATGATCTCTGAACTGTTTTTGTATATATCAGTATATCAAAGTCAGTGACTGAGAGTTCCCAACTAGTCATACTTCTGCTGGTGAAATTGTGCTTATGTCCATTTTCTGTTGTTTGCATCATCATGACAACCAAATCTGCTTTAGAAAAGCTTCTTTAGATGTTGGTAGCTGAATGAGCTTCAGAATAAGGTCATTTTCCTGTCTGAAGGCAGGATCTCCTCTTATTTGGGAGTGGGTGCCCTATGAAACAAATATGCATCTAAATGTTACACTTTTGTTCTCCTCCTCTCCCCAGTCCTTTCCACATGCGGGTGTTCAGAGAGAGAGTAACGAGAGAGCCCTGGAGGGTTTTGCCAGAGAGGTCGAGGGACTCGTAGAGTGTAGACAGTGCTATTCTCTTCTAGGTGTTTATTTCCACTTAGCCCAGGATGCTTCCACCTGACACTTGGTTTATGATGTGTGAATTCTGTCAGTGGCTCTTAGTTTAGCTGGCAGAAGACAGGTGTCCACAGCCCATCAAAGGGAGAGGGACAAGGTTGAATGGACAATGGAGACAGGAAAGAAAGCAGGACTCTTCAGGTCATGGTAACATGTACTGGTGGGGCTGGTGTGCATAGAAAGTCTGTGCTGTCCTTGTCTTCCAAGTGAAGACAGAAGTGCACTCTTCATGACATCTTCCCTTATTGCTAACCTTTTTGTTAAAAATGTTAGAATTAAAAATACCTCAGATGTTTCCTCTACAGGCATGGCAATGATCTGAGCTGTAATAATGTTTGCTTTGTTCCTCCCACTCCTTGTCATCCTTCTCCTTCCCCTTCCACCCCACCCAGATGGTTGGGGCTGCACCAAACAAAGGCAGCAGCCCTGCTGATCCCTCTTTCAACCCAGCTATTAGCATCAAAGAACAAAAGCAAACAACACCGGCTTGCGGCTCAGCCCTTTACAAAGACACAGTAAATGGACCATTGTGTAAAGGATACAGCAAACTCTGCCTTTTCGTTGGTTAAGACACAGACCTTTCTGTGAAGTCTTCTGAGCTGGAGGAAGTAGAGAAACCTCCACCTGTACGGCAATGGTAACTGGGCTTTTTGTTAGCCATGGGTTCTTAGAGGTGCTCCCAGTTTAATTGGGGACACTGTACCTCCTGAGTCCCTATGACAGGTAGGAGATCCCTATGGGAGGGGAAGTTAGTGCTGATGGAAGAGGAAGAAAGTGAGGACATATTTTAATCAGTCCTTTTAAAAACAAACCAGAAAAACGTGAAGAGAATTTGAGAAAATGTCTCAGATGACAGGGTCTGAAGGACAGTTGACTCAGCTCCCCCATCTTGGTCACTCTGCCTATTTGCCATCTCCATCTTCTACCTTTCTTGAGGCATTAGATTTCTTCTAATTGCGGACCCACCAGCTGTAAGCTGCTGCATCAGAGGTTTCTTATTAAGACTCACTTCCGTCAACATATGCAACCACAGTTTTAATTATGCACCCCAGTGGAGTGGCCTGCCACACTGCAGAGGTATTGTGGAGTTTCCTGTGTGGACTTGCATGGTAATTCCAATTGTATGCCGCAGTGGTATTTATTGTAGGGTCTTCAGTGAGGACTGACTGGCTATATAGGGTTTTTGTCTTCACAAAGAAAGCAGTGCTTTCTCACGCTTGTTTTAAAATAAAAGAAAACAAGTACTTTCACTGTTTGAAGATCAGCATTTGCCGGCAGGTACCACAGGGGGGGGGTGTCTGCAATACAAGAGACTCCCTTTGTGTTTAGTATGGGAAGTAACAGTAGTGACCAGGACTTCCACATAGGTAAATACTGCAAAAATGTCAGAGAGATGCCGACAGTGACTTTTCTGATGCAGCTAGTGTATACAGAAATTATGTTGGGTGGAAAGCTTCTGAAAAAGATATAGCGAAAAGATAGCTAAGAGTAAAGCCAGTTAGGATTGGGGACACCTACTCGTAACGACATTGGAATGAAAAAATGGTAAATGGAAATCCCCTTGCTGTCTGTTCCCTGTTACTTTCCATTGAGAAACATTTTAGAGATGCTTGTGTAGTTCTTAATACTTCATTGTTCCCCTTTTTAACATCTTCATGACCTGTTCAATTCACACACAGTTAAATAAGTATTATGTCAAGCAGTATATCAGTTACTGCCCAGTGCCTCCTCTTTTATTTGCTTAATGTGTTTATCCCTTGGTTACCCTTGCTTAGCTCTTTCCTTTGCCTCTTCTATCTGCTGATCCTTTTTACTCCTTAATCAGCCCACAGATTTCCTCCTGTAGCACAGACACACCCTGGTGAGGCTGCTTGCTGCTCCCGGGCCCCTGAGGTAGCCCAGGCTGCTGCCATGCCTTCTCCTTTGTCAAGTGTGCAGGAAGGCTGAGAGGACATCATGGATCTAGAGCTTTTTACCTACTTAGAATAGGCTTTCAGGCAGCATCTGGATCACCAGAAAAAGTTGTAGTACATTATAATGCTCCCTTCTTCCTCTCTTTAAATGTGTGATCACCTTCTTTGACTGCCACTGATTTTCCCAAGCAATGCTTCAACTCAGGTCCTGGCTGTGGACTTGTAAATTCTTTGGCATCGTGCTTCCATTCTGCAGCACTGTTTAAGGCTCTGGTCTTTACTTCCATCCCTGCTCTCACCTCCTTTTTGCCTTCCTTGTTCAATGCATACATTGCTGCCTGACACTTATTTTCTTTTCCTACCTAAAAATAATTACTTTCAGGCAAACTTTCAGTGTTAAGTGTCCTTCCAGGCTTGCATACCAACACACCAGTTCTTAAATATAATTATATGTTAAAAAAGGAAAAGCAACAAATAACACTCATGAGATCTGACATATATGTTTAGTAGAAGCTACAGAAATTAAATGATTCAATGCAACAGTTCCTCCCCTCTTTGTGCATTGTTTTATTTGGGTTATTACCTCCTTAGAAAAGGATAGCTTGATATATGTGTGATGTACCACAGGGACTTTTCCTCGAATGAATCTGGAGCCATTACAAAGTGATGAAAAAAAAGCAACAGAAAGTGATAAATGAAAAGCAACATGCATGGGAATTACTCATCACTGAATTGCAAGTGTCTCAGGAAGACAAGTGGCACCAGTTTCACAGCAACACAGCTGGTTTGGACAGAAAGAGGGAATACTGATGGAAATTGGAGGGGGTGTTTGGGGAAGGAGAATACATTCCTAGACCTTGGTGTGTAGCCAAAGCACCCATCATGTCATGCTCCTAGACTTGTGGCAGAAGTGGTCTGGGATGTGTAGTAGTCCAAATTATTAATGTATGCTTTGAAGTCTTACTTAAAAGATGATACCTACAGCAACACAACTCCTGGGCAAAGTACAGGCTTCCAGGGAAGAATGCTACCTATAGATGCGGCCTCACTGTGCCCTCAAGCAAGTTCATTTTTTTCTTTGGACAGCTGTCTTGGGAGGAAGATATTAATGTAGTCTAATCCTGTGAGATTTAAGGGGTTCTTCCCTCATGGTGTTGTGATAAGCTTAGCTATTCAGAGCAAGACTAATCTTGGGATACTAAAAAAGCAGAGGGTTATATTTTTTAAAGTACATTCTCTGGGGTTGGTGGGCTCTGCCCGAAACAGATACTACATTCAATGATATACCGTTTCTGCGATTGATACGGTCACATACATAGTCTTGCTCCTCTCTTTATTAAAGGACTAATTTATTCTGGGATTTATGTGGATGATTCTGAAAAGCTATCTTATGACACAAAGAGAAATAATATTGAATGACATTTGGTCTGATTTCAGCATCTTGTGAAAAGACAACATGTGGGACGTGCAAGCCTCTGGCACTCTTCCCCCACCCCCACTGCTGTCTGCAATGAAGGATGTTGTTTTGGGAATGATGGACAGGGGGAATGAAAAGGAATGGACTCTCTTCTAGACTTTGGGACTATGTTGAGTGTCTTGCACCTGGTCATAAATTCACATTGCCCCTCATTAAAGGGGAGCAGGTTCTTTTCTTTTTTTTTTCTGAAAACTTGCTTGAATTTATGTGCAATAGAAACCTACTGCAGGCAGGTTGTTTTTTGTTTCTTTGTCTTGCTTTTGTGTGTGAAAACCAGTAGAATATTTTAACCAATATTCTTACAGGAACTGACGTAGCTTGGTTCTATCTGATTCCAGGAACTCTCTCTCCGGACAGATGTGATGGTGGATTCACTTGTACATGCACAGTGGAGACGGAGCCAATGCCTCCTCCCTTGCATGGCTGGGTGATTGGCTGCAGATGGGTGGCCTTCAAACAAACCTAATTACTTCTGGTTTTGCATGAAATTGATTTCCATGCAAGGATGCTGAGTTGCTGTGTGCATCTCTAATGGCTTTTCTCTCTTCTTTCTCTCTCTTTTCCTTTTCTCCCTTCTGCTTGCCATGAAAACACCTCAACAGATGTCAATCATATTCCAGGTAAGTGTTGCTTTTGCTGAGCTGAAAGACTGCTCTTTAAGGAGTGGTGGTGGGCAGTTACCAGGGGCAGAAATCTCATCCCGCTTCCTAAGAGTGCACAGAAAAGATCTTCATAGTGGGCGTCATAGGGTCTGGATTGCAAAGTCTTTACTAAAAGCAGGACCTCACAGTAGCAAAGCTCACAAACTTCCCTCTTCAGAGATTACATTGTGTTGGTCAGTAAAAGGGATGTTTTCTGGATGAAAATCACATTAAAAAATGTTGCCTGTATTGTTCATTACCTGACATTGAACATTGTATTATATACAGTTTATTTCTGATGCATCTGTGTGTAGTCTGGCATACAAATCTAGTTCAGTCATTTTCCTTCTCCTGCTGCAGTCTACTCCGTTGGCTAGTCCCATTGATACCCTGTTGAGTTTTATTTCCACTAACAAAGGGGTTTTTTTTGTGTTGTTTCATTTTAGGTTTTAAAAGCCAGAGGGTATCCTTGTGGCTGAATGTGAATGTGTGATCTTATTTAGGGGACAAAACTTTAATTCCTGTCAGGGCACAAATGATTAATTTAAAAGGAATAAAGAATGTGTGGTTTATGTGCTTGTTTATTTGAGGAGTTCTTCAACACAGAAGTACTTTACCACAGAGAACTCCAAACCTGCCTCTCCTGATTGCTCTCTCATTGCCGAGAGGATCTGTGTCCCCAGACTTCAGGTACAAGAGTTAATCAAAGCAGGCCACCTTACTCTGTATTCCACATACTGTTGTCAACTGAAGCTTAAGAAACTAGCTTTTACCTCATGCTCAGACAGCTCAACCTGGTTTATCATTATGTGAAATGGAAATGAGAGCCCAGGGAAGCGGCTGGCAGTGCCCTGGCTGGAGTGGGATGATGGGAGCATCAAGACTCTTTTCCTTCTCAGTTCTCTGCATAACTTTTGCTAAATCCAACCTGGACATGGAATATGTTCTCCATTCAATTTGCCTCTTTCCTATGCTTGGATAATCAGATTTTGTGAAACACTTTAGAGAAGTGCAGCTACTTGGGTAATTTGCCCGTGTGTTTAGCCTTTTGGCTTCTCTTGTCAGCCTCCTTTTCATTCTGCTGTGGTCCTTTGCATTCTGTGTGCATCTCATCTGGCAACAGTGGAAGTGGCCAAATGGTAAATGTTGCTTAGCATGCCTTGGGAAGAATGACTCTGTCAACTGTAACACTGAATCTTTTCAGTGACCCATGGGGCTGAAGATGTACCTTCTCTGCACCAATCTGAGGTGTCCATGTACTCCCGTCTCCTCTCATCATGGCAGGATCTGGCAGGACATGCACCAAGGGCTTGGGGTCACAAGTGTTTCCACCACATCCTGAAGCTCCTGGTGTCTGTGGCAGGGAGGGTGGTTAGACTGGGAAGACATGGTCTTGCTATGCTCTACCAGTAGGACTCATGGTATAAAGTCATGAACGAGTGTTACTTCAAACAACATGAGGGCCATCTTCAAGGCCCACACAGTTTGCAGTGAATGACGGCATCACTAGTAGGTGCCCAAGCAGAGATGGCACAATGAGGACAGGACCCTGCTGTTGATACTGTGGGCACCCTGGAGGAGTCCATCCTTCTGCCCTCTGAATGGGCTTTTCTGCCACACTGCCCTCATATTCTCATAATTTATATGCTTGGATGTTCATTTTTTAATTCTCCCCATTGCTCATACACATATGTTCTTATTCTCAGGACTGCTCTGTGCTTTCTCACATGGATTTCTAGTCACACACAAGTGCTTTTTTCCATGTGCTCTGTATATTTTCAGTCTGATGATTACCTGCACATCATTGTTGGGCTCCTTAACTGTTTGAGCCTAGGCAGTCTAATCCCTCTGCTCAGCTGCGTTTGCAGTGGTGTGGCTGCACGGAGGCTCTCTTCCTGTCTGGCCATCCAGCTATCTGTATTGTGAGGACAGAGTCCAGGCCCCTGTCAAAATGGTTACTGTAACCATCCACTGTCTGCAAGACAAACTAGTGATTTTATGAGCTCATGATAACTATTTACCCGCTGTTGGGGTTTAGCCTGGCAGGCTGCTAATACAACTAGACAACTATTTGCACTCTCCTCCCCCAGTGAGATTGGGGAGAGATAAGTAAAAATAGGTAAACCTCATGGGTTGAGATAAAGGCAGTTAAATAGGACAGAAAAAGATGATGATAAAATAATGTGTAAGATAAGCGATGCATAGCATGATTGCTCACCTCCCACTGCCCAGCTAATTCCCAAGCTGTGGCATCCCCTGGCCAACTCTCCCAACATTTATATACTGAGCGTGACATCATACGGTATGGCATGGATGTCCTGGCTGTGCCCCCTCTCAGGTTTTTGCTGGCAGGGCGTAAGAAGCTGAAAAGTCATTGAGTAGTATAAGCACTGCTTAGCAACAACTAGAACATTGGTGTTATCTACATTATTCTCATACTAAATCCTAAACACAGCACTATACCAGCTACCAGAAAGAAAATTAACTCTATCTCAGCTGAAACCAGGATGCCCACAGTGCAGTAGAAGTGCTGTAAAGAGCCCCTTGCCCCTTGATTAACTGCATATTTTTATTGTTGAATAAACCCATTAGAGCTATTTCCCCAGTAAGCGAAGACAGCTGTGATTAGGCTGGGACTGGCAGAAGTGGGAACCACAGGGCTTTGATGGGTGCAATTCGCGCATGTTGCAGAGGAGTTGATCCTGTTCAAAGTAAACAGAAATGTTTAGTATGACCCTTCCCAAGCTGTGGGGTCTCTGCTTGTGAAAAAGGGATACTCCAGCAACAGGGGCTGGTGCGCTACACTGCTTTCAAGACCCTACTGAAGATCCCATCTGGCTTATTTCACAAATCAAAGGAGTTTGTCAGATGTTAGCCCAGCTGCCTTGCAGATATTGCTGCCCTGCAGGTATTGCTGCCCCTGGTCACAAAATAACAACACTACAATGTAAGCAGCAAAGTAAAATTTTTAGAACAGGGCACTGGAGTCGGGATTGTTGGTGTCTTTACTCAGTTGGGTCACTCTGTTGTGTTGTGTAAAGGAGAAGAAAGTTCTCTTTTAAGTACTTCAGTTTTCTTTTCAGGGTTATAGCTACAGCCTCATCCACCTTCACAACATGCTTAGAGATCTTGGGCTGTACACTATGGAGGTTAAGGACCTTGTTACAGAGGTTAAGTGCGTTGGCTGAGGAACGGTATGCAGCACAGACCAGAATGGATGCCTCTGTCATGTCTGCACAGTATCTGCCCCTTCCTCTCACCTTCTACTCTTTGCGAGTGATCTAGGTGCTGAAAGACAAATTATTTGGAAAAAAACAGCAGATCAAGGAGCAAGTGATAGGGTCCTGTCTCATTTGGCTTTTTTTAGTGGAAGAACATATGGGAGAGAGAACTAATTACGGGTCCTTGATATTATAGTGACTGATATTGATGCTTAGGGGGTGTAGAAGTTTAAACAGTTCTTTTCCTATGCATGCCTTTGTGGGGGAGATTTTCAGATGTTCATGAGAGCAGGCTAGAGGATAAAGTTTCTGGGCATTTTGCTGTCGTGATTTTATTGCTGACTAGAGTCTTCCTGTAACTGAATGGACACAGCCCAGTAGAAATGACCTAGTTAGTTGGAGCCCTGAGGAAAAATTAGTCCTTGTTTGCCTGAATAACTCCTTCATAAAGATACAGAGACCCTTGAAGGCACAAGCATACTAGCACACTTTTTGATCCAGATCTTTAATCTTTCAGACTCCATCTTTTAATGCTTATCTCCCTTTTTCATCTCAGGGCTACTGTTTTAGTCTGTCTCTTTAACATCATGTCACATGTCATAGGGTCATTTAAGCAGTACCTGTATGCTGGCTTCTGCTTCCTCGAAGCTGAACTCTGCTTTTTGGGCATGAAAATGTTTGCATTGTCTTTCAGCCCATTTGAAATTTCCTGTTTGCAGAAGGTACTAGGTCAGAGTAAGAATGCTGTATCTTCAGTGCCACTTACATGGATGTTTGAAATAATTTTGTATAGGCTTACATACTTCTTCATAGCTGTCACTGTGGTTTTGATTCTTGCATGCTCTTTGCACAAGCACTGTTCCTAAATCGGGTTCTCTCACACTGAAATCTTGAGTGTTTTTCAGCTTGGTGCACAGCTATGTGCAACCAAATAGCAATATTGTTCACTGAGGTCAGAGTAAGAATTGACGTAGCCCAGAAGCCTCTTTTTATCAAAGTAGATGCTTTGGAGATGTTTAAGAAACTACATTAGCGTTGGTCTTGTCCTCATATACCTTTGTGGTTTCTGGTAGTTATTGTTTTAAGAACTCTCTGACTTGATACTGCATCCAGATCATGGTGTTGTACAATCATTGATGGACATATTTTCTCTGGATGTGTCAAGTCTTTATTTTTCTTAATCTACTTATATGTTTAACTCCACAGTATCCTATGATAACAAGTCCCATTGTTTAATCATTTAAATGTGAGAAATACTATCTTTGACTTGTTTTTGCATCTGTTGCTTGAGAATTTAAGTCAGTCACTCCTACTCCTCATGTTCTAACAAACGGGAAAAAAAAAAAATTCCCTGTTCATCTGATTATTAGGGATTTTACTTTTATCTTATAAATTGTCAGGTGGATCTTTCCCAAGATGAGGAATTCTATTCCATGTCTAGCAGTTCTTCTTTTCCAAACTTGTGCATCTAGATGATCAGGTACTCTGATTTGACACACAACTTCTTATAGATCAGCCATAAAATGCATTCACCCTCAGGTCTTGCTACCTTGCTACCTGCTAGAGGATGCTACACATCCTCTTGTGCATGTGGCCATCTTTGTGAACACTTGCATACTTATTTCATCCTTTCAAACACCACCATGTTTGTAGCCCTTCCTGTGTGATTACTTCTAGGAATATGTCACATGCAATGTCAGAATCCTGTTTCTGCCATGGGCAAAAGGGGATAGTATGGTTTGATCGCTATTTCTGATCATAGATTTTGGAGTAAACGACTTTCTCTTTGGATTCTGCCTCATCTCTTATTCCTTTGACCATTCAGAGTAGCTGCCACTCACCCTGACTCACTGCCCCAAATAATGACAAAACCTATCCTGGAATTACATAGCAAAGGAAGCAAAGGGGATGGAAAAGAGGAGCTAGCACAGCTGTTGTGTGTAATTGGATTGGAAGTGGGCCTAGGGCTACAATAACAAAACTGCACTCCTGACTGGCCGCACTGTTGGGGCCTGAAAGGAGCCTCTTGGCTGTTGTGCATATCGTGGTTGATTCAAACAAAAATGACTGCTCCTCAGCCTGTGATACTGTTTTGCCAGTTAGAAACAATAGGCATCATGTATGCCAGCCACCAAGAAATTAGGTCATCCTCTTGGCTAAGCTGACCTGTCTAGCAGGTAAAAGGTCTGATTTAGGTCTCAGAATGCTTTTTTCTCATCATCCATTCTTCACATCTTTTAAGACAACGGTTTTGCATCTTCCTCTGAATCTCATCCTTTGGCCCTGCTGGAATGCCCTCATTTTGGTACATGGGGACCCTTAGGGAGTCTTTCTTGGTCTTTGGGTTTTAGAAAACCTCAGGATGCCTATTTTAAGAAGGACTGTGTGGGAGACAAGGGACTTGTCAGCTCTCCTCCCTAATTAGAAAGGGCAACTGCAGATGAAGCTGAGGTAGGAGGTTCAGAGGAGGAAAAAAGCCTATTTCTTAAGGAAGTACTAGTTTTAGGAAATTAGAGACAGAGTTGTAAACAATAGACTTAATCGCTCATCAGACTGCACATCTCTATAGTAGATACAATTTTATTTTTGGAAGAATCTTTGGTTTGCGCGATTTCTTTCTTCAGTTCTGCCATAAAAGATTTGCAAGCATATCCTAGACTAGAGAACACGATGCCCTACCTCAGTCACATACTGCAGCTGGCCCTCTTATTGTTTGAATGGGTCATGGAGGCTGATACCCAGAAAATGATCCTCTGTGGGCAAGCCTGCCCCTGAGGAGAGCTGGGCTGCTGCTGCCTGGCAGTCTCTCTTCCCATTCATTAAGAGCTTTTGGGCTTATCATCTGGCAGCATTATTAAAAGGGAAATACTGTGGCTGTCTGCCTTAACAGAGCAATTCAGCGATGCGTGCACACCCACGCACATGTGCACACCCCCAGAGCATGGGGCCAGTAATACAGGGCAAGCTATAATTAACTAGATGAAGGAGTCCATCTTCCTTTGTTGCTGCAATCAGTTGTCACTCTCAGCTGTGTTTTGTGCTCTTGCTACCTTCTTGTGTTTACAGCTTTATTTTTCCATTTTAGTGCTAATTACCCAAATGCAGTGCAGGGGGAAGCAGTGTGCTGAGGTTCAAAGGTTTGCCTTCATTTTTTCCTCCACCCTGAAAATTGCACCGGTACATCCTTAAATATGAGGACTACTGTTTAACTACATTGTTCTTTCATATCATTTACTCTGAAGCTACTTTAAAAAATGTCCTTCTGGCTTCATGACTATTCAGTGTTGGCCCTTGATACTTACTACAGTTAGAGCAATTTAATTTTACTATTTTGATATAGAAAGCAGATTGTTCACAGTATGTTTTTAACAATACAGTTCTTTAAAATGTGTTACTTTGAGATCAGGAGAGATTAATATTAACCTTTAAGAAAATAATACTTATTTGGTAGTAGGTTAAAGAAATATGAAAAACCCTTACACACCTAAAAAGGACAAAACAGTTGTGGTAAATCATGGCCAGAGAGCAGAGTTTAGATGTGTCTCTGCCCTCAGCAATGGACATATTATTTTAATAACAAACCAGTGTTCTGAAGAAGTATAGAAGCAGGCCACATTCTCTTCACATTACTAATGAAGATCTGAAGAAGCTAGGGCTCCAAAGACTGAGCACAAGCAGATATTTATCATTATCTAAGAAACCTATCGAGAACCGCCTTTCAAAGCCATATGCTTGTCCTTTCTCGTGTTTGAAGTTCAGGAATAGTAAGTCACCAGATTTCTGACTTTGATATAAAATTTCTTTGCAGGCAGAGAAGACATTTATTCTGAGATTTTCATAAACCTTCTCTGGAACACTTGCTGTCCACTGTTTTTGTTGGGCAGCAGTAGTGCCCAGGCAGTAGATTGTTATGGCTAGACTGGTTTAGAAAAAGCACACAACTCCTTGACCATTGTTGCTCATGCCAATTTGTGTCAACCTTTTCCCAGTTCTACACTGGCTGGGTATTGAGCCTTGAGCCTCTAATCAGGGTTTCTTAGATTAAAAGGAAAGCATGTTTTGCCTAGATTTAAACAAAACCAAATTTTCTTACAGAATTTCCCTGGAATGGATGGCTCTTGGCACAAACAGTGATTTTATATATGAATAACATGCTTTGAGGCCTTATGAATTCATTTGGTGTCCTGAGCCTGTTGAAAGCTTTGCTGGCCTTTATGGTTGATACTCAAATAGCATGGTGATAGGTGTCCCTGCTGTTCTGGCAAAATCTGGTCTAGTTTGCAGGTCTGAACATTTCTCACACCTCTTGCATTGGTTTGTTGGATGCCCTATTACTTTTATAGTCCAATAGTGGCTGGTACACCATGTCACCTTGAGATAACTTTGACTTTTATGATTTGAAAAATGTTTTAGTGTCTTGTCAGATCTTGTAACTGATGTTACAAGGTGAGACAATGATGTCAGTTCACGTTTTCTGTGTTGATTTTACTGTGACTAATTTGGGGCTTTTGTTACATATGCTGCAAATGTCACAGATTTTAGATCTCAATGGTTGAAGGTTTTGGTTGTTAATGACATTTTGTTGGAGATAAATACACTCATTTTCACTCCTACTTTAAATTGCAAGGGAGGAAAATTTTCAGATGAGAAAAGCTGATACATTATTTCATTATTTATATTATACGACTTTCCAATAATGAATGTGAAATTCTGTTTCAGTTCTCTTCATTAAAATAAGGATCTGTGTTGATGGACAATTTAAGGGCTAATGCTGTTGTGGGTTTGTTTTTTTTTTTTTGTTATATCTCCAATCCACCCTCCTTTTTTTTTCTGTTTTAAAAGGGAAAAAGTAGCATTTGAAAGGGGACCATTGTTTTTCTTTAATCTCCCTACTTCCATTGTCCAGTTGGGACTGGAAGATCAAGAGGTATATGCAATACTACAGTTGCTGTTGTATTTCAAATTCGTCAAGAAGCAGAGAACCAAAACATTTCTCAAGGAGACTTTCTTTCTCAGCTATTTGAGTGAAGGCCAGATTGGGAACTGCAAGGCAAGGGGCTCTGGGCTGCACCTGGCTGATGCACCTGACAGATAGGACACACAGCATTGGCCTTCCAGGAATAAGGACGAAAGAAGTGTTGACATTCCTGACATTTTGAGATTTTTATAGCTTGTAGAGAGAGAAGGGGTCTTCTTATAGTGTGATTCAGGGTGTTTAATACAGACTTTTTCTTTGATGCCTCCCTGGAGGTTTCTTTTTGTCAGTGTCCTGTCTCCCCAAGTTGACAAGGCCCATGCCATGCCCAGCAGCTGCATCTGTTGGTGCTGTGACTCTTAGCCATAGCTTTCCTTCCCTTTGGTGTACAAGGGCTAAGGGCTTGGGACCATGATCTCTGCTCTGGCTCTGATGTCCCCTCACTGTCTGGCCAAGTCAGCTGCATAACATAGTGCCACCTTCTTGCCTTTTCTCCTTTTTCTCTATTGTTGCAGGGTCTCTCTGCTTTGTAGGTCCTAACAATTATACTTTTGTCTTGTTGTCTTTTACAGTGCCTTTTATAGTGACTTTCAAGTGCCCATTTGGACAGCCTAATATTTGCCTTTCAAGAATGACGGGGTCTGTGGCCATAAATAGAGAGACAAATAAAATAGAGAAACAAATGCAACCAACTCGGCTAGCAGAGCAAAATAATTAATTGAAATGCTATCTTATAATTTAGACCAGAAATATGTCCCACTGTATCAAATCTTCTATGTTTATTTATAGCTAAAAAAATTAACCCCCCCCCGAACCTACGTTGTGTTTCTGATTATTTTTCTAAATCCACAATAATCTTCAAGAACATTAAGATATTTACATTCCTTAGACTGTGCAATGATTAATCCCCTTATCTGGCTTGGAGTTCTCTGTGGGTGAACATATTCTTGGGATGATCTGGATTTTAGATTTCTCCAGCAGATGCAAAGGAAAAATATAAAAGAGAGAGAAATAAACAAATTTAAACTCAGCATGCTGCTTGTTGAAAATTCTTATTCAAATAAATTCATTTGACCTCTCTTAATTTGAAATTTAAAAAAGTCACAGCCCTGTTAGATTAATAAACTGACTTAAGATAGGGGGTGTGTGTGTGTATGGTTGTATCAAAATCCCTGCCATACTAAGTGCTGTGAGAGGTAGGAGGTGTGAAGGAATAAGGCTAAGGGAAGGAGAACAGGGAACCAAGTATTGAAGGGGTCACTCGTGGCTTGAGTGGGTAGTACTCGAGTTTTGTATATGTCAGTTCTGTGAAATCATGTGTCGCAAAATTGACTAATGGGTCAGTTGATGCTTAATGAATTGGACGTGAACATATATACAATAGTAACTAAATAATATTTGCATGAATACAGTTGTACAGTAAACATTAGAAAATTGTGGCTAGAAATGGATTTTAATTGAAACAAACAAGCTTTATGCCAGAAAGAGTTACTGGACAGAGAGTGGAGCAGCTCAGGTGACCACCACAGCCCCATCTACAAAGCTGTCAGTGACTGTTGCTGCTGAAGGGAGCTGTGCTGCTTTCTGGCCTTATCTTGAATTATGAAACCAATGAGTAGCTTTAGCTATGGACCCATAAAGTAGCACACTACCCTCAGAAGTTGAATCACCAGTTCTTTCCAGAAAGGAAATGGAGTAGTATTAAAAACAAATTACTGGTGATTTTTTTAGTCCTTGCCAGGTCGTGGTGTATTGGTGTCTAATTAGTAAGTGTGAGCAGTTTTGATCAGCTCCTACAATTACGTGCTGAAGCAATCACATTCAAGAATGGCAATAGCTTTGTGTGTCTGTGTGCATTTAGCCCAGATGTTTTGTCTGAGGCAAAAATGTGGTGAGATCATGGCCTCCCTTTCACTGACCACTGCAGCCTTGAATTTCAAATCTTTTGATGAGATGGAGTTATTTCTATAGCTCTGCAGAGAAGCAAATGCTCCTGCAGAGCCCCATTGCAGACCTTGGGCTTCATAGCCTATTCGGCCATACCTGTGTGCAGTACCTCTGGAGTCTCTCCCCAAGGGATATGATGAACATCGAACACAGTTCTGCAACTACCAGCAGAGTATTTCTACCTGTGACAGACATTTTCCTGCTCAGTGTGGAAAGCAGCACCAGCATGTGTGTGTGCCCTGTGTGCTACACCCATACTTGGTCTCCTTCAAGTATGCAAGCTCCAGTTCTGAGAGGTGTTGGACTGTGACCAATGTGCATGGATATTGCTGCTGCTTTTTCTGTTTTGTTCTTTTTTTCTTACTTCCTCTCTCTCTCTCTCCTTCTCTCTCAAAGGCCTCTCACACCTGATGATGGGTGAACAAGGTAAGTTCTTAGATTTTCTCTTTGCTTCAGTCACTGATCATGAAAGAGCTTTGCCCCTGCTACTTTTCTGAGCTAGGCTTTGCATGGAAAAAGCAACTAAGCCTACTGGGTGCTGGTTAAGCCATTTGCATTTATGCATCCCTGTCCCATGAGCCGCAGTTTCTTGTCAGCCTGGGACTTGGGTACCCAGGAGGGAGCACAGAATGATTCCATGGACAGTAAAGAGGTATGCTTCCCCCTCCCCTGCAGCCCATCAACTATTTTATCTTGCCATTTCTTTCTTGTTGTGCCAGCTATAATGACTCCCACTTATGCCTGCTAAATGTAGACCTCAGTGTTGGTCTTTATTTTGAAGAGTGCAATTATTAAAAAAAATGTGTTAATAGCCCTCATGACATGATTCTAACTCATGAATCCTGAGCAAAATTACATATAATGGCCTGTAAGTCCTGTGTCTGCAATTTAAGTGATTCAAATATGCACAGACCAAAATGGTTTAGAAAAAGAGCAAGGCTAACCCCAGGTTGAGCTACAAATTGTATCTAGGCCTGTATCAGAGTTTGCATTTTAATATCTCAGACTGGATTGTGTTATGGATCTGTTGAGCATGACATGATGGGATCATGAGTCCTATTTTGCACTGTGGGGGTGCGGAGCAAGATGCCGGTGAGGAGGGGTGAGGTGAAGAGAGGAGTGATTCTATTTTCCTTGGACAGTGTCAGCATCTTGCTGACATGGATACACAGGCAGGAGTTAGCGGTGCTGGTGATGCATTCTAGTCTTGCGAATGCAGGAGTGAAATGATCAAAGACTTAATGTAAGGTTTGTGCGTATTGTACACTAGGAAGACCAGACTAACTGTTTGTCTGCAGGGAAAAAACATGAAGTTTCAGTCTAAAGCCTGATTAGACTTACCAAGACTAGATGTACACAATAGTGTTTTGCCTTTAAGTGAACACATATCTGAAGTTAGAGAGTCCAAGGAGTTAATAAGATAGAAAGTAGATCCTGTGGATGATTAGGAGTCATTAGATACTTGAATAAAAAAGACATCGCTTTTGCGTATCTCAGTGAAATGTAGAGAGGCTTAGGATATAATCAGTTTTTATTCTATAGTTCAAGGCAGATGTCTGCTCTGCCGTTGTGAAAGCTTAAGAAACAGTCAGAAGTGAATCTAGGGCTCAATCTTGAGTTTCCGTGCTGCTTAGCATCCCTATGTGATGGGAAAGGTAGGAAAATAAGGCTATTTATGAGTGCATATCAAGGCCATGTTATTTGGCAGATGAAGCATCTGACTAAGCTCTGGGAAGCATTGAGCTCCTTCTCTATCCCCATTTGCTGTTCAGCTAGCCTCATGGCTCGGAGGTTGTGCTTGGTGAAGGCACCAGCAGACAGGTCCTTTCAGCATGTCCTAACTGCTTAGGATGCAGCAAGCTATTGGCAGTGGAATGATGATGGCAATTTGGAGTAATCAGAACAGTGAACTTTCCTGATCACTTCCAATTTGAGTAACACTGAACATATCTTAGTAGTAGTCTGTGATTTAGCACTGGATTATATAAACAGATGCACTTGACTATTTAAATTACAAGTTGCAATCCAGCTGGCTCGTGAAGACTTGTATGACCTATTCAGGCCTGTATGATGCTCATTATCCCTTTCTGTACTCCCTTGCCTGGGAAAACGATTTGAAAACTATTGGCTTCTGGCAACTTTAGCCACCCTTATTTACCCATAATGCATCAGGGAACAGTGGCTTCTCTTTTCTTGCCAAGGGACTCACAGATATTCCCTTTTGGTAAATATTTACTCTCTATAAAAATATGATGGACATAAAATATGTAAATGTATATGTGTGAGTAAATATGCAATGTCAACATAATATACAAATACATTAACTCTGGAAGGTGAAATGTGTTTAGCAAATATATTACGATGAGATTTATTTTTTTTCTGTCCTACTCTGTTGTTTCCCTTGCTGTTTTGAATTTGACATGGAATGAGGCATATCACTGGTGTGCTATCGCATGAGGGGTTTGCATTTCTTAGTAGAAAATCAAATTAAAACTCGAGGGCTTAACCAGGCAGTTGCTGGTTGTACTATCAGTTGTTTAAGCCTTGCTTCGTACTTCAGTTGTGGCGTGTCTCTCATTTTTCCCTTGACATTGTGTTTTGCTCGGTTTGTCTGCTACATAAATATGTTCATTTTCTTGGGTTGTTTTGTAAGTACGAGCAATGGCATAATTTTTTGTTTTTTATATTTCTTCCCTCTCTTCTCTTTTGCCTCCTCCATGATGGACACCCTTCTTGTTCCTCCTGTTAACTGGATGCACACCTCCCTGTCTGTAGGTAGAAGCAAAGGTAGAAATTCCGTTCTTTCTAAGACTTCATTGCTTATAAAATGTTTGTTTGTCTGTTGACAAATTTTATTTTTATAAATGTGGTTTGTATTAGAACTTAATGCTATTACTTTTAAAAGTCTTTCAACAATCTTGTTTGGTATTGAATTATGGAAGAAATATTTATTAAGATGAATGCTTTGAGGCCTTCTTAACATATGTTGTTTTCTCTCTGTTCACACTAATCATGGGCTATGCAGTGTCAAACTCTCTGGAGCTGGTGATGCTGGGGTGCAAAGGGATAGTCAGT